>NC_073310.1:43474804-43797304 GCF_027595985.1 Sorex araneus | reverse complement strand
CCACCATAGTGTCCACTTCCTTCCACCACTATCCCAAAGGCCTTCCAGTCAGACCTCCTCTACCCCATAAGCTCAGTTCTGTGGAACAAATTTTCCATTTCTGTTGCCTTGATATTTGAGTTTTAATCAAATATTTCCTCTCATTCCTTATTGAATGCACATCTCACACATTAAGTTGGCACCAAGAGTTGGGCACATCTGATTTCCTGAAGGGACCTGAGCTCAAGAACTCTGAGCTTTAGTGACCAATAATATTATATGACCTATTAAAACAAAGCAAGTGGTTGGACTTACAGGTTTGTAATTCTGAAGTCTCAGCAGAGTGAAAAGGAGTATTCCAGCTATTGTTACTTTGTCCAGTAGAGGGCAGAAATATCCAGGAATTTCTGGATATAGAGGAATATAAAGACCAGGGCTTTGTATTCAACTGTACACAATTTTTGTAATTCTACTAAGAATTATTAAGAGTTATTTAACCAAGACTCTTCAGTGCCACCCTCGAGAACATCATGCGATGACTGGAATGGGAAGGAACGGGAGTGAAGATAGACAGTCAGCAACTACACCACCTCTGCTTCGCTGATGACATCATTCTAATAACACCAAACATTAGCCAAGTGGCACAAATGCAGGCTGACTTTGATCGAGAGTGTGGAAAGGTCGGACTGCATCTGAATCTCATCGAAACAAAACAATGTTCATGAAAAATGAACTAGTCCTTAACATTCCGTTTGCTCTCAACGGAACGAACATTTCCGAATGCAGCAGCTATGGGTACCTGGGTCGAGAACTCAACATGAGGAACGACTTGGTGCTAGAACTGCGCAGGAGGAAGAGAGCAGCATGGAACGCCTTCAAGAGCGGCGAAGAAGTGGTTAAGAGGATGAAGAACCTCTGGCTCCAGGCACATCTTTTCGACTCCACCATTTTTCCTGCACTAACATACACCTCAGAGCCATGGACCCTATGAAAACAGGATGAGAAAGCTATTTGGATATCCTAAAGAGGAATCGAAAGAGCTATGCTTGGAGTATCACATTTCACTCAAGTGAGAGAAGGAATCTGGAGTTCCGACCTCCGTTGACCATCAAGAATCAGGGATCTGTCTCATTTGCCAAGTTGTCAAAAATCAGATGGGCCAGACACATAATGCAAGTTAGAGATGACCGCTGGACTAGAGCTGTTACTGACTGGATTCCACGGGACGTCAGAAGACCATGTGGCTGTCCATCTACGAGATGCTCAGACTTCTTCGTGTTCCTGAAGCGAGCAGATACCATTAGGTACACTAACATGCGACAGGGATGAATGGAGATGTTACTGGCTCCCACTCAAACAAATCGAAGATCAATGGGATAACAAGTGATAACAAGAGTCATTGAATACTCTAAACATAGAATTACCAATTATGATAACAGAAATGTTGGTGAGGGAGAGGAAGGATACCAAGGTTTCTCATTCAATACGGTGACTAGTGGTACTATTTACCAACATGGAAAAGGATCATGAGTTGAGGCCTTTAGGGGAGGCAATATGACGTCAATTTTGAACATGGTTACTGTCAGTGCAGATGCCAAGGAAGCAGTTGGAGAAATGCTATTGGAGTTCAGAGAGGTCAGTCTTAGATGATGTGTTTAAAAATAATAAAGTGGAACATGGCTGAAATTACTTTGGAAAGGCATATAGAGTGAGGATAAAGCAGGGCAAAGAAGCCAAAGCAATTGTACAACAAAAACCATCATAAGCAATTAATATTTACAAAGGAGACATAGGTTTGGTCCGGTGGTTAGGCTGACAGAGAATGAATGTGTGGTGTTTCATTGGCTCAAGAATAACACTGAGCCAAAAACATGTTTTGGTTCATGATGACAATGTAAGAAAATCTGGCTCATATGCTGCCTGAGCCCATGTGCTGCTTGTGCCATGTGGCCGAGCACATGTGTCGCCCGCATCTCCCCCCTTGAGATGTGTACTTTCATGCTTTCATGTCCAGTGCTAGGATGTGTGTAGAGCTCTCTCCACCCTTGGAGAAGCCCGAGGTCTCTCTTGAGCGCGTTATTCTTACTATTCTCTCTCCCACTTATCCTTTCCTCCCTCCTTCAGAAACTTCTGAATAAAATCTATTTACTTCAAAAAAAAAAAGAAAATCCTAAAAACACCTCCTCTCATATATAAACTATATTTATAGTTATATATGGAACAATTTTCTCTGAGGGATTAAAAAAAAGCCTTGAAATGCATTGAAGAGACATAGCTAGATTCTTGACATAAATCCTACCTTTTTTGGTACAGAGGCCCACCATCAGAAAGGAATTCAGTTTCAAGTTTCTCCTCTTGGGAAACAGAGGGCTTAAATGCTATATTTGGAGCCCAAGTTTTTAAACCTGCTCCCATAAAAGGTGAACTTTAAAATTCCTTGCTATTATAACCGATGGGGCATGTGTATAAGAGTCATTGGTTATAACGGATTGAGAAATAGTTTTTAAAGGCTTGCATGGGCTCACCCACCGTAATGCCCAATGCAGAGACAGTCAAGAGGAAGTGCCTAAACTAATTCTAAAAGAGGATTCCTTGTTTAAAGTACGTAGGACAGCTATATAACTTAAAACATCCAGGAGCATAATAAGTACTCTCAAAGACATAGGTCAAAGAGAACCATCTTAGAGCTCTTCCTCTGCCTTGATCCAGGTAACTATTATCTCTTAAAGGGAGCTTAAATACTTATCCGGCACACTGATTTTTAGGTCACTGTCTCTGGTGTAAGCAGGACTTAATGTTTGTAGGTTCCATAGGACTGGAAGAACCAGAGAAAGAGAACCATCACACTCAGGGATTAAGAAAGAATCAATAGATTAAGAGACATAGTCTTTTCATGGAAAAAAGGACTATTAAATTATCTTCATAAATGGTGCCTGAGGTGAAAAGAGGTGTATGTATGTAAGCACATAAATACAGGCCAATTCCATTTCTTTTCCAGGTAAGGTGGAAGTTGCTGATTGGCACTTTCTTTGCCCCATTCTGGATGGCTAATATTTTTAAATAAGGAGCCTTCAGTGCATCTTAGCTTGTGCATTTTGTATTTTCTCTCTAGGGGACACATTTGTTGGTAATCTGATTTATGTGGCCAAAGGAGCATAATTCAAAGGTTTCATGGCCTGGTAGCAAAGAAAGAGTTCCTCATTGGTTACCAGCTCAGACTCAGGTCCTGTTTCTTTGCCTGGTAGCAAAGAAAGAAACAGTTCTTCACTGGCTAGCAGCTCAGGATAAAGGTAGCAGACACTAAACTTTACCATGAAAGGAGATATACTTGTGTACTTTAAAAGATACTACCTGAAATCTGACTTCATTTGCCTGGATGTAGGTACTGAAATCCTAGTCTCTGGGACATAGGTGGAACCTGGAAAACCTTTCATTACTGCCAGCCATTAAAAATTAAACTGAAAAATCACCAAGGTTTGAGACACAATCTCTTGCTAGGACAGGATTAAATGTTAAGATTCATTCCTATGGGAGGGCACTGTTTTAAGATAGAGAAGTGGCTGTTTTATCCAATGCATAGAAACCAATAACAAGTAAGCAAAATAAGGAAAGAGAGGAGGATATTCCAAATTCAAGAACAGAATAGAACCTTAAGACTTAATGAGGGTGGGAAAGGGGGGGTATACCAGGGATATTGGTGGTGGGGAATGTGCACTGGTGGAGGGATGGGTGTTTGATCATTGTGTGATTGTAACCCAAACCTGAAAGTTTGTAACTATCTCACGGTAGTTCAATAAAATAAAAAATTAAAAAAAAAGAATGACTTTACTGTGATGGCTACTTAATGCCTGTATTGCAAGCCACAACACCCAAAGGGAGAGAGAGAGTAAAAGGTAATACACCTACCACAGAAGCGGAGGGTGGGGAGGTAGGGATGAGGAGAGGGTGCTGGGATCATTGGTGGTGAAGAATGAGCACTGGTGGAGGGATGGGTACTCGATCATTGTACGACTGAAACGTAAGCACAAAAGTTTATAAGTCTAACTGTACCTCATGGTGATTCATTTAAAAATAAATTTAAAAATAAATTGTTAAATATTAAAATAAGCGGTAACACTAAGTTGAAAAGACTATTGGCTTTGTTAATTACCTGAAGTGGGCTTTTCTTTATTTTTCTTTATACTTAGGATGATTTTAACATTTTATGATATATATCCTGAGCTTGAAAAATTGATTACGTTTTAATTTTGTCTTAAAGCTGTTGTTGTTTTTATAATCATTTTATCCTGCCCTCTACCTCAATTTGCTATAGAATGTCTCTCAATCTTCCTTGGCCAGATAGAACATGTACAGAGCAATAAGCCAATGAGTAGAGCAACTTTCTTGGACCATCCTTTTCCTTCAGCATCCCTCATTCTGTCTGCAAAGCCTCATTACTGTCTTGGCTAAAATTTCAAGCGGCTCTTTCAAATGCTTACCATTTCTCATTCTGCTTTTTAAGAGTGTGGTATGCTGATTGATCTGCTTTTTGTTTTGGTTTTTTTCTTGATCATTTAAATTTTTTTCCTTGAATGCTTCTTTATATCTCCCATTCCTTATATGAAAGCTAAATACTTTAAAATCCTGATCATCATAAAACCCACCGTTTTTATTCTGAGATAGAGGAAGAATGAAACATAAAAAATACAGTCCCAGATTTGGTAGTATATTTAAGTATATCATTTTCTTCTATCTGCTTTCCTAACAGTAGAGAAGACTGTTAACACCTATCAAAAGGCAGCTAATGGTTGGGAATTTTAACATTTTTAGATTCTTTTCTTAATAATATATGTGCCTTTAGACAGGTGAGTGAGCATATTGAGATGAGTTTCCTAAGAGCCATTTTTCTAGGGTTCTCTCTCTTTGATTAAAATTACTTATTTAATGCATCAATATATGACATTGCAGTATTTAAACTTAAAGTTTTTCAGTTTAGGATATCAATTATAGTAATATCTATGAGTATTTTAAATCTAGTCAGAATTTGAATGTAAGTTAAATTTTAGAATTATGCAGCTGAATTTTCCTTAGATGATTTTCTTATTTTCTAATTCTGAACTAGAATTAGCTCTTTATTATTTTTTTTCTTTTTGGGTCACACCTGGCGATGCTTAGGGGACCATATGAATGGGATTCTGAGAATCAAACCTGGGTCGGCTCCGTGCAAGGCAAACGCCCTACCCGCTGTGTTATCACTCCAGCCCCTTTTTTTTTCTTAAAAAAAAATTTTTTTTGGACCACTATTGGTGGTGTGAAGTACATATTCCAGTCCTCCCCAAAAAGTAGCTTTTAGAGAACAACAATAATTTATTCTTACTGAGAAGTTTTTTTAAAAAAATGATTGTTTTTGCAGTGTGTATTGTTGTTCTTCTATTAGTACTTATTCTAAACCTATTTTTAAAGAAACCTATTCTGTTAAAATTATCAGCTATTTGTGAATCATCTTTGATTTTTCTTGTTATAGGACCATTGATTTTTCTTGTGATAGGACTGTGCACCAGGCTGCTTTCAGTTGGGGCACCCCAGAGTTGGGTGGGTAAGAACCCTTCCCACACCAAGAACCCAGCCCCAGCAGCCGAGCAGCCGACCTCCACCCTCCACTACCCAATTGCCACTACGCTCCAGGCCGCTTTCCAGACCTCGAGGCCGCATATATATATATATATATATATATATATATATGTATACATGTATATATATGTATGTATATATATATATACATGTATATATATGTATGTGTATATATGTATATATATGAGTTGATGAAAATCACACTTCTGAACTTAAATTATATTACAAAATTATAATAAACCAATGTTTTTGACTTAAAATAGATGAATAGCACTGTAGCACTATCCTCCTATTGTTCATCGATTTGCTCAAACAGGCACCAGTAACGACTTCATTGTGAGACTTCTTGTTACTTCTTGTTACATATGATATGTACATTTCACATGTAACTTCTTGTTACATATCAAATACGCCACAAATAGCTTGCTAGGCACTGCCATGCAGGCAGAATACTCTCGGTAGCTTGCCAGGCTCTCCGAGAGAGATGGAGGAATAGAACCGGGTCAGCCGTGTACAAGGCAAACGCCCTACACGTTGTGTTATTGCTCCAGTCCTATGTAACAATATACTGAAAACTATCTTCTGTTCTAAAATGCATAATGGGGCCCGGAGAGATAGTATAGGGGCTAAAGTACTTTCCAGCTCAAAGAGCCAATCCCGGTTCAATCTCTGGCACTGCATATGGTCCCCCAAGCACTGCCAGAAATATCTCTGAGCACAGAGCTTGGAGTAAGCCTTATGTGGCCCAAAAAACAAATGAAAAAAAGCAAGAAATAGTTAATATCAAAGTACATCAGTTTTACTAATTATATTAATGGGTGATTTACAGCACAGAAAAGAGAACATTTAGCATACTGTAAAATAGATGAATAGTAGTCTGTTTTAAACAAAAATAAATGAAATATCGCATTCATCTTGGTTTGTCTGCAATTATTGTCTTATTCCCCTATTTGAATGTACCACAGAACTATTTGTTAAATGAATGAGAATAAGTAAAATTGGTTTCTAAAAATCCCTGTTATTGATAATTACTCAATCTCCTGTGTGTGGAAAATTGCAAAATAAGACGGGCTTTTGCATTTTATAATATGAGGATCCAACGGGTTCAGGGTAGGAAATAACATGTCAGGGACAGAACACAGGTTAGCCACATGCAAAGCAAGCGGTCATCCTACCCACTGAACTATCTCTCCAGCACCAGGATTCATGTTTTATTTATTTATCTATTTTTGATTTGGGTGCCCTACTCAGATGTGATCTGGACTTCCTCCTGGTTCAGGGATCAATCCTGAAGGTGCTTGGAGGGGAACATACGTGGGGCTGTATATAAGAAAAAAGCCCTAACCCCTTTTACTTAACCCCTTTTACCCCTGGTACTATCTCTCCAACCTCATGTCTCACATTTTAAAGATAGGTTGTGACAATAAAATTAAGTAGCATTTTCCTTAGTAAGCTGTATGAGTTTGAAATTATTAATTTAATCATTGTAACTATTCTAGAAAGTTCTTATTGTTGATTATTCTTGTTAAAGGTAAATAAAGTTAGGCAGACAAATAACTTACAAAGCAAACCACAATATTTGCTAGGTTTGTAAAAACTTGGGATGGAGCTGGCATGGTAGAACCTATGCTCTAAAATACTACAGTTGTTATATACTATAAATACTATGGTTGCCTCATACATTGCTTGGCATGTACAGTTACCATACTAGTCATTTGGTTACTATTGGTTTCCTTTTTCAGATTATCTTCCAAAACATATACTTCAACAAAATGTTCCTGCTCTAGAACCAGTTTTCTCTACGGAAAAGAAGATATCAAAAGGAAAAGAGGATAAAAAAGTACCTGTTTGTCAAACAGTTAAGAAAAGTAAGACTTTATTATATGATACAAGAGTTATACAAATCATGGATTCATCTTATTTTGTTATGCTATCCTTCCAAGTTATTCTGTGTTTTGTTTGTTTACTTAGTACATTGATTTAATGTGAAAAATATCATTCAATTTATTTGCTCGGTTACTTAAAGAATTGTTCCAATGTGTTTTAAATTTTCTTTGCAAAAGCTTCATTATATTAAAAAGAAATATTAGAAACTTCTTTTTCTTTTAAAAATTTTCTTCTAAAAAGCCTCATTATATTATAAAGTTGCCAGAGATTGTCCAGTGACTTTTAGTTAGGAATACTCTCTGAAGTTTATGATTACAGCGTTTTACAAGATAAAGTTGTATGGTTTTATTTTATTCTTTCAGGAAAATGTGATGCTAACATTATATTTAATATTTTATGTCTTTGACAGAGTCTAAATCTCTAAATAAATAATTCATTTTAGCATATTTTTCTCCTCTAGCTTTTTCCAGCTTGTGTTATTGTGAGTTTTATAGCAAAATGAGAAATTTTTTTTAATTGAAAAGACCATGATTCAAGGCAGATTTACTATAAAATTGTTAAAACTTAAGCTTATGAAATGGAGGTGACCTCAGTATGCTTTTGTAAAGTTGGTTTTATAGGGTTCCCCCCAAATTGTTCTTATTTAGGGCTTTCTATGTAGGTAAGAGTTGTCAGGATATTGGGCAAGAGCAAGAGTACGATGAGTGATGTGTTTGCCTTACACTCAGCAGGCCCAGATTTGATCCCAGGTATCCCGTATGGCCCCATGAGTGATACCTTAGCACAGAGACAAGAGTAAGCCCTGGAGCACTGCCAGGTGTGGCCCTAAAGCAAAACCACAGAAAACGAGTGGTCAGGGTATTATCCCAGAAGAAAGGACTGACCTCCCAGTGGTCTTCATTAATATTCTTATTGTGACTTTTGTTCAGGTTCAGGCTTCCTTGATGCTAAGAGCGGTCTTATTTTGTTTTTGATTTTTAAATTTTTTTAATTTTATAAGGTAGTTCACAATATTTGATTACATTTAATATTCAAACACCAATCCCACCACCATTACACCTTCCCACCACCATATTTGGGATGCTTCCATCCTAAGCCCCAAGCCCTGTCCCAAAGCAGAACCGAAATCATATATTTTGTATTGTTTGTTATGAAAAGCCGCTAAAAATGCTACAAAAATGTATCCATAGAGGAAAGAGTGTGGAGATTGTTCTATTTTGGCAGGGGCCATTAAAACCTTCTGTAAGATATCACTAACATGTTGTAAAAGGTTGAGCATTGTGAACTTTCATATCTCTATATATCTATATATAGATATATATATATATATATACATATATATTCCTCTATGATCGGTTGCCTACTATTTGGACCCTATCAAATGTGGTATGGTACTCTTGGAGAATGGGTAGGGAGTGTCTTATCACGTGTGGCATGGCTGCCAATGAGGCTACACTGTCCAGAAGTAGATTCATTCATGCCTGAGGCTCGGCCGGAGTGTGTGGGGAACGGCCTTGAGCATGGTGGTAGTTGGATTCTGGAGGTTTTCAGCTGCCGGGGTTGGGTCCTTTGGGGCAGGGAGGGTTCTTATCTGTCCCCTCCGGAGTGAAACAGCCTGGCACGGGGTCCAGTGGCATGGCTATAGTTAGCATCATGTCGTGCTCCCTTCCGGGAGGAAAGGACATGCGATCTCCAGCATTCTTACTTTGCTTCTGGGCTGATGACAGAGTAACTTCTTTTCTTTCTTTCTTTTTTTTTTTTTCGGGTCACACCGGTGATGCACAGGGGTTACTCCAGGCTCTGCATTCAGGAATTACTCCTGGCAGTGCTTGGGGGACCATATGGGATGCTGGGAATTGAACCTGGGTCGGCCGTGCAAGGCAAATGCCCTACCCGATATGCTATCGCTCCAGCCCCGACTTCTTTTCTTTAGATCCTATTTTAGTTTTATTTTTTCCTGAACCTCATTGCCAGGACTCTCCATCTTACCTCCCCCATCTTACCTTCCTCACTCAGACTCTTATAAATCACCTCTTCTCTTGAGGGGTTTGAAAAAAGAAAGCTGCTATGATTCCTTACTACCACAAGGAAATAAATTCCACTAACCTGGAGCAGAAACTCTTACATTTATCTCTCTAAATGAGAATCCCGGCCCAAAGTACTAACACCTTGACTGCAGATTTACAACAGCTTGAAATAAGGATCCAGAGTCTGAACAATAGTACAGGGGTAGGGTTCTTATCTTGCTTATGCTGAACCTGAATTCCATTCTTGGCACCCCATATGGTCCTCCAAGCACTACTGAGGGTGATTAATAAGATTAGTAAGATTAATATTAATAAGATTAATAGTATTAATAAGACAAATAGGATCCAGATAAGCTACGGACTCTTGGTCCCCGGAAACCTATGTTGTTTTTAACCACTAAATTTATGCATTCAAAAAAAAAAACCAATATAATAGATTGGCAATAATAATATAATACTGTTGCTAAGTGTTAAGAATTTTTAGTATTCAATGTTTTAAAATTGGTAGCAGTGTAAGAAAGGGCAACAATTTCAGACTGTTTAATTACCATTGGTAAAAATTATTTAATTGCCTTGTTTTGTGGGTCATACTCAGCAGTGCTCAGACGCTACTCTGGGCTCTTCCCCCAGGGGTCACTCCTAGCAGTGCTCAGGGGAATTTCCGTACTGCAGGGATTGATCCAAGGCCTCCTGCAGGCAAAGCACACATTCAAGCCCATTGTACTCTTTCAATTTAATCTATATCAATTTAATCTTGATGGTATTTCTTTAATTTGCTTCCTTCTTTTATCTTCTATAAACACATGAAGACAGACAAACCTAAGTACTTGGCAAACTTTTTTTTTTTTTTTGCTTTTTGAGTCACACCCAGCGATGCTCAGGGGTCACTCCTGGCTCTGCACTCAGTAATTACCCCTGGCCATGCTCAGGGACCATATGGGATGCTGGGAATCAAACCCGGGTCGGCCGCATGCAAGGCAAATGCCCTACCCGTTGTGCTATCACTCCAGCCCCCATTGGCAAACTTTTTAAGCTTTAAAAATTATGCAAAAATTTAATACCTAACAAGTAGAGAAAACAATGTGACGGAAATTTGACAACCCAAAATGTACTAAACCTGAATATAACAGATGTTAACATTTTTCTCAATCTTTTGAAAGAAGTTGTAGTAGGCAGAATTTTAAAACATCGTCCCCTGTTGTATGTACATATCTTGTTGTAATCCTTCCTTCTTAAATGAAGGCAGAGCTTGTGAATTTAATGGACTTTCTTCCCATGACTGGTACTTTAGAAGGCAAAAAAGGATTTTTCAAATGTAATTAAGGCCTTTGTAATTGACTTTGAGTTAAAGCAAAGGGAGATTATGGTGGGGCAAGCCTGACCTAATTTAATCCTTTAAAAGAAACAGGAATCAGTAGGACAACTGATTTTCTTCCTTTGACTTCACAAACTGCACTGTTGCAGAGCAGAGTGGGTCACAGGGCAAGAGTGGAGGTATCTATAGTAGCTGAAAACAGTACCCAGAGTTTCATTATCGTTATCATCATCATCGTCATCATCCTGTTGATCGTCTATTTCTCGAGCAGTCTCAGTAATGTCTCCATTGGTCATAGCCCTGAGATTTCAGAAGCTTCCTTTACTTGTCCTTCCCAACAGAAAATCAACCCAGAGTTTAGCAAGAAAAATGAATCCTCAGTCTTAGGGCCTCAAGGAAATGATTTCTGTCAACAACCACAGGGAGCTTAGAGAGTAGCTCTTTCCCCAGTCAAGTCTCTAGGTGAGGTTTTAGTCAGAAAACATCCTGATTTCAGCCCTCTGAATTCCTGGGTCCCATGAGAAATTTGTTGTGACCGAAGAGACTCCTGACTCATGGAAATGGTGAGAAAATAAATTTGTGTTGCCTTACCTTAGTTTTGTTTGTTTGTTTGTTGGATAGTTCATTATATAACAATAGAACAATTAAAAAAATCTCAAACTAAAATGGCACAGAGAGAAGCTTAAGACAGTCTGTTTCCTTTCCCTGTTCTGGGATCCCAGTTATGTAAGTGAGCAAGATTCAAGACTCCATCTTATCCCTCACATATGTACTTCTTAGAACATCGCTTTCTTTTTGACCTTTGCCCTGTGTCTCAACCATGTGACATGTTCTCATGCATTGTATGTTTCTGTTAAGCCAGATCCAGGTATGGATGGATCGGGGAAGAGTAAACCCCAAGGACTCCGGAAAGATTCTTGAAGACCCCAGAAATGACTGTTGTTTAACCAAGTTATCTCAAAGCTTTACAAGAAGTAGGCCATTATCCCCAGGATTCCTTAACCCCTGATGCCAGCCCAGACTGCTTTTGGACTGAGTTCCCTTCTCCTGAGACCACACGTTTTCTTGGAGTAAGACAGATTCTGAGGGGCAAGACATCTGCCATCCTCTCAGGTTTCTAGCACCTGAGTAGACTCACCCCAACCCTACCCACGTGTCCCAAGGAATCGGCCTCCTAGAAGCAAGCACCCAAATAAGCTCAGTCACACATTTACTACAGCCTTTGTTTTTATTTTTGGTTCTTGGGCAACATCTAGCTGTGTTCAGGGATCACTCTGGAAGGACTCAGAGGTCTATGTGAGATGCCCGGGACTGAACCCCGGTCAGCCCAGGATTGCAAGATAAGCCCCTAGCCACTGTACTATTTCTCTGCTCCACGCCCCTGCACAGCTCCCCCCTCCCCCCATGCCTTTTAAAGAAAAATCTTTTGATGGTTTCTGCTATCTACTCTCCTTAACTGCTTTTGTTATGAATTAGGTTTTCTTTGATTTGTCTCCTAAATGAGAAAGCATTATACCTTTACAGTTTCTGTTAAAATTGTATTTTAAGCTGTATTTTTCTCCTCTAATTATAAAGTCCTATGAAACCCTTACATGAAAGCGAACATCTAAATTTTTTCCTATGGAAATATTTGTAATATTATGCACTATCCTTAGTGATAACCATATTTGTACTTATATTGGATTTTTTCTTGTGTTTTAAACTAGAACTAGAAGGTGATGATGTGGTAAAGCATATTATTAGGCTGAGAAAAAAGTATGGTTGGCAAACGATACTACCAAAAAGTAAATTTGATGTCAAACAATGCAAATTATCAGTTCAGAAGACCCTTCAAGAGGTATTCTATTTTATTCTATTCTATTTTTGCTTTTGAAATTAGTATTTAAATTCATCTTTATTTCATGCTCTTCTGATATTATACCAAAATCAGACATTACATTAATGCCATATTACAGTTAATATTCCATAATATATGCTTCCAATATTAAGCTTATCTAAAAACTGAAGAGATCAGAATTTAAAACTATCTTTTTTATCAATTTCTCCAACTGATTTGTTTCTGGAAGGGCTGTTAGCTGTCTGATAGTCCTGTGTACCTAATTTTTGTGATTTTAAAAAGAAATTTTAATGTATTATCATAACATTCAATCATCATTCTCTTGCTTTCTGGAAACTGATATTGTATCTTATCATTTCTAAGTTCCTTGTCCTTTACATTTTTTCTTGACCTATTTAGCCTTTTCAGAGAAATTTTATCTTGTCTAAGATCACACAAGAAGATACCAGAAGAAAGTAATCGGACTTGCAGTCTCCCTCCAGAGATCTTATTCATTACAGCTGATCAAAGATAGAATAAAATCGTCTCCTCCTAATTTTATTTATTATTTTTTTAAAAAAATCTAACACAGGCTTTTTGCATGTAAAATAAGTGCTCAGCCCTCAAGGAAAGCCTCTTTAACATATGGTGCTGGCACAACTGGACAACCACGTGTAAAAGAATGGGCTTAGACCTTGACCTGACACCATGCACAAAAGTCAGATCAAAATGGATTAAAGACCTCAACATCAGACCACAAACCATAAGGTACATTGAAGACAAGGTCGGCAAAACCCTCCAGGATATTGAAGATAAAGGTATCTTCAAAGGTGACACGGAACTAAGCAATCTAGTAGAAACAGAGATCAACAAATGGGACTACATTAAACTAAAAAGCTTCTGCACCGCAAAAGATACAGTGACCAGAATACAAAGACTATCCACAGAATGGGAAAGGATATTTACACAATACCCATCAGATAAGGGGTTGATATCAATGGTATATAAAGCACTGGTTGAACTCTACAAGAAGAAAACATCCAACCCCATCAAAAAATGGGGCGAAGAAATGAACAGAAACTTTCCCGAGAGATACGAATGGCCAAAAGGCACATGAAAAAGTGCTCTACATCACTAATCATCAGAGAGATGCAGATCAAAACAACCACGAGATACCACTTCACACCACAGAGACTAGTACACATCCAAAAGAACAAAAGCACCACTGTTGGAGAGGATGTGGGGAGAAAGGGACTCTTCTACACTGCTGGTGGGAATGCTGACTAGTTCAGCCCTTTTGGAAAACAATATGGACAATTCTCGAAAAACTAGAGATTGAGCTCCCATTTGACCCAGCAATACCACTACTGGGAATATATCCCAGAGGAGCAAAAAAGCATAGTCGAAATGACATCTACACTTATATGTTCATTGCAGCACTACTTAACAATTGCCAGAATCTGGAAAAAACCCAAGTGCCCTAGAACAAATGATTGGTTGAAGAAACTTTGGTACATCTATACAATGGAATACTATGCAGCTGTTAGAAAAAATGAGGTCATGACGTTTGCATATAAGTGGATCAGCATGGAAAGTATCATGCTAAGTGAAATGAGTCAGAAAGAGAGAGACAGACATAGAAAGATTGCACTCATCTGTGGAATATAGAATAATAGACTAGGAGTCTATCACCCAAGAATAGTAGAAATAAGTACTAGGAGGTTGACTCTATGGCTTGGAGGCTGGTCTCTCATTCTGGGCAACTCAGAGAAGGGAACACCAAGTAAAATGTGGTCGGAGATCATGGGGGGAGGGGTGACGCATGCCGAATTCAGACTTGAGACTGAACACAATGGCCACTCAACACCTTTATTGCAAACCACAACACCTAATCAGAGAGAGAGAACGAAAGGGAATACCCTGCCATAGTGGCAGTTTGGGGTGGGGGGGAGACAGGACTGGGGAGGGTGGGAGGGACGCTGGGTTTACTGGTGGTGGAGAATGGGCACTGGTGAAGGGATGGATTCTCAAACTTTGTATGGGGGAAACATGAGCACAAAAATGTATAAATCTGTAACTGTACCTTCACGGTGATTCACTAATGAAAAAGTTAAAAAAATTAAAAAAATAATAAATATGGTAATGAGTAAAAATGAAAAAAAAACAAGTGCTCAGCCCATTGAGTCATCTCTATGGCCCTAGAATAATTTTGTCATAGAAGCTCCTAGTAATTTCAAATTAGTGAATATAACTTAGAATAAAAATGCGTCATGTGACCAAACAACTATAATGTGAACATTATACAAGTCATCACACAAGGTGCATTGCATTTTTGAACTTCTTTTCCTAGGTCCATATTCCTTATACCAGAAGTCAAAATAAGAAGATGAAAAGATTCAGATAACTGAGTCTTTAGTGTGGAAAAATATATTAAATGAAAAGTAAAACTGGGGCCAGTGAGATATTATAGCAGGAGGGCAATTGCCTTGCCTATGGTTGACCTGGGTTCAATACCCAGCATTCTGTGTGGTCCCTGAATTTGCCAGAAGTGATTCATGAGTGCAGAACCAGTAGTAAGCTTGAACACTGCCAGGTGTGATCCAAACATCCTCCCTTCCCAAAGGAAAACTAGATCCAAAATTACAGTAATTGGAAATTGTTCAAGTGCTCAATTTAGTATCTTCAGAAGGCCTCATTGAATATTATAAGAGAATAATACATTTTCTATGTAAGCAGAACTCTCCATGACACTGAAGCTAAAAGCATCTTTAAGGTTGAAACAGCACTGACAAAGCAAGTGGAAGTAAACATAAACAAATGGGACTACATCAAACTAAGAAGCTCCTGCACTTCAAAAGAAACAGTGGCCAAAATACAGAAAGATCCCACAGAATGGGAAAGAATATTTACCCAATACCATCTGATAAGGGATTAATATCTAGGATATACAAGACACTAGTAGAATTGTATAAGAAAAAAACCTCCAACCCCATCAAAAAATGGGAAGAAGAAAATGCTCCACATCGCTAATCATCAGGGAGATGCAAATCAAAACAATGAGATATCATCTCACACCACAGAGACTGGCACACATTCAAAAGAACAAAAACAACCAGTGCTGGCATGGATGTGGGGGAAAAGGGATGCTCTTTCATTGTTGGTGGGAATGCCAACTGGTCCAGCCTTTCTGGAAAACAATATGGACAGTCCTTCAAAAACTAGAAATTGAGCTTCCATATGACCCCGCAATACCATTTCTGGGAATATATCCCAAGGATGCAAAAAAAGCACAGTAGAAATGACATCTGTACCTTTTATGTTCATTGCAGCACTGCTCACAATAGCCAAAATCTGGAAACAGTCCAAGTGCCCTAGAACAGATGACTGGTTAAAGGAACTTTGGTACATCTACACAATGGAATACTATGCAGCTGTTAGGATAGATGAAGTTATGAAATTTGCTTATAAATGGATAGACATGGAGAGCATCATGCTAAGTGAAATGAGTCAGAAAGAGAGGGACAGTCATAGAAGGACTGCACTCATTTGTGGAATACAGAATAACATCACATGAGGCTGACACTCAAGGACAGTAGATACAAGGGCCAGGAAGATTTCCCCATAGCTGGAAGACTGCTTCATGAGCGGAGGAGAGAAGGCAGATGGAATAGAGAAGGGATCACTAAGAAAATGATGGCTGGGGGAATCAGTCGGGATGTGAGATGCATGCCAAAAGTAGATAATGGACCAAACATGATGACCTCTCATTATCCGTATTGCAAGCCATAATACCCAAAAGTAGAGAAGAGAGTATGGGGAATATTGTCTGTCATAAAGGCAGGGGGAGGGAGGGAAAGGAGGGTATACTGGGAATATTGGTGGTGGGGAATGTGCACTGGTGGAGGGCTGGGTGTTTGGTCATTGTGTGATTGTAACCCAAACATGGAAGCTTGTAATTATCTCATGGTGATTAAATAAAATTTTTTAAAAGAGAATAATGGATTTTCTAATAATAAAATTTAATTACCCAAGGTAAGATTATATTCAGCTTCTTTATGAAAGTTTTAGAACTGTTTTCATCAGTAAATGTTAGAGGCTTCAAACTAAAAGAAATTAAATTCAATTAACATTTTTCTTAATGTGAAAAAACTAATTCTTCAATAATTCTAAGTAGATGATGAAGAAGCATTATCATATATTGAAGTAGGCTCAGTATTTGTGTTCAAATCATCTAATTTTTTGACTTTTCTCAAATTACCTCACTTCTAAATAAACTAAATTCTGTATCTGTTTAATTATTTTTAAAAGCAAGGTTTAAATGTTAGAGATTAAATGTCTAAGGCTATAAAAATATCATGTGAGACACTTATTAGATACTATTCAATATATCTTTACTAATACTAAACCATTGATTTATTCTACTGAACTTGAATTAGACACAAATTGATATTAGCGTCTTTCAATGACATTATTCTTACTCTTAGTTAATATTGCTTTACAATATATCATTTGCTCTAAGTTCTGTTATTTAACATCATAATTTCTCTATAATATTTTTGCTGCAGGTTGACTTTAGGTTGACCTTGCTACCACTCACTACTTTTGGTAGGGTGTTTGCCTTGCATGATGCCGACCTGGGTTCAATTCATCCATCCCTCTCGGAGAGCCTGGCAAGCTACCGAGAGTATCCTGCCCGCAAGGCAGAGCCTGGCAGGCTACCCGTGGTGTATTCGATATGCCAAAAACAGTAACAAGTCTCACAATGGAGTCGTTACTGGTATCCACTCAAGCAAATCGATGAACAACAGGACAACAGTGCTACAGTGCAGTGCAGTGCTATATTGTACTATTTACAATATACTGATATTGCTACGTTCACATTGCTACATTCAATACATTCAATACTGAGTATTCAGTCACTTTACCACTTACTTTGACCAAGTTAATTAAAATATGTTTTCAGGAACAAATGAAAGATGACGGAGAATTTATATACTGCCTTTCTCGAAAATGTCCTAAATCTTTGAATAATCCTTATGATCTCCAAGTGGTGTCTTCGCAGACTGTTAGACATTGCAAAGAATTCTGGACAGTTTCTGCTTCATTTATCACAAAGGTAATATACAATATATTTTCATTTTTCAGAGTCATAGTAAAAGTTAACAATTTAAATGTAGGTATTTTTTTTTGTTTAGGGGGAGCTCTGTCATAGGTGCTCAGAGCTTATTCCTGGCTCTGTGCTCAGGGATCAGTTCTCTTGGTGCTCAGGGTGATGCTGGGTTGAGCCCAGGTCAGCCTAAGTGCCTTGCCTGCTGTGCTATCCCTTATACATTTAAATTTAAATGTATAACTCTTAAACATTTAAATTTAATTGGGCAGATTTATCATTGCATAGTTCAGACAAAATCCCGATATTTGAAAGACTACTATATATCTTACACAGTAAAAATTTATTTTATGTGACTTGTTTTTTCTTTCAGCTTGAGAAAGATTTTTGTTTTGTTTTGCATTTTAAATACTTGTAAACAATTTTTCTATTTTTTTTAGGAAACAATGGAAAATGGGCTAGCTTAATTTAAATTGTAATAAAAAATAATGTTTCTCACTTGTCAGAAACTTCATTACCAGATGTAAAACCCACTTATTATACTTATAGAGTACTTTGATGTTTCTGACAGATTATAATTACCTAGTGACTTTTAAAAAATCATTTGTTTAATCTCTCTCTGTCTTCCTCTGTCCTCTCAGCCTTCCAACTATACTTCTAAGTATTTGTGGGCAAAACCACATATGAAAGTAGATTTCAATGTGCATATGTATATATATATATGTATATATATATACATTTACATTCCCTTGATGTATCAAGTGTGGTCTCTAATATTTGTTATTAATTAAAAGTTGAAGAAACAACTTACAAGTAAAAACATGCACAGAAAAAATATATGTATTCCGGTAAAGGTATACCTCTATTTCTGGAAGAAATGTAAGCAATTGTTCTATATTTGAACAGGGAAGGAGGATCTCTTTATGAGAACCTGTAATTTTTGAGTATCAGAATGGAGTAATGGGTTACTAGTTACTTTGGAACAATTGCATCCCTGTACTTTAAGTTTGTAAATATTACTTTTATAGAAAATATGACACAAAAGAAGGAATAACTTTGGAGCCATAGAGATGGTATACAGTGGGTAAGGCACTTACCTTGCATGTGGCCTACCCGTGTTCAGTCCCAGGCACTCCCATATGGTCCATCAAGCCCGCCAGGAGTGATCACCTAGCGCAGAGCCAAGAGTAAAGCCCTGAGCACCACATGCTGTGGCTCCAAAACAAAACAAGAAAATAATTTTGTAAAAACATATCTAAATATGATGAAAAAAGTATCTCTTATCCTTTCTGTTGCAGCCAAAGAAATAGCATTAGAAAGTGGTAAATATATTGGATTACAAAACTGAGATTACTAAGCCTTTGTGTTGGGGGCCGGGGAGGGAGAAGGAAGAGGCAAACTATAAGTATCATAAGAATTTTGGTGGAGGGTCTCTGGCACTTTGGGGGTGGTGAAGTGCAGTAACTTTGTATATCAAAATCATAAATGTTAGCACTATTATAATATTACCTAAACTACAATAAAATTTAAGTGAAAACTTTTTTAAAAATTTAAAAGAAGATGGTATGTATAGAAATAGTGTTTAAAGATAAATCAAGTTTGAGTTTAGGTGATGTGTTGAGCCATATATAGGAAAGTTTTAATTATCATGGCAAGTATTAGTATTGGATTAGGCTTTCTAAATTTCTTGAAAATAGCACATATTTTAAAAGAAATAAGCCACTTTTTGTACTTTGTACTTTCAGATTGTTAAAAAAGGCCAGACAGAAGAGACAGAGCTCATACCAACTCCACAATGGCTTTTAGAAAAAAGATATTACTATTTTTTACAGCAATTCAAGATATTTTCCAATTTCCGGTGAGATTAAAGAAAATGAGGTCACCTACTCATATTTATAGTATGATTATTTTGAAATATCAATTGCCTCTGTAACACCGGGGTTCCATTATAGTAATTTTATATTCGTAGAGAATTATAGGGGGGTGAAAAATTATTCCACAAAGTCTCTAGATAAAGAAATATTTCTTGTATAGCTAAATATTAGAATATTTAGTTTAAATTTTTTGAGGAAAATATTGCTAAAAAAGAAACATTTATAGTCAAATAAAAATTTACTATTTTACTTTTTTATCTCTTTTAATGCATTATTGGGCTGGAGTGATAGCACAGCGGGAGGTCATTCGCCTTTCATGTGGCAGACCCATGTTCCATTCCTCCGCCCCTCTCTGAGAGCCTGGCAAGCTACCGAGAGAATCTCGCCCGCACAGCAGAGCCTGGCAAGCCACCCGTGGTGTATTGGATGTGCCAGAAACAGTAACAAATAAGTCTCACAATCGAGAGACGTTACTGGTGCCCGCTGGAACAAGTCAATGAGCAATGGGATGATAGTGACAGTGAATGCATTATTAATGAATGTTTATTGAGAGATTTCTCAGAACTGGAAATAATTATAGATATTGTATTAAGCAAACCAAATAATTTTCCTTCTGTCAAAGGTAAAATAAGAAATATTATTTTAAAAAGCACATTTTATATATAAAATGTCAGAAAATAGGAGTTAAAGAATTGAAGGAAACTTACTGAAAAATAATCATCATTTAAAAGTTTTATATTTATAGATTAGATTAGATTAGATTAGATTAGGACTGGAGCAGTAGCACAGTGGGTAGGGCGTTTGCCTTGCACGTGGCTGACCCAGCTTTGATTTCTCTGCCCCTCATGGAGAGCCTGGCAAACTACCCATGGCGTATTCAATATGCCAAAAACAGTAACAACAAGTCTCACAATGGAGACGTTACTGCTGCCCCCTCAAGCAAATCAATGAACAATGAGATGACAGTGCTACAGTGCTACAGATTAGATTACACTACATTATACAACATGACATTAGGATTCTCAAGACTCTGATTCTTCATAAGCAGGCCTAACTGTTGTTCTTTCAGTGCTTGTCTAGATTCTTAGTATTTTTGGTTTCATCTCTAACATGTTTCTTTTCTTGTGGTTTGCTGCTATCTGCTGGGGACTGAGAAAATATATATTTTAACTTGCATCTAATATGGTAAATTACTGAAATAATCAAAAACTGAAATGACTTTTATGTAAGAGAAATTAATGGATTTTGTGGCAAAGGAATTATTCAGTTCATGATCAAATTTCATATGGTACGATCTTTTTTTATTTTTTGCAATTTTAAGGGTATTTGAGACAAAACTGGCAAAAATACACAAGGTTTCTGCTTCTAAAGAATTTACATTCTGATGTAGGGATATAATAAATCAGATAAGTGATGAGGGACAAAGATAATAAGATAAAGACAAAAAACAGATGTGTGTTTGTGTGCAGACTGGTGTGCACGTGTGTGTCTACTTTAGGTACAAGGTGTAAGTAAAAAAATTAATGGAACGAAGAGGAAACATCTATGTGGGATCTTAAGGGTTTACGTTTCCATATAGGGAGTAATACAAGTTTAAAGATTCAAGAGCAAGAACAAATTTAGTGTCTATCCAAAGACACTTAATAGTGTGACTGATGAATTGAAGAAGTTGGTAAGCAAAGAGCTGGGTTTTGTGTCTGGAATCTAGATCGATTGAAGTGCATATTATGAACAGTTCTGAGATGTTTCTCTTCAAGAATACGTTGGATCTCTATAAACTAGATTTTGATTTTTGGTAATAGATTTTTTAAAACTGCAGATTATAATTTATGTCACTATCCAAAATATTTTTCTATATTGATTTAAAACTCTGTTAATAGTTAGGTTTTTTTTAATCTATTTTTATTAAAAACACTGCAATTTACGAAGTTGTTCATTATGCAATTGTTTCAGGCATTTAGTGTTGCAATACCACCAGTGTGACCTTCCCTCCACTGATGTCCCTATTTTGCCTCCCATTTCCAACCTGCTCCCTTAGCCACATAACAAATTAACTTTATATTACTTATTCCAACAAAACATTTTAGAAATGGCAAAATAGAATGATCAGAAAATAAATCAGTAGGAGCCAGTTTGTGATTGCTATATGATTTTCACCTATGTAAATAAGGAAAATAAAACCCTTTAATACGATATAATAAAATGCTTATTCTCATTTACATAAGTTCTCAACTCTGGAATATAAAGTATATTGTATTAAATTTTATCTTATATTTGGTTCTTATTATGGCAATAATTATCCCTCCTGTTTCTCATAAAACTTTTAAAGAAATTCTATGCTAATACACTTCGGAGTTTACATGAAATAGCTTACTTATGTAAATTATGTAAATTTCCTCCCCTCCACTTTATGTAAACACTATGGTTTGCAAAGTTACTCCTGATGATTTGTTATGGGTCTTCAACATTCCTAAATGAGTCCCACCACCAGTATCACCTTCCCTCCGCCATTGTCTCCAATTTTCACAACAACCTCTCAAGCCTGCCTCATAACCGGCCCACAACAATTTATTTTATATATGGCTTATTTTCAATAAATTGCTAATAGAATGATCAAAAAATATTCCCTTAGAAGAAAATTAGTGGAAATTGTTGTATCTCATCATGGAGACATTAAGTTCTTGTATGAAGTATTATTACTAAGATATTGATACAGATTATGCATCCTATGCTACTATTTGGTTAGTCAAGATTGGTTGCTTTCTATGTTACATCCCATCCAATCTGGAATGCTACTAGTGGGTTATCAGTGTTGTAGGTATTAGAGATGTCCAAGGAAATCCAGAATTTTTAACTGGTGGTACAGGTGTAGTTTCATTTTCGACTGGGCAGTTATGGCTTTGGGGTGGGAACATGACTGTTGGGGCTTCTGGAAGTACCAAGAAAAGGGGAGATAGCCCATCTAGACTCCATGAATGCCTGGAGATTTCAGCCACAAAGAACTGCATACCTGAATTTTTTGGCAGACTAATTTCTGGTTGAGGCTTACTCCCAAGACAATGGAGTCTAGTCAGAGGCATGGGGGTGATTTTGTAGTGTGGGAGCAGATGGCTGCAAGGGCTCTGTTAGGCCAGGCCCTGGGTGGCCTCCTCCTCCTCTGGGTGCTCCAGTGTCTCAGCCATTTATGGGTGTCTGAAGGATTTCTGGCAGCTGGTTGATCTCTTTCAAGAGTTATTTATGAGTCTCTGGAGCAAGACCAGTAGCTGAGCTTATAGAGCACTGGAGATGGTTCCTGGGTGTGACTCAATTTAGATTTTCTACTGTTATCTTTGCCTTGTAAGACGTTTTTTAGATTCTACTTGGCTCTAATTAATTTCAGTCTTTCAGATTTTGAAACTTAGAAATATGATAATCTTTCTCTAAGCATCAATTAAGTGCATAGTCAAAATTATTCATTTTCTTTCATCATATTAAGACAATTAGAAGTAAGGTTTAGTCAGGTTTAAACTTGTAGAGGGAACAGAGATAGTACAACAGATTGGATGCTTGTTTGGCTTACTATTGACCTGGATTTGATCCACATATGATCCACTGAGCACACCATATATGGACCCTGAACACAGAGCCAGGAGTAAGCATTGAGCACAGCCAGGTGTGCTCAAAGTTAGCCCCCTCCCATAGTATTTAAATCATAGGTTCAGTCTATTTACAAAATATTTTTTACTATTTTTTAAAAGCTCTGGTTGTGTAATTGGCTAATGTGCAATACTATAAAAAGATTCAAAATGACACATAACAAAAAAGACATTTAAAATAGAAAAAACATGAAGTGTTAATCATTTAGGCTGATGATGCCATGTATACAGAGCAGGGATTACTTGAGCATAAGTGTGAGCTTTGACCTCATGAAACTTTCTGGGCAGTTTCCAGTGCTTTGTCCATGCTCATTAGACCATCGTTGGTGTCATCACTGACTCAAGTGGGTTTCCAGGAATTTTCCAGATTCCTGATAAACATGACTCTAAATGTCCAGGTTGAGGTGAGACAGCAATTTATTTGGAATGCCTCTTTGGAACCACATTTAAGGTGAAATTGCTAGAAATAAGGCATGTCTAATTTCTATGGTCTCCGGTTGCCTCATTGAATAACTTCATATCCCCTCTTTGAACTTCTGTTGGCTCCAGAACCTCTTTCTTTCCTTCCTTCCTTCCTTCCTTCCTTCCTTCCTTCCTTCCTTCCTTCCTTCCTTCCTTCCTTCCTTCCTTCCTTCCTTCCTTCCTTCCTTCCTTCCTTCCTTCCTTCCTGTCAAAATCAACTAATGTCATCACAAAGATTGTTTGCTTAATTGGCCTCTGGAGCACTCCTGTTCTTGCTGTTCTTTCCTCCCCACTGGTTCTTACCAACTACATAAAGAATCTCACTGTGGTGACCAGTTGTCATATCTCAGTGTCTGAATGATTGTTTATATCAAGACAAAGATTATGCTGTGGTAACACATTGGTCCCCAAAATTCATGAAATACATATTTTTTTGGGAAAAATGGAAGTTTGTAGAGATAGTATATATATATATATATATATATATATACTTTATGTGAAAGTTAAAGATTGATGAATAATCATCTTAATTACTTTTAGTTCTTCTTGTGCATGGTCTTTGAGTTTTTAAGCTCCAAATGCACTTAGTTAAAAACAGTATGAAATAATTATAATATCAGAATTTTATACATTGTCTTAGTTTTGTTTTTATCATCATATAGTAATGCCTTTTAGAACACATTTTTTTAAAATAAAAATTTTATTTTATTAAATCACCATGTGGAAGATTACAATGCTTTCAGGCTTAGGTCTCAGTTATACAATGCTGAAACAGCCATCCCTTCACCAGCGCCCATATACCACCACCAAAAAAAACCCCACACAGTACACCTCCCATCCCGCCCCCCACCCCCCGCCTTGTAACTGATAAGTTTCATTTTGCTTTCTGTTTACTTTGGTTAAATTCAATATTTCAACACAAACCTCACTATTGTTGTTAGAAGTACCCCACTAGATTCAGACCTACTGTGAAGACAAATGAGGTCGCGCGGCCGCTACTGCGGCCACGCGGTTTTGAATTTCCGTACTTTAACAACTAAGTCCAGGGAGATTTCTTCCAGATATTGGATCATTGCGGGCTTGAAAATCCAATCTGTGGTCGTCATAATATGGTGGACACCGTGCCCTTCATCCCCGGAGAGAAAGAGGCGAAGAGAGAGAAATATCTTTCCCCTCCTGGGCAGGCACGGGGCCGAGGCTTAGTTCTCAGGCTGGAGACATTCTGCGAGGAGTTGCCCATGCCGAAAGAGGTTTTGCTGGGTCTGGATTCACGCTCGTGCAGCTGCGGAGAGGCCACACGCATTCGGCCCCCGGGATCACATCTTGGCAGTGGGAGGGGCCGGTGCCTCCCACCTTTCCAAGAGCACCCTCGTGTCCCTTTGCTGCAGTTTTTGTTGTAAATCCCATCTGTGGTCGTCTTAATATGGCGGACACATTTTCGCTATGCAGAAAATTGAATCTGAACACTTGTGACATTATTTCCTCTGAAGTAATAAGCCTATAAATGTGCAAAAGAACAAATTTTTTTGTGTAGTATATATATATATTGATTGATTGATTGATTGATTGAAACTAAGTGAAATATGCATCTATGAGAATTATAATGACTTTGGGGGATGGTCTCGTAAACAGTCATTGTGAGGTTGGGGGACCATTCCTGGTAATTCTATCTGACTGTATGGGCCTGATGGCTTAGTGCTGAGCTTGCTGTTGCAATGTTGCTCAGCCTAGGCAGTACAGAGGTCCCTCAGGGCCACCCCAGAAATACTAGTGGGAGAATCACTGATGATGACTTTTACTTTTGCTTGAATTTATCTCCTAATCTTTATTCTGTTGAAGGTTTGGGAGAAAAGTGACATACCTCAGTATTAACGTAACACTGAATGAAAGGAACATGTTCAGAGAATTTTCTAGTACTATCAAGTCTTTACTAAATTTATTCTGTATAAATATATATGATTCACAAACATATCATGTGAAAAATGTTTTCCTTTCAGAATAAATAAAGCCTTTGTTACCTGGAAATTCAACGTTAACAGAGTTAAGAGGAAAAGGTGCTTGTAAGTATTTGTATTTGTATTTCAAGAGAAAACTTTAATTCAAATATGATACAGTCGTTTACAAGAGTATAAATGTTTGAGTTTTGTGGGTTTAAGGTTCACGCTGACCTACAACAGAAAATGCCAATATGCCTCCACCGTTATCCCTAGAACCTTTCCCATCTGCCACCTATTCTGCTTCATAGCTTTGGTTCTATTGTCAAAATCTAAGGGTTTGTGTTTCTTTCCTTGTTTTGTCTCTTTATATACCACACATGAGCAGGATCATTGGATATTTGTCTTCCTCCTTCAAATTTTATTTTAACCCTCTAATTTCATCCATGCTTTAGCGAAATGCAAGATTTCATCTTTTATTATCTTTTATTATGCCTCGGTACTTTGCATTCCACTGTGTATATACACTAGAACTTTAGCCATTCATCTGTTGATGTTATATAATATTACATATATGCAACTATGTCTTTTATTCTTAGGATAGATTGGTAGATGATAAACAAGGAGTGGAATTAATTAATTATATGGAGTTATATAATCCAATAATGGATTATATGGTTATGGATTTTTTAAATTGTTTTTAAGAAGTGTTCATATTTTATGGAAACATAAAGATGCATGACAGTCCACAAGAGTAAATGAGGGTTCTTTTTTCATTGCACTCCCTCCACCACTGGTTGCTTCTAGTCTTTTTTATATAGGCTATATCCACTGGTAAGAGATGATGTCTCATTGTTATTTTTGTTTTCATCTTTCTGATCATCAGTGATGAGGAACACTTTTTTATATGCCTGTAAGCTATCTGTGTCCACTTTGGGAAAGTGCTCTTCAGTTCTTCTCCCCAATTTTTAAATTTTTAGTTATTGAGTTTTATAAGTGCTTATATATATTTCTTATATATTAGGTCTTTGCTAGATGTATGGGGTGCAAATATTTTCTCCCATTCCACAGGGTGTTTTTTATTTTATCCATAGTTTCTAGAATTTGTTGATTTCTGCTTTATCTTTTTTGCCAATGAAGTAAAATTTTTGAACATGCTTCTGAAGTCAGTTATCATGGATATTCCTGTCATTGTTTCCATGTATTTTATGGATTTGGGTCTAACATCAGGTTTTTAATCCACTTTTAATCAGGTTTTGGCATGATATGAGGTATTTCTTAAAAGAATTACTAATTCTCAATTTCCTGGAAGAACTTGTGATATTAGATAGTAGGTGCTGATAATAAGAAAGTACTGATCTCCCCTATTTTAGAATAGAAGTGGAGGAAGAATTCAGGAAATATTCTCCAAATGGCCACTAAGCTAGTAAATTTTCTTCCCTGATTAGAGAAAAAAAATAAACCAAGGATGTTAATTTAAGTTTAATATGGAATATGGTCATCCCATTGCTCATCGATTTGTTCGAGCAGGCACCAGTAACATCTCTCATTGAGAGACTTATTGTTACTGTTTTCGGCATGTCCAATACGCACAGGTAGCTTGCCAGGCTCTGCCGAGCAGGCAGGGTACTCTCGGTAGCTTGCCGGACTCTCTGAGAAGGGCGGAGGAATCAAACACGGGTTGGCCGCGTGAAAGGCGAAAGCCCAACTGCTGTGCTATCACTCCAGCCCAAGTTTAATATAATAGAACTGTAATTTCTGTTTAACATGACTGCATACTATTTCAAAATTATTAGAATTCAGGAGCCTATGGAATAATATTACCTGTTTCCTTTTCCTATTTTGTTCTTACTCAACATATGTTGTATCTAAATTTTGTCTGAATAATTATCAGTCAACAAAGCAAATAATGCTCACTAATATTTGTTATTGCCTTTTAAAATATGAAAGATGCATTACATACTAACTACACGCATATGAGAGAAATTGCACTAGTTATCTCTAAATTCAGTTAATTTTGAATGAGACATAAGTTGTGAAAAATTTCTAATCTTCAGATACTATCTGAACTGCCATCTCTTTTTCGCTGATAAGTTATTTCAAGAATGTCTGTATTATATAAAAGGACTTTGTGAAGATGCACTTAATATCAGAACTCATTATGGCCGTAAAACTAATTCATCTATCATAACCCTTGTAAAGGTGGGTATGCATATACTACTCTAAGGTAATATTGGTATAAAAATGGGTAGACGTATACTACTATATGCTAATATTGATATGAAGAACCTAGAAGGGACAAATGGAGTTTGAATAATATATATTTTATATAATATATACTTTACATGTGAAACATAATTTTATAATATATATTGAATGTATATATTTATTAAGTAATAATATGTTTCTAGACCCATAACTAAGCAACACCTTTGAACAACAAATGCTCTAAAATGGCCCAAAAGAACATTATATGTTCGTGGAGTCTATTTTAGTAGTTAACATTCTGTAAAAATAGTGTCTTCCTTGCACCAAACATAAAACTTTTATGATGTCCTTTATTTTGAGCTCTATATGTATTGTATTATTTGCAGCTATTAACTTGTTTCTAATACATAATTAATAGCTACCAGCTATTTCCCCCTCAACTATAGCATGTCAATATATTGTCTTTAGTTGCAGCTCAGAAGTTTCATTGAATTTTTGAATTCTTCTCTTACACAGAAGTTGCCATCTTAAGAAATACCTATTTATTTATTTATTTATTTATTTATTTATTTATTTTCTTCTTGAGTCATTGCAGTAGTGCTCAGGACTTACTCTAGGCTCTGTGCTCAGGGATCACTCTGACTATATGTGGTTGCTGCGGATGGATCCAGGGTCAGATGAGTGCATGGCCCATGTTCTACCTGCTATACTATTACTCTAACCCATAAACAATAAAACTTTATAACATAGTTCTTTCTAAAAGTTTAAGAATATGGAAATGTAATTTAGAGTGTTTAGTATATCAGGGCTGGAGCACAGTGGGTAGGGTGTTTGCCTTGCACGCAGCCAACCTGGGTTCAATTCCTCCGTCCCTCTTGGAGAACCCAACAAACTACCGAGAGTGTCCCCTCAGCACAGCAGAGCCTGGCAAGCTCTCTGTTGTATTCTATATGCCAACAACAGTAACAATAAGTCTCACAATGGAGATGTTACTGGTGCCTGCTCAAGTAAGTTGATGAACAACAGGATGACAGTGCTACAGTGCAGTGCTGCAGTATATAATTGAACAGAATTCTAGCAGCTTTTACCTTTGCCTACAGTGTTACAGAGAGACCATAAGGTAAAATTGATAGTCGTTTAGAATGAGAATTAAAGTGATAATAAAGGGTTAGACTTAAATCTGAGAGCTAAGATTTAAGTTAAATAGGAATAGGAAACCTTTCCCAGAAGGAAAATTTTTATAGGACTTTGATGTGTAAGGAAATTGGCTGTCACTGTCACTACCATTCTGTTGCTCATCATTCCGTAGCATCTCCATTGTGAGACTTGTTGTTACTGTTTTTGGCATGTCGAATACGCCACAGGTAGCTTGCCAGGCTCTGCCATGTGGGCGAGATACTCTCAGTAACTTGCCAGGATCTCTGAAATGGACAGAGGGACCGAACCCGGGTCAGCTGTGTGCAAGGCAAACGCCCTACATATAATATGCTGCAACATGGTTGGAACTGGAAGATATCCTGTTGAGTGAAGTAACCCAGCAGAAGAAAGATGAACATAGGATGATCTCACTTATCTGTGGATTATAGACTACTATATGAGGAAACATATTGTAATAAAAGGAGGATGCTTAGATTTTTCTTGACCCCAGTGTTCAGAGGAGACAGAAGAAAAAGAAAAATCAAAGGAGGAAGAAGAGAACAAGAAGTAATGGATTAACAGGCATCGGGACTTCACTAAAGCCAGTAATTCAAGTGAAGGCTATCGCCATATACTCAAAACAAAATTCAACAGAGCCTCAAACAAGATGTCTAAGCAGTAACCACTGAAACTTTGTAATAATTGGTGGAAGGATTGGTGTTGAATTATTGTATTCAATCACTGTATCACTGTCATCTTATTGTTCGTCGATTTACTCGAGCAGGCACCAGTGACGTCTCTACTCTTCTCAACCCTGAGATTTTAACAGCCTCTCCTTACTCGTCTTTCCCAACGATTGGAGGCTCTCTTAGGGTCAGGGGAATGAGACCTATTGTAACTTACTGTTTTTGGCATATTGAATATGCCACAGGTAGCTTACCAGGCTCTGCCGTGTGGGTGGGATACTCTCCGTGGCTTGCTGAGTCTCCGAGAGGTATGTATATATCTGTTACTGTATTTGGGATATGAATATGCCAGTGGGAGCTTGCCAGGCTCTCCTGTGCAGGCAATAAACTCTCAGTATTTATTATTGTATTCAATAATAATCTAAAATGCACCTGTCAGTAACTTTGTAAACCATGTCCCTCTAATCAAAATTTAAGAGAAAAGGAAAGATAGTCATAAAATTTGCTGATACATGGATGGAGCTAGAGAATACCATGCTTAATGAAGCATGCTTAATGAAGTCAGAGGGAGATACAGAATGATCTCTCTCATCTGTGGGATATAAAGAAACTTCATAGGGGAATATCAAATATAAAAGACAATAGAAGTGAAAACAGTAGAACTTGTCTTCAGTAGGAAACTAGCTGTTGTGGTAGGGTTGGGGTTGCTGGGATAAATTAGGGAAAGAAGAATTAGGACAATGGTAGAGAGGAAAAATGCCTCCTCAGAAGCAAACTTGGGCTTGAAAAGGAAACTGAGAACACTGATGGAAAGAAATGGACACTGGTGCAGGTTTTGGTGTTGGAAAAGTGTGCACCTGAAACTTAATTATTAATAACTGGGGCTGGAGCAATAGCACAGCAGGTAAGGCGCTTGTCTTACACTCAACTCAGATTTGATCCCAGCATCCCATATGGTCCCCTGCCAGGAGTGGTTCCTGAGTGCAGAGTTAGGAGGAACCTCTGACCCCAAAGCAAAATTTTTTTAAAATTTAATTTAAAAATAATAACTTTATAATTCATAGTGATCCTATAAAAATAAAATGTAGTGTGCCTTTTTATCTTGACAATTAAATTTAACTAAGTGTTTGAATTTGAAGAGTGTATAAGTGTGTAGTTTAAAGCATAGCACATAAAAAGAAAAGTATAAAATGTTCTATTATTTGTGGCAAAAAGATAATTAAGACATTTTTTTCTGTAAAAATAAATTTCAACATAAATACTCAACATTTGCTCTCATTTTGTTAGCTGGATAACACTCGAACATATTCTCTGGAAGAATTTTGTGAAGAACAATTACAGCAAGTTACCCAAGCATCAAAGCAACTTGAAGATATTAGATATAAATCAATTTCAGCAGTAAATGACATCATTTTAAAGGTAATTTTATAAGTGTATCCTATTAATTTGCTTCTATGTATTGACTGAAGCACTCCTTCCAAATTGTATCCCTGAATAAAAGTGTTAGAAATGAGAGACAAAAGTATTTAGTCATCTATAATTGTCTTTCACTTTCTTACTGATTTCACTAGCATAGTAAGTCTGATTCATTTTGTTTGAAAAAACATGATTTCATCCAAGTAGAATCATATTCCATTGAATATGTATGTCCCCACTTCTTTATCCATTTTTTTGCCAGTAAACATTTAGATTTATTTTATGTTTTACAAGCCATTTTCTTTTCGTTGTTGCCATTTTCTTTAAATAAGTTTCCCATCCTTTTATCCATGTCTTCTGAGACTACAGTCATGCTTTGGATGGTATTTCATAGCCTATGTTCTTTTTAGCCTTTTTTCTCCTCTACTTGGATAATTTCAATTTATCTGTATTTCATCTCAATTGCTTTTTGGTGTTTGTTTTTCTCTTCCTTTGGTTGGTGATATCTTTGTTTTTTGTCTGTTTCTTTTAAGACGGGTGAAACAACACTTTGTTGTGCCCAAGGCTTATTACTAGTTTTGCACTCAGAACCACTCTTGATGGGCCTTGGAGAACCATATGCGGTACCAGGGAATGAACCAGGGTGTCTGCATTGAAGGCAAGTGCCTTATTTGTTTTACTGTCTCTTCAGCCCTGACGTCTCTTTTTGAAGCTCTCTACTGAAGTTTTCATTCATTCATTTATATTCGTTAGATCACTAGTTTCTATTCCCATTTTGTAGTTTTTATCTCTGCTATAACATCTCACTTTGCTTGAATTATTTTCTAATCCTATTCCTTTGTCTATTTGTGTTCTCTTGGAGCTCTCTGAGCAACTTTAGAACAAATATTCTGAATTCCTTTTTGGATAATTCCTGGATATTCATTTCATTAGGATGACTAAAAGAAATGCACTACATTCATTCTTACAGTCACATTTCACTAATTTTCATTATTGCTATAGTCTCATATAGAGGAAGGTGTATTTGAAGAAGGAAGACCTTCTCATCCTGCCTTCATTATGGCATGATCTCAGCAAGAGACTACCTTTACTTTTGGTCAGACATGTTAGCATCTTGTAATCCTAGGTCTTAGTGATGTGGGGTGCCAGATGTGGGATCTTGAGGACACATTAAGCAATAGGAACACGCTCAGGCTTTTGAAATGCACAGCATCATCAATTGTGTGGTCCTTGGAAAGCACCATGGAGGCCCAGCACGGCTGCAAGAGTTGTTTGGGTTCTTGATGGTGCCTCTTGTCTAGCTAGAGACAAGAGCAGAGAGTAGTGGTAACTGGAATGGTGCTATGAACACATTCAGCTACTGGGACCATCTAAAATGATTGTTTAATGCTGGGGCCAGTGGAGGTATTTGCAATTATGAGAGGGCAGGTCAACTCCAGGTCAACTGTGAGTGTATTAATGATTACTGGAAACTGGTGATTGGCATATTTTACGATGGCTATTGTATTTCACTATGTTTTCTTGGCAGTTGGAGGCTGGTGATGGAGGTCAAGCTTGGGTGATGTAGGTGCTCAGTTATGGGAGTATCACTGTATCACTGTCATCCCGTTGTTCATTGATTTGCTCAATCGGGCACCAGTAACATCTTCATTGTTAGCCTTGTTGTTACTGTTTTTGACATCAAATATGCCATGGGTAGCTTACCAGGCTCTGCTGAGCGGGCAGGGTACTCTCAGTAGCTTGCCTGGGCTCTCCAAGAGGGATGGAGGAATCAAACCCGGGTCAGCCATGTGCAAGGCAAACACCCTACCTGCTGTGCTATTGCTCTAGTCCTAGTTGTGGAATTAGTTGTACTTAATAACAGTAGTGCAGGCCAGTGACCAAAGATGGGGCCTGATCTCAACCTACGCACATCAATGACTTGGTAATGAGTATCAGGTCTACAGCATGCAAATGCACAGGTAAGGGGCCTAGCCCTGAGCATGTGCATGGCAGAAATGGTCATCAGTGGGGGTACAGGCTGTGTCTGGCACTCATACATCCATAGAAATCTGGACTAGCTTCTAGTGTGTTTGTTGGGCTCTGGCAGAGACAGGTGGCAGTGGTGAAAAGAGGCTTATGTAGTTGGCACTAGTGAGCGCAAATACAAAAACTGAGAAATCTGTTCAACTGACTATTGACTCTTCAGTGCCAAAGCCTGTTGGATTTGTCTGTACAACAGGCCACTATGAACTGAAAATTGTTCTTGCTTCATGATTGTTATTGGCTGTCTGTTTTCTTCCTTGTTCTAGTCATATATCTTAGCTTTGCTGCTCGAGGCGCCCCACTGAAGTGCCACTTGGTGTGGTACCCCAAAAGGCTAGGGAAACTTGTGGCTCATTCTATTCTTTTACAAGTTTGGGAGTTCCTCTTTTTCTTTTTTTTCTTAGCCACACCTGATGGTGCTCAGGGAGCATTCCTGGCATGACTCAAGGGCCCATATGGGATTCCAGGGATCAACACCCCAGGTCAGCTTCATGCAAAACAAATGCCTTATCAGCTATACTTTCTTTCAGACCCTGGAGAGTTTCCTCTTGATGCTGAGTGATGTCAGCTAGTGGGAGGGAGTGATGCAGGCAAATAAAATGTGCCTCCTTTATCACTTGCTGTTATTCTCAGGGTTTTAAAATCTTATTTTAATTAATGTAAACATTTTTGAAGTAACACTGTTACACCAATGTACATGTTTATGTTTTTGATGTATGAAGTTTCTACACCTCTACTACCATCGAAATGATACACACCCTTTAAGGTTCTTGTTTTCACTCTTTTGCTAAAGTTTCATAAGAACTCTCCAAAGAGAGCACCAGAATTTCTGTTTATGCAAGGATATCTAATACATAATAACTATTGATTTTCTCAGGGGTTCCTGGAGTGGAAGTGGGGACTATAGATACTCAGACCCTAAAACTTCACTGAAATGTCCAAATTTCCTGGCCAAGCACTAGGACAGAGATCTCAAACAGATTGCACACTAGAATCAACAAGAATCACCTGAGGGTGGGAGGTAATCCTGATATTCAGGACTATCTTAGACTGATTACATTTAGAATTTCTTTTTTGTTTGTTTGTATTTGGTTTGGGGGGTTGCACACCTGGCTGTACGTAGGGCTTACTTCTGGGCCTATGCACCGTATGGAAAAGCTGGGGATTGAATCCGAGTTAGCTGCAGTCAAGACCAGTGCCTTATCCATTGTACTATCTCTCAGCCTCCTAAACTTAAAATTTCGAATGGGAGAGCCCAAGAGCACTGGCAAAAGCCTTTCAAGTGAGTCTAACGTACTGCTAGGTTGAAACTTTTCCAGGGCAATGTTGGGCAATGACTTGAGTCTAGAAAAATATCAAAGTTAGAGAAGTGATTAGATAGAAGTCAAGCGACACCATCCAAGAAATATACCTGGAGTCAAATTCAAGATGTGCCTAACCCCTATGTCATCAGGCTGAAGATTGTCAAGAATGGTCTCTGGAACCCCTAGTACTGCTTTAGGAAGCCTCCCACATCAAAAAGAAAACAAAAGGAAAAGAAACTACTTGTGTTTAAAAGAGACAATTAAAAGTGGCTTCAACCTAAAACCTCTACTAAGAAACTCTTAGAAACAATAGACTTATACAGTAAAGTTGCAGGCTACAAAATCAATACCCAAAAATCCATGGCCTTCATATATGCAAACAATGAGGCAGAGGAAAGGGACATGAAAAAAGCAATCCCATTCACAATCGTGCCCCAGAAAATCAGGTACCTCGGAATCAGCTTAACCAAGGAAGTAAAAGACCTTTACAAAGAAAACTACATAACGCTACTCCATGAAATCAAAGAGGACATGAGGAAATGGAAACATATACCCTGCTCGTGGATAGGGAGAATCAATGTTGTCAAAATGGCAATACTCCCTAAAGCATTATACAGATTCAATGCGATCCCTATAAGTATACCCATGACATTCTTCAAAGAAATGGATCAAGCAATCCTAAAATTCATATGGAATAACAAACGTCCAAGGATAGCTAAAACAATTCTTGGGAAAAAGATGATGGGAGGCATCACCATCCCCAACCTCAAACTTTACTACAAAGCAGTAACAATTAAAACAGCATGGTACTGGAACAAAGGCAGAGCCGTAGACCAATGGAACAGGGTGGAATATCCCTACACACAACCCCAAATGTATGACCATCTAATCTTTGATAAGGGAGCAAGAGATGTGAAGTGGAGCAAGGAAAGCCTCTTTAACAAATGGTGCTGGCACAACTGGACAACCACATGCAAAAAAATGGGTTTAGACCTTGACCTGACACCATGCACAAAAGTCAGATTAAAATGGATTAAAGACCTCAACATTAGACCACAAACCATAAGGTACATTGAAGACAAGGTCGGCGAAACCCTCCACGATATTGAAGATAAAGGTATCTTCAAACATGACACGGAACTAAGCAATCTAGTAAAAACAGAGATCAACAAATGGGACTACATTAAACTAAAAAGCTTCTGCACCGCAAGAGATACAGTGATCAGAATACAAAGACTATCCACAGAATGGGAAAGGATATTTACACAATACCCATCAGATAAGGGGTTGATATCAATGGTATATAAAGCACTGGTTGAACTCTACAAGAAGAAAACATCCAACCCCATCAAAAAATGGGGCGAAGAAATGAACAGAAACTTTACCAAGGAAGAAATACGAATGGCCAAAAGGCACATGAAAAAGTGCTCTGCATCACTAATCATCAGAGAGATGCAGATCAAAACAACTTTGAGATACCACCTCACACCACAGAGACTAGCACACATCCAAAAGAACAAAAGCAACCGCTGTTGGAGAGGATGTGGGGAGAAAGGGACCCTTCTTCACTGCTGGTGGGAATGCCGACTGGTTCAGCCCTTCTGGAAAACAATTTGGACGACTCTCAAAAAATTAGATATTGAATTCCCATTTGACCCAGCAATACCACTGCTGGGAATATATCCCAGAGAGGCAAAAAAGTACAATCGAAACAACATCTGCACATGTATGTTCATCGCAGCACTGTTTACAATAGCCAGAATCTGGAAAAAACCCGAATGCCCCAGAACGGATGACTGGTTGAGGAAACTTTGGTACATCTATACAATGGAATACTATGCAGCTGTTAGAAAAAAGGAGGTCAAGAATTTTGTAGTCAAGTGGATGGGCATGAAAAGTTTCATGCTGAGTGAAATGAGTCAGAAAGAGAGAGACAGACATAGAAAGATTGCACTCATCTATGGTATATAGAATAACAGAGTGGGAGACTAACACCCAAGAACTGTAGAAATAAGTACCAGGAGGTTGACTCCATGGCTTCGAGGCTGGCCTCACGTTCCGGGGAAAGGTCAACTCAGAGAAGCAATCACCAACTACATTGTAGTCGAAGGCCATGTGGGGGAAGGGAGTTGCGGGCTGAATGAGGGCTAGAGACTGAGCACAGCGGCCACTCAACACCTTTATTGCAAACCACAACAGCTAATTAGAGAGAGAAAACAGAAGGGAATGCCTTGCCACAGTGGCAGGGTGGGGTGGGGGGGAGATGGGATTGGGGAGGGTGGGAGGGACACTGGGTTTACGGGTGGTGGAGAATGGGCACTGGTGAAGGGATGGGTTCCCAAACTTTGTATGAGGGAAGTATAAGCACAAAAGTGTATAAATCTGTAACTGTACCCTCACGGTGATTCTCTAATTAAAAATAAATAAATTAAAAAAAAGTGGCTTCAAATTTAGAAATTAATTCAGAAATATTAAATAGTACTGGTGTCACCTATATATATGTATATATGTATAATTTTAAAAAATTCTCCAATAATCACATAAGCAGCTTATGAAATCTTACTTTAAATTTAAATATGATTTTAGAGTTTTGTTTTTCCTATCTGAATTCTAATTAATGTTCCTGCTCAGAAGACCCCAAATTTCACAGGCTTTAGAACACATAAATTGTTTTCTTTTTTGTTTTACATTTAAGTATAGTGGAAGTATGAAATAAAATTTTGATGAGTGTTGGTGATGTCTAATTCTGATATTTTTCTGACCAATAAAAACAAGTCAAATAAGAAATCATTCTACATTAACATAGGAAATAACTTAACTATAAAATGTTTGTTGAAATGTAGGTGGCAAAAAGGGAAAATATTGAAAAATACTTTGTGCCAGAAGTTCCTGAACAGAATACAGCACATTTCATGTTGGCAAAATACAAACGTTTATTAGAAAGAGTTTTGAAGTTTCTGAAGCTGATTGACTACTTATTTCTGCAACTAATTCATCAATTAATGCATAAAGCAATCACAATGCTTTTGGAATTCTTTCATTGTTCTTCAAGTGTGCTGTTGTCAGTGGAAAAAAAGAATGAACATCTTTTCAAGTAATCATAACTTTTGACTTATAAAATAGCCATATCTTTTTTTGACTTATATAATGAATCAATAGTCATAGTGTGTAGTAATATATAATATATTATAATCACTAAATATTATGAATTATAGTATGCAATCATATATTGCCAGTATGGAGACAACTAAGGAAAAAGATAAAGTTTCAAAAATTAAATCAGAAATGTGGTATTCATTGTAACTTCTTTTATTTTTGACTATCTTAAGTTGTTTCCCTTTTTTCTTAGTTATTTTAGATAAATATTTCTCTGTTTTTGTTGATCCTTTCAAAGTAACAGCTCTTAGTTTCATTAAGATTTGTAGTTTACTTTGTCTATTTAAATTTTTTATTTCTAATCTTCATTTTCTTTTTTCTGCTGACTTTGTTTTATTTGAGTTGCTTTAGATGTTAATTTAGATTATTTGAAATTTATCTTGTTTCTTGAGATAAGTATATATTGCCATATACTTCTCTTTGAGTACAGTTTTTGCAGCAAACCAATTATTTTGGTGTGTCATATTTAAGTCTTATTTGCTTTTAAGTATTTTTTAAATTTCTCCTTTGAAATTTATATTGTCCCAGTAGAGATGTGGTATAATATTGCTAATATCCACAGATTTGTGACTTTTCATAGTCCTAGTATTTGATTTCTAGTTTGATAGCACTGTGGTCAGAAAAGATATAATTTTAATAATATAATTTGATATAATTTGAATCTTCTTAAGTGTTTTAGTACTTTTTGATCAGTTGTTAGTGGCCCAACAAATAGATCTAACCTTGAGAATGTTTCATGTGCCCATGAGAAAACTGTGTATTTTATAGCTTCTGGATAGAATGTTGTGTATATGACTACGTATATTAACACAACATATAACTGCCTCCAAATACAAATACCTACTCCATGTTGTTTGAAGGGCTCTTAGTCTATTTACATTTAATTGATCTATTGGTATATATTTATTGACATTTTTAAATTGCTTTCTAACTGATTTTGCAATTCCTTTCTATTCTTTGTCTCTTATTTTGTTTTATTATTTGACAACTTCCTTCAGCATTGATTTGAGTTTATTTACAGTATATCTTGTGTTTCTATTATAGACTTTTAAGTTATGTGATTACACACATGCATACACACATGCATATTTTTTAGTTACTAACAAGTCAATTTTGAGCTCATTCTATTAGTTTGTATTCTGACTCTCCTTACTCAGGTGTTTTCGTATACTTTAAAACTATTTTTTCTTAACCTATTTTTTCTTTTCATTTCTTCATCTAGAATATACAAAGATGTCTTTGCTTATGTTGGAAAGATGACAAATGACCAGGAGAATCCTAGTAGCATTTCAAATTCACAAGATACTTATTTTCTAAAGTCTGAATTAAAAGCAGAAGCTGAAATTAATGAGGTACAAGTTTTTTTAAAAATATAAACAATTTTAACTAAAATTAATGGTAAATTTTAGAATAAAATGTGATTTGTAATTAATATAATTTTTCCCAACACATATATGAATACATACACACCTGTTTCCAATGTAGAAAATAATTACACTTCTCTCAGTTACTTTTCTTATAGATTATTGAGAATTTACTATGTGCCAGGTATAGAATGAAGTGCTGAGATGCAGTAGTAATAAGAATAAAATCCCTAGAGAATCACATGGGGTGCCAGCAATTGAATCCAGGTCAGCCACATGCAAGGCAAGTACCCTACCAGTTGTATTATCTCTCCAGTCCCAGAGAGATAGAGAATATTGTTCTGAATACTATGAAGAAAAATAAAGGAAGATAGGTCATATGGAGTGATATTGTCTGCTGTTTTTATATGGAAGTGATAAAATAGCTGTCACTCCCTAATGTATAAATTTTCTTTATTTTGCTTCAGAGTACTTTCATTTATGTGTTACCAGTTGAAAGGTAACATGTCATATGCAAAATATTTTGGGGGGCCAGAGACATAACTCCAAGACATCTCAGAATGTATGCTTAACATGCAGGAGGCCTGGGTTTGATCGCCAACACCATGGGCCCCACAAGCACTGCCGAACTTATCCCCTAAGCACTGAACCGAGAACAGCTCTCGAGTACTGCTATATGTGGTCCAAAATTGAATAAGAAAAAGCACATTTGGAAGAACATAGAAGACTTTCATTTGTATATCTTTTCTTGTGGTAAACAATCATCCTTGCACACTCCCCACTACCATTTTCTGGAATTAAAATTTCATGTGGTAGAAACTTGTCCTGTTTGACAAAATCTGATTTTTATGAGATAGCTTTGTAAAATATGTGCTTTTGGTATTTTTGCTTTATATATATTTTCAGTAGGTTTGGTAATGGGAAGATGTTGATATTTATTAAATTCAAATATGCACATTTAATGTAGATTGAGGCCTGGAGATATATGCAACAAGGCACATGTGCAAAAACTATCTATGTAATAGGATGCTAGATAAATCTTACTTTCTTATATACATTTATTTTTAGTCTAAACTGCATATGATATATGCATTATAGTTATAAATTTTGAATTAAGTGCATTATAGCTTCAAAAATATATAATATATGTACAATTTAAAGTATAGCTGAGCAAAATCCACATATACTTCATCCAGCTTAATATCTCTTCTGCACATCTCATCTTGATGAAACAAATCATCTATTCTACTATTAATGAATTTGACTATTAATTCTGGACTGGAGTGATAGCACAGCGGGTAGGATGTTTGCCTTGCACGAGGCCGACCAGGGTTCGATTCCTCCATCCCTCCCGAAGAGCCCGACAAGCTACTGAGAGTATCCCACCCGCACAGCAGAGCCTGGCAAGCTACTCGTGGTGTATTCAATATGCCAAAAACAGTAACAAGAAGTCTCACAATGGAAACATTACTGGTGCCCACTCGATGAACAATGAGATGACAGTGCTACTATTAATTCTACTATTATTAAATTCTTTTCAGATTTAATTTTTACTATTAGACATAATTTTGAAACAAATGCATTTGTGTGTATACTCTTAACTATTGATTAATTTCTAATAAGTAAATTTTCTGGGTCCAAAAAATATACTTTAAACTATACTAAGACAAAATGCTTTTCCAAAGCGCTAGTAGATACCAATTTAAATGGTCTTTGGCAAAGCACATGTTTTTATTGTTTCATGTCTTCACAAATTCCCACCAGAATTTAATTGTGCTTGTCAATTTTATTGTGTTTTGAACTTGCATTACCCTTATTTCTAATTTCGTTGTGGATTTCAAAATAGCATATTACTAGGAACCAGGGGGATGGTTCAGGGATCATTCAAGGGCACTAGCTTTCATGAGCAAGGACCTAAGTTAATCCCTCCCTAGAATTTCATATCCCCCTCCTCTGAGCATTGCCAGGTCACAGCAGTACCACAGTCCTGATCCTAGCACGAACTATCCCCTTAAGCAATGTTTAAGAGACCCCTCAAACACATTATTAACACAACTTTACATCTGATGTGTTTTCTTTTTCCATAAGCCCATGGGATTATTATTCTTATTTGACAGGTTTTTTTTTAAATTTTCAGTTTATTCTACTGATGACTTACGTTTTCACCTTTAAATATATTTGATTATTAGTAGTCATTTCAATGGAGTAGAATCTATCAGTCCTTCCATTTATGTTTGTGTTCGAAATTATTCACCATCCTAAAGTCATAAAAATATTTTCTTTAAGTTTTACAGTTTATTTCTCACTTCTGGTCTTTATCTGTGAATGTTTTCTATGTGCGTATATAGTAGAGGAATCTGTTTTCATTTATTTTTGTATGAGCAACTACTTCCCTGGCATAATTTTATCTATATAATTTATTGCTTATCTGCAGTGTCATCTTTTTCCTTTATCATGTTTCTGTATTTGTATGCCTTCTAGTTCCAGACTTTCTGTTCTATTGTTCTGTGAGCCTATTTATTATGCCAATCCTTACGCATCTAATTGAGTATATTTGAAATTAGTCTTCTCAAAGTGTATCTTGTCTATTTATATGCATTTCAAAATAAAACACTATTTAATTTTTTGCTGAAATTGGCCAGGACATATAGGCATGGGGTAGAGGGTGGGGAAAATATTTTATAATATTGAGTCTTCCTACTATGGTTGTTTTTTTTTAATATTTTTCAATATACTTTACATAATTTTTCCCCGGAAAGTTTGACATTTTTTGTTAGATTTAAATTATTTAACCCCAAATGTTTGACTTTTCCCCACATTTTTGAAAAGGCTACTTTATATGCTTTCGGTCTTCATGACGGTTGACACTTGTGTCTCTCAGCATGTGATCTGTTGTGGAGAACATTCCATATACACTAAACCTCTGTATTCAGCCTACAGGGAGTGGACAGATCTGTAAATGCCTATTAAACCCAGTCTACAAACCCTCATTTAAGACTATTGTTTCTTTATTGATTTTCTGCCTGATTCATCTGTTCCAGTGATGAGAGTTCCAATGATATTAAAGCATTCTTACATGTGTTGCTGTCAATGTCTTTAGACTTGATAGAAGCAGACATACTTTGATGTCTCTTTATTAGGTGCATATATGTTACTTAGTGCTAAATCCTCTTGCTGTATTCATCCCCAATCATCATATAATGCCCATCCATGTCTCTTGCTACTATTTTATTTATTTTATTTTATATTGCACTGTAGCACTGTAGCACTGTCATCCTGTTGTTCATCAATTTGCTCGAACGGGCACCAGTAATGTCTCCATTGTGAGAATTGTTGTTAATGTTTTTGGCATATAAGATACTCCACAGGTAGCTTGCCAGGCTCTCTGAGAGGGACAGAGGAATTTTATATTGCATTAAATTTTATTTTATATTTGGATATCATTCTAATCACCATGCGTTACCTGTCTTTAATTAAAAATTTTAAAGAAATTATGTTAATGTATTTTGGAGTTTACATAAAATAGGTAAGGCCTACTTATGTAAATTTTCCCCTTACACTTTATATAAACAATGTGGTTTGCAAGGTTGATCATAATGATTTGTTATAGGTGTTCAACATTCCAATACCAATTCCACCACCATTATCACCTTTCTTCCACTATGTCTCCAATTAACCTAACCACTCCTCAAGCTTGCCCCCATAACAGCCCCACAATAATTTCTTTTATATTGCTTGTTTTTAGTAAATTGCTATCAGAATAATGAAAATATATTTTTTAGAAGAAGATTAGTAAAAATTGTTGTACCTAATTGTTGTACCTCACCACGGAGACATTAAGTTCTTGTATGAGGGATTACTAAAATGTTGTTACAGGCTAAGCATTCTGTGTTACTGATTGGTTAGTGGAGATTGGTTGCCTTCTATGTTACATTCCATCCACTCTGGAGTGCTACTACTGCATTATCAGTGTTGGGGAGTTTGAAGATGCTGTGCAGCCACCCAAGAAGTCCAGAATTTTTAACTGGGTAGTATTGTTGGAGTCAAATTTTTAATTTGGCAGCTGCTTTGGGGTTCAGCCTTGACTGCTTAGGCTTCTGGAAGTACAGGAGGTGGGCATAGTAGCCCACACCAACTCTGAGAAAACCTGAAGATTTCAGTCACAAAGTCCCACACACCTCAATTTTCAGCAGGCTGATTTCGGGTGAGACCTGAGGCAATGGAATTGGGCTAGAGGCATGGTAGCAATTTTGCAGTATGGGAGCAAGCAGCTTCCAGGACTGTTTGGGTGGGCCCTGGGTTGGCCCACCACACTCCAGGGATCCTGGATGCCTCAGCCACATGTGGATGTTCAAAGGATTTTTGGTAGCTGGCTGGATCTCTTTCAAAACTTAATTATGAGTCTGGACTTGCCACCATTTTCAGATTAAACTATTTTATCTATGTATGATGTCTTTGCCTTATTTAGATTGCCAGTTCTCTGCATGAATGTTTTTTTACCTCCTGATTTGAATCTGTATTTTCACTAAAGTTCAAGTGGGTCTCTTGCAAACAGCAGAAGTGGTTAGGTTTTTGTTTTCTGGTTCATTTGGTCACTTTGTCTTTCATTTGGTGAGCTCAGACCATGGACATTTGGATATTATTGACAGAGTGGAATTTATTGGTACTTTTCGGCATGGTTTCCTGCCCACAAGAGGTATCCCACCTGCAAGCTACCCGTGGTGTATTCAATATGCCAAAAACACTAACAAGTCTCATAATGGAGACGTTACTGGTGCCCGCTCGAGCAAATCAATGAACATCTGGACGACAGTGCTACAGTGTACCTTGCTACCTGCCTGTTATGCAGACCGGGTCCCATTTGCTTATTCTTGGTTGTTTTATGTATTTTTATCTTGAAATGACCTAAACTTTCATTTAAAGTTCCCCTTAAATATATTTTTTTTGGTGCTAAGTTCCAACCCAGGTCTCATGCAAGCCACGTGCTGTATTGTTGAGCCACATTCCCTGCCCTCCCTTTTAAAATTTAAAGCAATTAAGTCTGATTCATTGTAGGAGCCCCTATTATCTATAGCCTTCTGCCCCACAACTTAGTTTTAAGTCATGCAAATTTCAATCGAGGTTTATATCGTCCTGTAATAGAAGATCATTTTATTATGTCCTACAGGGCCATTTTAGTGGCCATGAATTCTTTTAACTGTTGCTTAAACTTAAAAAAAACTTATAATTCACTTGAATCTAATTGATAGCATAACTGGACAGTCTTTGTCATAGACAGGTTCTCTCTTTTTCAACACTTTGTATATATTATATGCATATACTTATACATATGCATATACATATGTACCCTATAATCTGTAAAGCTTTTTGTTGATAAATCTTCTGTTATAGGTTTTCCCATATTGTGCTTATTGTGAGTCTTGGCTTTTGCTGCTTTTCAAATTGTCTCTATTTTTGCCATTTTAATTATAATTTAATTTTAATTTTGCCATTATAACTGGTGTTCATCTGTTTTGAGCTTATTTGGCTTGGAACTGAGCTTTTTTGGATCTGGGTGTACGTTTCTGTTATCAAATTGGTAAACTCCTTGGCTGTTATTTAGTAAGCACTGTAGTCCTGTTGTTCACTGATTTGCTTGAGCGGGCACCAGTAACGTCTCCATTATGAGACTTGTTGTTACTGTTTTTGGCATATCAAATACCCACAAGTAGCTTGCCAGGCTCTGCCGTGCAGGTAGAATACTCTCAGTAGCTTGCCGGGCTCTCCAAGAGGGATGGAGGAATTGAACCTGAGTCGGCCACGTGCAAGGCAAAGGCCCTACCTGCTGTGCTATCACTCCAGCCCCCAATAAATAAACCCTTAATGTTTTCTTGTGGACTAGTTGAAAATTGCTCCTATTATATGCACTTGAAGCAGATTTGCTAAGGTCAGAAGCATGGAAAGCCATCAACATAGCCTTCTGTTTGACTGTTTGACCCATTTCACCCCAGAACAATGGCTGGTGATAGGGGAAGGTAGAATTGATTAGACTGTTCAAGGAAGACTTGCATGGTAGGGATCGTGGGGATGCAAGGGTTCCATTAAGCTCACGAAGCAGTCATCAAATGGTACCTGAGGTCCACTTCATCTATTCGGTGTAAGAACTGATCCTCACCACTGAACTTGTGGGAGCCACGACTTCAGACAAGAGTGCGGGATTGCTCTTTGCAGGAGAAGGGTTAGTCCTGGTCTCCACCCAGGATTCCCGGGTTCATCTTCCCCCCTTGCAGAAAACAGAGGAATGGTGAAGTCAATAAATATTATTAAAAAAGAAGAAAGAACAGGGCTGGAGAGATAGCACAATGGGTAGGGCGTTTGCCTTGCACGCGGTCAACCCGGGTTCAATTCCCAGCATCCCATATGGTCCCCCAAGCACTGCCAGGAGTAATTCCTGAGTTCATGAGCCAGGAGTAACCCCTGTGCATCGCTGGATATGACAAAAAAAAGAAGGAGAGAGAGAAACTGTAAATCATTTAAGTGAGGCCATGGACTTCTCCAGAGACAAGAGAATCCTATGAAGTAAAAGAAAGCAATTGCACATATCAAGTTGGAATGTTGGTGACGCCAGAATGGGATTTTGTACCATTTGTTTTTCAAAGTTGGTTTCATAGTTTCCCCCAAACTGCCCCTGTTTAAAGCTTTCTATATAGGTAAGAGTCTGTTGCTAGGGCGTTGTCAAGGGGAAAAAAAATTTCAACTTTCAGTGGTCTTTTTTCTTGCTCGAGTCTCTTCTCTCATGAGGAGACTAAGCCATATCTGGACATTTAGAGTCTTATACCCAGGCATTAGTTTCTTCATCTCCAAAGCTTTCATTCTGCAGGTTACTTTGGGGCTCATAATATGGTAGCTTTTTAAATGATTTCTTGGTTTTATTGTTTCCCCAAACTCATTGCCAGGGTTCCCCTACTTGCCTGACTCAGATCAATGGATCATAGAATATATGCACTTCATTTCAAAATACTCTCTTGCTGCTCTACATATCTTCACACTTGTATCTTCTTATCCTTGTTCCCTATTTGATGATTTTTAATTTTTTAATAGAATCTCTATGTTAATCACACAGTTACAATACACAAATACACAAGACAAATATAATTAGCCACTTCAGTAATTTCAAGACATTTTTTATGATCCCAAACAAAAACTCTCTATTTGTGTGGCTTTTGAAGTTTTGCAAATTACCTTCAACATCTATATATATCCTATCTTAAGCAGGCTAAAATGATGTTTATTTATACTGTTAACTGTATTTAGTAATGTCTCAAAGTAAATATTAATGTTCTCACAGGATAACTCAGATAAACATATTAAAAATATTGACTAAATAATTGTAGCACTGCAAGTTATTCATGGGATCTGAGAAATGAGAACCCATACCTTAATGGAGTTTAGAAGCATTTAAATTGTGTAAATTGGATACTGAAACCTGAATTATCCCTACCTTTTCAGTAGAGATGTCATTCTATAATATTTATGTTAAAGTGAAGAACTGGGACATATATTAATGATTTGATATGTACTTTTATTTTGTAATTTTTTTTCTGTACTGCAGATCAAAACTAGGACTTTACATGTGTAAGGCAAGGGCTCTACTAATAAATTAGGAACTAGTCCTTCACCTGTAATTTTTTTTAAAGTGTTTGCACTGTGGTTTATTTGACTTTTGCTGATTGGGTTTCCTGAATAACTCTTTACCACCTTTCACTCACCTTCTCCCTATAAGTTCTTCCTTCCACCCTGGGTGTTCCCCCTCCCTGTTCTATTCCTCAGCTCCCTCAAGCGGCATAATTCCTAATGAATACCTGTTCTTGTTTTCTTTGTTTTCATTTTTTGGGATATTCATTATTCCATCATTATGTTTCTTTATATTCCACATAGGAGAGAGATGATTCTGTGTCAATCTTCCTCTAAGATGATATCTTCCACTCTCATGAGAGTATCAGCATAATACTCTCCAGGTCCCTCCATGTATCAGCAAATTACATGACTTTATCTTTACTTATGGCTGAGTAATATTCAATTATGTGTATGTACCATTATGTGAATACATACCTTTTCTTTTTTAGTGATCTATTCTTGGATACTTGGGTTGTTTTCAGACTTGAGCTAGTAGATAGTGCTGCAAGCACATAGGAATACAAATGTCTTTTCTCCATTTTGTTTTGTTTTGGGTTCCTGAGGGTAAAAGCAGGGTTGTTAGGTCAAATGGAAACTCAATTCCTAGATTTTTAGGAATGTCTATATTGTTTTCTAGAAAGGCTGGACCAAATTGATAATCCCACCAACAGCGAATGAGAGTCCCTTTCCCCCTCACATCCACACCAGCACTGATTGTTCTTGTTCTTTTTGTTCTGTGATGTGAGATGAGATATCATCGTTGTTTTGATTTGCATCTCTCTGATGATGGGTGATACAGAGCACTTTTTACTGAGCCTTTAATTCATTTGTATTTCTTTTTTTGAGAAAGTTTTTGTTCATCTCTTTTCCCCATTTTTTGATGGGTTTGGATGTTTTTTCTTGAAAAGTTCTACCATTGTCTTATATATCTTGGATATTAACACCTTATCAGATGGATATTGAATAAATAATTTCTTTCATTCTGAGGGCTCTCTTTATTTCCTGGAGGTGCAGAAGCTTCTTAATTTAGTGTAGTCCCATTTGTTTTTCTTTGCTTCTACTTGCTTGGTCAGTGGTATTTCATCTTTGAAGATGCCTTTAGGTTCAATGTCACAAATAATTCTGGCTATGCTTTCTTCAGTGCACCTTATGGATTCAGGTCTTTAATCTATTTTAATTTGACTCTTATGGATAGCATTAGAAAAAGGTATAAGTTCTTTGTTTTGTTTTCCCAGCACCATTTGTTGGAGTCTTTCCTAGCTTCACTTCTTTCTTTTTCTTTTTTCTTTTTTTTTCTTCTTTATTGGAGAATATCTGATCATATGCCTGAAGGTCAGTTTCAGAATATTCAATTCTATCCCATTGATCTAAAGGTCTCTCTTTATTCCAGTTATATGCTGTTTTAATCACAACTATTTTATAGTATAGCTTGAAATTTGGAAAATTATGTATCCCATCTTTTCCCCCAATGATTGTTTTAGCTACTTGGGGGGGGGGTATTGTTCTATAAGAATTTCAAAAGTGTTTGATCTATTACTTTGAGAAATGTCATGTGTATCTTTAACAGGACTGCATTGAATCTTTACAGTGCTTTGGGGGAATATTGACATTTTAATGATATTAATTCTTCCAATCCATGATCAGGGCATGTGTTTTCATTTCCTTGTGTCTTCTTCAATTTCTTGAAGTAGTGTTTTGTACTTTTCTTTGTATAGGTCTTTTATTCTTTTGTTAAGCTTATTCAGAGGTACTTGATTTTCTGAAGCAATATTTGTAAATGGGATTGTTTTTCTAATCTCTTTCTTCTCTTTCATTATTTGCATATAGGAAAGCCAGAAACTTTTGAGTATTAAATTTGTAGCCTCCACTTTACTACACAAATCTATTTCTCCTAATAGCATTTTTGTAGAGTCTTTAGGATTTTCTAAATATACTGCAGCCATAGCACAGCAGGTAGGGCGTTTGCCTTGCATCCTTGCATCCTTGGGATGAATCTTATTTGGTCATACTATGATCTTTTTGATGAGTTGTTGGATTCTATTTGCTAGTATTTTGTTAAGAATCTTTGCATCTGTGGGTCTGTAATTCTCTCTCTCTCTCTCTCTCTCTCTCTCTCTCTCTCTCTCTCTCTCTCTCTCTCTCTCTCTCTCTCTCAGGTCTCTGTCTGCTTTCGGTATCAGAGTGATTTTTGCTTCATAGAAACTGATAGTGTTTCTGTTTCTTCAATTTCCTGGAAGAGCCTGAAAAGGATTGGCAGTAGATCCTCTTTATAAGTTTGAAGGAACTCTCTAGTAAATCCATCTGAGCCTTGGCTTTTGCTTTGGGGAAGATTTTTGATTAATATCTCAATGTCCTTGATAGTGGTAGGTCTTTCAGATATTTCAAATCACCTTGGTTCAGCCTTTGGAGGCCATAGTAGTTAAAGAATTTATTGTTTCTTCTAGGTTCTCTTGCTTCATGTCATAAAGATTCTGAAAGCAGAATCCTTTGAATTTCCATGGTATCTGCTTTGGTATTCCCTCTTTCATTTCTGATTCCGTTTACTAGGGTTCCCTCTCTTTGTTTATTTGTGAGTCTTGCTAGTTATTGCTTGTTTATTTCTTTAAAAAAACAGTTCTTATTTTCATTGATCTTTTGGATTTTGTGTTTAGATTTCAGTTCATTAATTTTATTATCTTCTTTTTCCTGCTTGTTTTGGGCTTCTTTTATTGGTAATTTTCTAGTTTCTTAAGTTGTACCTTCAAGTTATTTATGTGGGCCCTTTCTTCCTTCCTGATGAATGCTTGTATAGTCCTGAATTCCCCCCACACACACACCCTTAACACCACTTTTGCTGTGTCCCAAAAGTCCTGGTAGGTTTTTTCCTCATTCTTTGCTTGTTTCTAGAAATATTCTCATTTCTTCTTTGATTTCCTCTCTAACCTATTAGTTGTTCAGTAATGAGCTATTTAATTTCCAGGTTTTTGAGTTGTTTATCCATTTATGTTTATGATTAATTTCTATTTTCAGTGCATTGTGGTCTGAGAAGAAAATTGGTATGATTTCTATCTTCTCCACTTTGTGGAGATATGTTTTATAAGATAGCGTGTGATCTATCTTGAAAATGTCCCATGTGCATTGGAGAAGAACAGATGAATTTTGGTTTTTTTGAAAATGAAAAGCTACATGGGTATTGGGTGAATATCCTTTCCCATTCTGTAGATTGCCTTTGTATTTTGGTCACTGTATCTTTTGCGGTGCAGAAGCTTCTTAGTTTAATATAGTCCCATTTGTTTATCTCTGTTTCCACTTGGTTGGTCAGTTATGTGTCATCTTTGAAGATATCTGTAGCTTCAATATCATGGAGGGTTTTGCCAACCTTGTCTTCGATGTACCTTATGGATTGTGGTCTGATGTTGAAATCTTTAATCCATTTTGATCTGATTTTTGTGCATGGTGTCGGGTTGAGGCCTAAGCCCATTCTTTTGCATGTGGTTGTCCAATTATGCCAGCACCATTTGTTAAAGAGACTTTCCTTGTTCCACTTCACATTTCTTGCCCCCTTATAAAAGATTAGATGATGATCCATTTGAGGTTGTGTGTAGGGATATTCCAGCCTGTTCCAGTGGTCTGCGGGTCTGCCTTTGTTCCAGTACCATGCTGTTTTAATTGTTACCACTTTGTAGTAAAGTTTAAGGTTGGGGAGAGTGATGCCTCCCATCATCTTTTCCCCAAGAATTCTTTTAGCTATCCGTGGGTGTTTTTTGTTCCATATGAATTTCAGGATTTCTTGATCCATTTCTTTGAAGAATGTCATGGGTATCCTTATAGGGATCGCGTTGAATCTGTATAATGCTTTGGGGAGTATTGCCATTTTCACAATGTTGATTCTCCCTATCCATGATCAAGGGGTTGATATCAAGGGTATATAAAGCACTGGCTGAACTCTACAAGAAGAAAACATCCAACCCCATCAGAAAATGGGCCAAAAAAATGAACAGAAACTTTTCCAAGAAAGAGATATGATGGCTAAAAGGTACATGAACAAATGCTCTGCATCACTAATTATCAGGGAGATGCAGATCAAAACAACTATGAGATACCACCTCACACCACAGAGAATGGCACACATCCAAAACAACAAAAGCAACCACTGTTGGAGAGGATGTGGAGAGAAAGGGACCCTTCTACATTGCTGGTAGGAATGCCGACTGGTTCAGCCCTTTTGGAAAACAGTATGGACGCTTCTCAAAAAATTAGAAATTGAGCTTCCATTTGATCCAGCAATACCACTTCTGGGAATATATCCCGGAGAAACAAAAAGGTATAGCCAAAATGACATCTGCACTTATATGTTCATCACGGCACTGTTTACAATAGCCAGAATCTGGAAAAAACCCGAGTGCCCGAGAGCAAATGACTGGTTAAAGAAACTTTGGTACATCTATATAGCGGAATACTATGCAGCTGTAAGAAAAGATGAAGTCATGAACTTTGCATATAAGTGGATTAACATGGAAAGTATCATGCTAAGTGAAATGAGCCAGAAAGAGAGGGACAGGCATAGAAAGATTGCACTCATCTGTGGAATATAAAATAACAGTAAAAGACTAACACCCAAAAATAGCAGTATATAATACCCAGAGGTTGGCTCCATGGCTTGGAAGCTGGCATCACATGCTGGGGGAAAGGCAGCCCGGATAGAGTAAGGAACACCAAGTAAAATGTGGCCTGGGACCCCGCGAGAGAAGAGAGAAGCGTACTGAAAGTAGACTAGAGGCTGAACACTATGGCTGCTCAATACCCCTATCGCAAACCACAACACCCAAAAGGAGAGAGAACAAAATGGAACACCCTGCCACAGAGGCAGGGTGGGGTGGGAGTGGGGGACAGGAGTGGAGGGTGAGAGGGATACTGGGTTCATTGGTGGTGGAGAATGGACATGGGTGGAGGGATGGGTTCTCAAACATTGTTTGAGGGAAACACAAGGACCAAGATGGATAAATTTGTAACTGTACCCTCATGGTGACTCACTTATTAAAAAATAAATTTAAAAAAAAGAAAGGAAATGAAAAGCTACATATATGTGTGTGTGAACCCCTCTCTTCCATTGCTTTGGGTCTCATGGATGTGGGTGCATGCAATCTCCAGCTCTGGGAACTTCTCAGCAATGATGTCTTTGAATGGTGCTTCTTCTTTACGCCTGCCCTTCTGGCCTTCTGGGACCCCAATGATTCTTAGGTTTTTCCTCTTGAATCCATCCAAAAGTCCTCCTGTCAGATGTTTGTTTATTTTGAGTTTTTTCCCATTTTCTACTGTTTACTTGATATTTTCTGCTCCTCATATTGGAACTCATTGATTCTGTCATCTTTGGCAGCTGTTACTCTGCTGGTGAGACCCTCCAGTGAGTTTTTCATTTCACCTACCAGGTTTTCCATTTCCTTCATTTCTGTTTGTAGTTTTCCCATTTCTGCTCTCACAATTTCTTCTGTTTTATTGGCTGTGTGTTCCATTCTTTCTTTAGGCTCCTTAAACATCCTCAACATTTCCTCTCTAAAGTCCTTATCAGAGAGGTTATTTTTGTTATTACTGAATGAATCTTTAGGGTACCATCTTCATACACTGATTGTGATGGGGTTCTGCATTGCTTTTCCATTGTGACTTTTGCAATCTGGAAGTGTTTCTAGTGTTGGAAGATGACTAGAGTATCATTGTATGCTAAAGGTGAGTTATGAAGAGGTGAAAAAATGCACAGTCACATAACGACTACACTTCATATGGGGTCATGACCTGGAGGACAAAGTGGTGATCCCAAGAAATAAACAAGGCCCTTGACACCATGATGATTCAATTTCTCAGGACATAACTTGTAATTATTAACCTTGAGTACACAGTAGAATCATCTGATCAGCATTTAAATGATTTGCTTTCCTAACCTCCTGACCCTTGCCATTTTAACTCAAAATTTCTGGGATTAGGTACTAAGAATTGCTACGTTAAGTAAACTTTCAAATAATTACTATTAAATGATATTTGGGGGAAAATTCTCACATTACAAATATTGAGGGGAAACTATATCACAATACATCATTTATACTACTATTATTTATTTGAACATTCTAATATCAGCCACAGCACAATACTGTGTCATTCAGTTCTACTGGCTATAGCTCTGTATTAAAAGAAATGCTCTTTCAAAGGATTATATACTGTTACTAACCCTTCTATATCTGTTCAATTAGATTTTGAACGCTATTAAAGTAGATATGAGAAAAAAATATGCGCCAATATTTAAAGTCCATCTACACTTGAGAATTCCTTCTGAGACTGATTTATTAAAAAATTTATGTCAGACCAGTTGTGACCCTAAAATGTATGCTGAAAACTCTAAAATTCCAGAAAGCAAATTTCTCACAAAATCCTCAAGTGAAATAATGTTTCCAGTAAAGATAAAAAAAAAACATCATTGGAATCTTGAAGCAATTTTTTCAGGTAAGGAGTGAGGTTATAAAGAATTTTTTAAAATATGCTAATATTTAGTTTATATATAAAAGTATATATTATATATAAATATAATATATAAAAGTATATATTATATATAAGTATATACTTATATATAATATATTATATATAAATATATATGAGTATTTGATTTTATAAAATTAAAGAATGACAAGACCACATAATATTCAGCCTATATTTGGTGCACATGAGTAATAACTGTGTGTTGCCCTGTAACACTATTTTTATCTCAAAACAAATGGCATTTCTTACCAAAGGGATCCTGAAGACCCTTTTGATCAGGGTGAGTAACACCTGGGATGCCAGTTAAAATACAGATTCAGACTTTATTTTAGATCACTTTCACTTAGAATGTAGGGATATCTTTTGAATATTGTCTTTCAGATATTTTCCAGTTTATTTTTAGGGTGTTCAGAAAACAATGACACGTATTATCTAGTCATTTAGCAGACATGTATATCCACATATATCAATTATTCACTGTTTTTTTAATGGATTTTAACAGATATAGAAATTGAGACTGATTTTGAAAATAGAGACATGACCTATGAAGAGTAAGTATTACATAGTTTTCAGATGACAAGATATTGGATTTTATCTTGTTATATTTTTCCTACTGAAATATGATTCTACTGTTTTCTTAGACTTTCAGAATTCCCTACAAACCTATTTTTGGAACCAAACAGATTGAATTTTTCAATAAAAATTCAAAATATGCTGACTGAAATGGAAAGATGTATAAGTAAGTATCTTAAAATTTTAGTAAAAATATAATTACTTTGTCTTCTTTAGCAATATTTCCTTAAACTTAAGTATCTAAATTTTTATCAAGAAATGTATTTTGCAGCAATATTTTATCTTAGGTAATTAATTTATGCTCATAGGATCAGTCGGGATGTGAAATTATTTGAGGCTACATTAATCTTACTTAGTTCTAGCAGAGGCTCAAAGACTTAACACCTATATTCTGCAAATGTTTTAAAAATATTGAAGAAGCAGATTCCTTCCGAATAGCTTCAACAAAGCCAATGTTACCCGAATACCAAAAGTCAAAAAAATAATACCAAAAAAAATTACAGACCAATATGTCTGATGAACACTGATTCAAATATCCTCACCAAAATTTTAGCAAACCAAATCCAACAAAATAAAAAATCATACACCATGATCAAGCAGGATTCATTCTAGGGATGCAAGGATGGTTCAATACATGCACCATACCAACAAAATAAAAGTCAAAACCTTGTAATCATATCAATAAATGAAAACTTTTGACAATATTATACAATATTCAATGAAGTTTATGGTTTAAAATTAAGAAAACAGGGATATATGGAATGTGCACTAAGATTTTAATAAAGATTTATCAAAAAACAGCAGTCAACATCATATTTGAGGCAAAAAAAAATGTGAAAGCTTTTTCTCTGACATCAGGCACAAGGCAAGGATGTTCAATATCTACAGTATTGTTCAATATAATTTTAGAAGTCCTTGCTACAGCAAGTAGACAAGAAAAAGAAACCAAAAGGATCCATACTGGAAAAGAAGGGAAAGAATTACTATTTGCTGATGACTGATTTTATACATAGAAGATCATAAAGACGCAACTAAAAACTCTTAGAAACTATAAACCAATATAGTAAAGTAGCAGGCTACAAAATCAATACACAAAAATGTGTTGCTTTTCAATAAGCAAATTATAAACCAGAAGAGAAAGGGGGAAAAGACAACACATTTTATTTATTTATTTATTTATTTATTTATTTATTTATTTTTTAGTGAGTCACAGTGAGGGTACAGTTACAGATTCACATCTTTTCGTGCTTGTTTTTCCCTCATGCAATGTTTGAGAGCCCATCTCTCCACCAGTGTCCATTCTCCACCACCAATGAAGCCAGTATCCCTCCCACCGCCCCATCCCATCGCCCCCACCCCACCCCGCCTCTGTGGCAGGGCATTCCAATTTGTTCTCTCTCTCTCCTTTTGAGTGTTGTGGTTTGCAACAAGGGCATTGAGTGACCATTGTGTTCATTCTCTAGTCTATTTTCAGCACGCATCTCCCTCCCTGCACAAGATCTCCAATCATATTTTACTTGGTGTTCCCTTCTCTATCTGGGATGACTTTCCACCAACATGTGTGGTCCGCTTCCAAGCTATGGAGCCAACCTCCTGGCATTATATACTACTATTCTTGGATGTAAGTCTCCTACTCTGTTATTTTATATTCCACAGATGAGTGCAATCTTTCTATGCCTGTCCCTCTCTTTCTGGCTCATTTCACTTAGAATGATACTTTCCATGTTAATCCATTTATATGCAAAGTTCATAACTTCATCTTTTCTAACAGCTACATAGTATTACATTATATAGATGTACCAAAGTTTCTTTAACCAGTCATCTGTTCTCGGGCACTCGGGTTTTTTCCAGATTCTAGCTATTGTAAACAGTGCCATGATGAACATATAAGTGCAGATGTCATTTTGGCTATACCTTTTTGTTTCTCCGGGATATATTCCCAGAAGTGGTATTGCTGGATCAAATGGAAGCTCAATTTCTAATTTTTTGAGAAGCGTCCATATTGTTTTCCAAAAGGGCTGAACCAGTTGGCATTCCTACCAGCAATGTAGAAGGGTCCCTTTCTCTCCGCATCCTCTCCAACAGTGGTTGCTTTTGTTGTTTTGGATGTGTGCCATTCTCTGTGGTGTGAGGTGGTATCTCATAGTTGTTTTGATCTGCATCTCCCTGATGATTAGTGATGCAGAGCATTTGTTTATGTGCCTTTTGGCCATTCATATCTCTTTCTTGAAAAAGTTTCATTTCATTTCTTCAGCCCATTTTCTAATGGGATTGGATGTTTTCTTCTTGTAGAGTTCAATCAGTGATTTGTATATTCTTGATATCAATCCTTTATCGGATGGGTATTGGGTGAATATCCTTTCCCATTCTGTAGATTGCCTTTGTATTCTGGTCCCTGTGACTTTTGCAGTGCAGAAGCTTCTTAGTTTAATGAAGTCCCATTTGTTTATCTTTATTTTTACTTGATTGTTTAGTTCCGTGTCATCTTTGAAGATACCTTTAGCTTCAATATTGTGAAGGGTTTTGCCGACCTTGTCTTCGATGTACCTTATGGATTGTGGTCTGATGTTGAGGTCTTTAATCCATTTTGATCTGATTTTTGTGCATGGTGTCAGGTCGAGGTCTAAGCCAATTGTTTTGCATGTGGTTGTCCAGTTATGCCAGCACCATTTGTTGAAGAGGCTTTCTTTGCTCCACTTCACATTTCTTGCCCCCTTATCAAAGATTAGATGATCATACATTTGGGGTTGTGTGTTGGGATATTCCACTCTGTTCCATTGGTCTGCGGCTCTGCTTTTGTTCCAGTACCATGCTGTTTTAATTGTTACCGCTTTGTAGTAAAGTTTAAGGTTGGGGAGGGTGATGCTCCCATCATCTTTTTCCCCAGAATTGTTTTACCTATCCGTGGGCATTTATTGTTCCATATGAATTTCAAGATTGCTTGATCCATTTCTTTGAAGAATGTCATGGGTATCCTTATAGGGATCGCGTTGAATCTGTATAATGCTTTGGGGAGTATTGCCATTTTCACAATGTTGATTCTCCCTATCCATGAGCAGGGGATATGTTTCCATTTCCTCATGTCCTCTTTTATTTCATGGAGTAGCGTTTTATAGTTTTCTTTGTAGAGGTCCTTTACTTCCTTGGTTAAGCTGATTCCGAGGTATTTGATATTCTGGGGCACGATTGTGAACGGGATTGCTTTTTTCATGTCCCTTTCCTTTGTCTCATTGTTTGCATATAGGAAGGCCATGATTTTTTGGGTATTGATTTTATAGCCTGCAACCTTACTGTACAGGTCAATTGTTTCTAAGAGTTTCTTAGTAGAGCTTTTAGGCTTCTCTAGATATAGTATCATATCGTCTGCAAATAGTGAGAATTTGATTTCTTTCTTTCCTATCTGAATGCCCTTAATATCTTTTTCTTGCCTAATGGCTATTGCTAGTACTTCCAGTACTATATTGAAGAGAAGTGGTGAGAGTGGGCATCCTTGTCTTGTCCCCAATCTTAGAGGAAAGGCCCTTAGTTTTTCCCCATTGATGATAATGCTTGCCATAGGTTCGTGGTAGATGGCTTTGACTATCTTGAGGAAAGTCCCTTCTATGTCCATTTTGGCAAGAGTTTTCATCATAAGACAACTCATTTTAAATGCTGTCTAAAAACATCAAATATCTAAGAATCAACAAAGAATGCAAAAGATTATTGAAAACTCTAAGTCTCTATTGAAAGAAATGGGCAAGAACAGCAGGGAAATAGAAAAAATATTCCATGCTCATAGTTTAGAAGAATTAATATTGTCAAACTGACTATCCTCGCTAATGCGTTATACAGATTCAATGCAGTCCACATCTTAATGACATTCTTCAATCTGTCATTTGATTCAGCCTCTCTGAAAAATAGTATGAATATTTCTTCAAAAAGTAATGATAGAACTCATATGACCCAACTTATAGGACCCAGCAATGCAGGGCCTGGAGCAGTAGTACAGTGGGTAAGGCATTTGCCTTGCACATGGCAGACCCAGGTTTGATCCCAACATCCCCTGTGTCTCCCCTGAGCATTGCCAGGAGTGATTTCTGAGTGTAGAGCCAGGAGTAATGCCTGAGCATCGTTGGGTGTGGCCTCCAAACCCACCTCCACAACAGAAAAGATATATGCACCCCTCTGTTTATTGCAGCACTTGAGTGCAATAAGTGCTTTCTGTTTGCTTACTTAAGGTAGATATCTAGGGAATGTCAAAAGATTTTATTTCTCTGAGAAGAGGAAAGTATGCCAGGTAAGTTTCAGAAGCTCTGAGCTACACTACGAACTGACTGAAAATAGATACTGCATCTTCTACTGTTTGCCTTCTCACAATGCTATAATGTTCTTCACATAGCTGATGCACTTGAATATTGTTAAGTTCATGGTTTATTCTAGTATCTATTTTAACCATGCCCACCTGTAGGATGACATTACTTTGTCTTCTCCCTGCTTGCCACAAGTAGCTTGTCCCAGTTTTCCCCGGAGTTTAGGCTTACCCCAGTCTCACCCATCAAGGTGTTCCCGACTCTCTCCCATCCCTTTGTTTAGCTATAATCACTTCTCCATGCTCTCTTCCCCAAAAGAGTTAATCCGCGGCTTTCCCTTAATCTGACTCTGCTAATTTGTAAGGTCAGAGCTTCCTAGGATACTGAATTTATATTATATAAGTTAATATTGCCTTTCTCCTCTTCTTGTGCCTTTTGAATAATTTACTTTAAAGCTATGTCTGTTTTGTATAGACACAAGAAGACAATGTTATGTTTTTATAACTTGGGAATTAATTGGCCTCAAATATTATTCCCTCCCGGGCATCTGCTTTCTCCACTTAAGCCTCAGTTGCCCTCAGTTCCTAGCACCCCAAAGCAGGGTCCCCGACGTGGGATGGGAAGGATCCAGGGCAATCGGTGAGTTATGTGCTACCCTGGCATCGAGATGGGCCTGGCCAAAGTGCCTAATTCTTAACTATAAGTTAAGAGCTTGATCATAGACAAATGCTGTTATGATCCAATAGTAATTATGAGACTAGGACCTTGCCAGGGATAGGAAAGACTGATCTGGCCTGAGCACTGTAGTCTGAGATTGAGATGGCCCCAGGAGAGCAATTCTATAAGCTTTAATGCATCTCTTATTGTGTCCATACAAAATAATATTATGAATTCTTATATGTTTGCTGGCTGAGGAGAAGAGAAACACATTCATGGGACTCCGCCCTTGGGTGGATCCTCCTGCTGAAAGAGAATTAAGTCCTAGGAGAAGCATCCCCTAAGGGAAAGGAACCTTACCCTATTGATGGTGACCACACCTATGTGTATGCCCCAACCCCCTCATGCTGTGGAGATTTAACTAGGCTGTGAGAGTGGGTTGGGGGGCCAGATCCACAGATCAAGAGAGAGACCGAGAGCTGGGAGAGAAGCGAGGAGAGAGAATGAAATAAACTGATCGAGCAACCAGTCTGGCCTTCTTCCTTCCTTCGCCTTCCCTCGACCAATGGCACACACTGTGGTTCCGGGGCACTGAACGAGGGCAGTGAGACAGAGCCGCCCAGAGAGCCTGCGAGTGCACTCGCCCCTCGGCGAGCCTTAGTTTTTTACACCCACCCATCTCTTCCCTATTAGTGATCCTTTGTTTCCATAACATTAAATATAAACTTTACACCTGTATTTTAATTCAATTATTTGCATAGAATATTACATACTAAGTATGTTTTCAGTAGTTGCATATGTTATGAATAGTTTTAAGGTGTTACTTTCAGTGTCTTTTCTGAAAATACTAATTTTTGATCACCATTACATGTTTTAGCTACAGTGAAACCTCTTTGCCAAGATCCTCGCCTGGCTATCTTTAGTAATTCTGTTTTAACTGCGGATTTTCCTAATAAAACAGAAAGAGAACTTGAATGTAATAAGCAACCAAAATTGCTAGATTGTGAAATCCTTTTTGGAAAAGATCCTTTATACCAAAGGAAAGTAAGTTTAAAATAGTATGTATTAGGAATTTATGGTTTAAGATGCACAAACCCACTGAAATTCTTGAGTAAAGGGGATTCATTGAAAAATTATAATATTGTGTTTTATGGCATTTGGAAAATCTTTCCCAGATTTTCTTCTATTTCTCATTATTCTATTCATTTGTTTTTTTCTCTTCAGTTTACATCATGAAAAGGTATAAATTGAAATTTTTTTCTTCCTCCCTCCCTCCCTCCCTTCCTTCCTTCCTTCCTTCCTTCCTTCCTTCCTTCCTTCCTTCCTTCCTTCCTTCCTTCCTTCCTTCCCCCTCCTTCCCACTTTCTTTCTTTCTTCCTTTCTTCTTTCTTTCTTTCTTTCTTTCTTTCTTTCTTTCTTTCTTTCTTTCTTTCTTTCTTTCTTTCTTTCTTTCTTTCTTTCTTTCTTTCTTTCTTTCTTTCTTTCTTCCTTCCTTCCTTCCTTCCTTCCTTTCTTTCTTTCTTTCTTTCTTTCTTTCTTTCTTTCTTTCTTTCTTTCTTTCTTTCTTTCCTTCTTTCTTTCTTTCTTTCTTTCTTTCTCTCTTTCTTTCTTTTTCTCTTTCTCTCTTTCTCCCTGTGAGGAGTTTAGGGAAGTATTTTGGTCACGCCAGCAGTGCTCAGGGCTTACTTCTGGTTCTCTATGCGCAGGGATCACTCCTGGTGGTGCTTGGGGGACCATATGTGGTGGGAGGATTGACCCAGGTTCACCAAATACAAGACGAACACCTTAACCCCTCTATCTTTCCAGCCCCAGAACTTTATGGCTTCCTTATAATATTGACTTGCCATCATATTGACTTGCAATGACCCTGACTTTCCTTATTACCATCTAACTGAGTATTTTTTCATTCAAATTCACAAAAGAATCTAATTGTCTTTGCTTGGGTCAGGACACCATCCTCTCCAAAGTAACTATATATTGGGAATTGGCTAAGGTCTCATAGAATAGGAATTGTCCTTTCCCAAGTCTGTACATAAAGTATATATGCTAACACTGGATGGCAAAGGAAAAACAAATGCTGTGTCTAGTACAGGGTTCAAAATAACATGCTAATAGTAAAGTAAAATGTTTGATAAGAATTAATATAAAAGCTAAATATAAAAAAAGTTAGAAAAATTCTTCATGAAACAAACTCTAAATAAAACCATTATTTTAAAATACTTTGGCAGAACTAGTAGCATATTTAGCCACTCTTAGTATTCTGACTAACTTTTAAAAATATTTTGCTTCACAGGTTGTGAGTCTCCTGACCATTATTGGTCATTCAATGAGTCTAGTTAATGCCTACAGCCACAAGTTTTTACAATTTTGCTCCATTACATCAAAGGCCAAAATCATGAGTATGAGATTATCAGATATGAAAGAATTAACTCCAACGCAGTTTAAAATTATCCTAGAAAAATCTCGAAACTATCTTAAACATATTATTACTATGACCATTGAAAAGCGTATTGGCATTTTCAACATACTAACTTTTGATTATCAGTCAGAATGTTTACCATATGTCGACAATATCATAACTATTAGCAATAATGCCTTGATATCTACAATTAAAAAAAAGAATGTAAATATTTTAAAGGTAAGTATTTCAAATGTATTTTGAAATTTTCTGTTGCCTGACAATGTTTAAGATTAATAGATTATACTTTAAAAATATATAGAAGAATAATAACTAATTATTATATTATATAATTGAGTAGAAGAATAATAACTAATGCAAATGACAATGACAATTTATAACTTATAATACACATTCCAGTATGTATTAAATTGATCAATGATCAAATGTTACTTTCTTAAAAGTTTCTCATACAATTGTAATCTAAAATTGTGCCCTATATAATTTTTGCCTCCTTTCCTTGTGGGAGTCACTATGAGACTTAAGCAGGAAAGTTACGATGCAACTACATTTTTTTTTTAAGAACCTTCTCTGGCTGCAGTGTAAAAATTGACCAGAGTGCAACAAGACAGGAAAGAGACTAAGAGAGAAGTGATGCTTGCTTAAGCCAAGAAACAATAGAGTCTGAGAGGAATACAGATTTTGAGTCATATTTAGGAGACAGAGTCAACAGGATTTAATCACTGACTGAATATAAAGAATAAGTGAAGGATAGTTATTCAATTTATTTTTAGGTTTTTGATTAAGCAACAGGGTGAACAGTGATGTATTTCACAGGAGAATATAAGACTTGTAAGTTCAAGTCTAGGTATGTATTCCTGGATATTAGAAAAGAAAAATAGACTGGGAATATACATGTTAATGATCAGCATAAAAATGATGGTTAAAATCATTAGAGTAAATGAGAATGTACTTGTTGAAGTGATGATAATGGAAAAGAACCTACAATAATGGTCAGCAACATTTATAGGGCTGGATCAATAGTACAGTGGATAGGGCTCTTGCCACGCATAAAACCAACCTGAGTTCAATCGTTGGCCTCCCATATGGTCTCTTGAGCCCACTGGGAGGGAGTACAGAGCCTGAGCACCATTGAGTGTGCCCCCAAAACAAAGAAACAAAATGAACAATAATATTTAGAAAATTTTCAGAAAAAACACACTGGTGTATATTAAGAAAGAGCAACTTGGAAAAAAAAGAAAGAAAGAAAGAAAGAAAGAAAGAAAGAAAGAAAGAAAGAAAGAAAGAAAGAAAGAAAGAAAGAAAGAAAGAAAGAAAGAAAGAAGGAAGGAAAGAAGGAAGGAAAGAAGGAAAGAAGAAGAAAGAGAAAGAGTGAAAGAACAACTAAAAAAAATAAGAAGAAGAAGAAACCCAAAACATTTTGAGGAGAAAATTGTTAGTAGCTTTAAAAATAATTCCCTCTTTTCCCCTTTGTCTAACACACACACATACCCCTATGCACACACACAAACATATAAACACACCCCTACTCACACATTTAGCTGTGGTCCTCATCGGGGATTGTATATAAGGTTGTGGTGTTCAAACACTTGACAGTGTTGCTCACTAAGGTTTGCACTCCTTTTATTGTGGTGCTTGCACATTTAATCAGGGGTACCACATACTTAAGTGAAGTAGCACATTCTGCTTTTAGTGCTCTCTGAGGGCCATTACTACATCACACATGCTCACCAGGGATTGTACTTCCTGGATGTGATCTTTGCACATCTTTCAGTTGCAAGCCTCTGTTGTGGCTTACAAGTACCTGGTTGTGATGTGACTGGAAACTGATTTCAGTGCCAAGAATCAGAGCTGCAAGGTTTAAGCCACTGGGCAGCATGGATCATACAGGTTGCATATGGTGTCACCAGGCATTGAACTCATTACCATATCCTGACAAAACCAGCATTTTGAACCACTATGCTATTCCTTTGGAGCTTACTTAGTAACTTTTTCACATTACAAAGAGTTTTCAGTGTGGACTGAAAGTACCTATTCAGTGACAGGTTCTATGTGCTATTATAATAAAATATATATGTATATATATTATGTTTAGATTCATAGTAGTTCTATAATCTATAAAAATTACTCTTATTTCATGTAAGATTACATTCTCATAATAAAAAAACAGCTGGTGTTCATTATACACATTATGAAAAAAGGTTTATTTGTCATATGCAGAAGAAATCTAAGCTTTAATAGTCCAAGGCTGGTGATCTGGAGAAGGAGATTCAACTCCTTTCTCTTAGCTCTGTTCCTCTAGATAAATATTGCTGTCATATATGTTCACATTTTAATCAAAAAACAATGGGGAAACAATAGTATTATAAGCTGTACTACTAATTGCTACTCATTTTACTTCTTGCTGTGGGTCAGCCTTCTTGACCTGCAAGGGGTCCAACCTGCCAAAGATGTCAGATTTCAAGCACTTTCTTTCAAGTATGAGCTTCAAATCAGTCAACTTCCAGCATCTGCTACAATTGATCCCTTTGAAAACTTCCACACTTCTTTGAATATGTTGTTTTATTTTTCTTTTTGTTTTGAATTTAGATTTGGGGGTCTATACCTGGCGGTACTCAGGGGTTATTCTTGGTTCTACACTTAGTAATCATCCTGGTAGTGGTTCAGAGACCATATGGGATGCCAAGGATTGAACCTGGGTCAGCTTTACCCACTGTACTATCTCTCTGGCCCCAAATTACTTTTATTTCTTAGAAACAGAATTATTTGGTGCTTTTTATGTTTTAATATTTATTTTATGAGCAAGATACATTCACATTTCACCTGCTAATCATAGAGAGAATTGGATTCTGTTAATGCTCTGGTATTTAAAACAATCTTTAATGTCAAATAATGTGTTCAGTTTGTCCTGAAATTATAGCTATGAAAGTTAGTGGTAGTTGTTACAATGTGTCTTCTAAAATAATAAAATAATTAAAGAATTCTAACCAACATGTTGATAATTTCAGGTTGTGGAATCATTATTGGAAAAGTTGACACATGAACCCACCGAAACAAAAGAATTTGCAGAACACTTTACTTTTTTGGATAAACTTCCCTCCAAAATATCTACATTAGAAAAAGAGTACTCAATAATTTCTGAGTTGAATTCTATTTTAAGGTATTACCAGATCCCTACATCAGAACAGCAAAATGTTGTCTATAAAATGTTTCTTACCAAGTTTAGTGAACTGAAAGCTACCTCAAAGATTAAGGAAGCAAATAAAGATGACACTATTGTGAAATTCAGAGAAAATTTGGAAGACTGCATGATTCATCTACGGGCTGAAGTTTGTGATTTAAAGGACCAAGTATGTTGGTTTTGGGTTTTTGTTTCTTTGTTTTCACTGAAAGTTACTTTGATCTTAGTCTCATGTAAGTATAAGAGATAGGTTCTTTTGGGTGTGATTGTAACCCAAACATGAAAGCTTGTAACTACTCCACGGTGATTCAATAAAATCTTAAAAGAGAGAGAGAGAAAGAGAGAGAGAGATAGGTTCTTGCTTCCTGTGCAATCTCAGGTAGATAATTTCATACATGCATTTCAGCTAGGAATATATAGATGGAATTTGGTTATTAATAAACTTCAATGGGAAATAAAATGGTATCTCTATTTTCACTAATCGGTAATTGAAATTTAGCATTTTCTGATACTACAAATGAATACAACCGAACATCAGCACCAAAAGTGGTGACTTTTTCCATTGACTTTAACACACTATACCAATATATATAACACACTATACCTATGACCAAGGGCCCCGGGTCAATTAAAAAAGTTAAAAAAAAAACACCCTGAAATCTCTCTGGATCTTAGTCTAGGACAAATAGTAATTATAATTCTCAATGACCTAATTTATTATGCAAAGCAAAATTAAATCAGCATTAAAATCAACATTTAAGAGTCGTGATGTCAGGAGCTATGCTAGGTGCTTTTTTATTTTTTATTTTTTATTTTTTTTTGCTTTTTGGGTCACACCCGGCGATGCACAGGGGTTACTCCTGGCTCTGCACTCAGGAATTACCCCTGGCGGTGCTCAGGGGACCATATGGGGTGCTGGGAATAGAAGTCAGATCGGCCACTTGCAAGGCAAACGCCCTACCTGCTGTGCTATTGCTCCAGCCCCACTAGGTGCTTTTTATATTTATCTCTGTGGGGGTGAGGGGAAGGACACAAAATCCTGATAATAAAGTAAGTTGCCTTAGATCATACAACACCCACAGCTGAAATGTTAGTAACTTTTAAAGTTTTCAACTTATACATTCACCTTTTCAGTGTTTCATGCAAATATAGTGAAGATAAAAAGCAGGTCATATGATAGTTCTTAATATGCATATTCAGTAAGTTTCTGAAATATTTTTAGAAGTGTACAGATATGGGGGCAGAAGCCATAGTACAACAAATAGGGTACTTGCCTTGTACGCAGCTGACCCAGATTGGATCCCCTGCCCACAGAGTACACTCAGCACCGCTAGGAGTAATTCCTGAGTGCAGAGGCAGGAGTTACCCCTGAGAACTCCCAAGTGTGTCCCGCACCAAAAAAGAAACGTACAGATATATATCTAAAAAAGTGCCCAGTTTGCCCTATTTTTTGTTTAAGATTATTTATTAGATTGGACAGTGACTGAAATGGAGATCTATTTACGGGGTTGAGTTTATGGGAACAATGCAAGAGACTAAATGGATTATAATTGGGTAGAAAGAATTTAGTCATATTATTGTAAAATTCAAGGCATCCTATGGGAATATCTAGACCTAGAATGATGCTGGAGATTGATCCTGAATGAGAACAAAAATTAAATCTCATTAAATCTGAATAAGAGTGTTGTGTCCGAATTTCAGATCCCCAGTTGTGGAGAGACCCAGGTCCACACACGAGAGTGCAAAAGCAAAGGAACGTTATTACTAGCCTGAGCCAGCGCTAGCTCGAGCTAGGGTCCAAGTCTCATCCAACACAGTGGAGTCTTGACAAGGAACCTGACTCCAAATAACAAGCAGTTTATATAGGGTTCAGTCAAGAAGCGGTTTCTATGCTGATCTATTTTTAGCATTGCCCTATGACAACAGTGGCCAGCAATTAGACAGCAGGTACCAGTAATGGTTTGGGGTTCTCTCCAAAAAGGGTGCAGCTACCCCTCATGACTGGCCAGATCCAACCGCCCAGTTTCTTATCTAAGGTGAATTGCTCAATTGGGAGTTTACCAAAAACTGCAAGTCCTGCTCTGGGGAGACAGAAACTGAGGCCTGGTTGAGACTTAATGTTAGCTGCAGCTTGTCATGGCTGCTGAGAAGCCTGCTTTTGGGCCTCACAAGAGCAAAAAGGTGGGGCCCTTAGATTACCTTTATTTTCCCTGCGTGAGCATGCTTAAGAGATTGATTATTCTATAACCCCTCAAGTGACTTGACTTATATTCCTGGCGGCTGAGATCATTCTTTGAAGACATCAGTTCAGGAGATTGCTGATATGATTGGCAAAACTTAACTTTGACCCCATCAAATAAATAATCCATAAGATTATTTCTCCAAGTATTTTCCTACACCCTCCAAAGAAAATTGGGTTATAAACATTAACCAGCATTAATGAGTGGAAAATCATAAGACTTACCTAAGAAAAAATTATTATATGTCATCATACCAGACATCATTCCTACAGATTATTTTTTCCCAATTTTTATTGATACCGCATGATTCAAAATATGGTAAATGTGTTCTAACACCACACCCACCATCAGAGTATTAACTTTCATCCATCAGTGACTCACTGATCCATCCCATCTCTCCACCTCCCTTGGTAAAGTCAGTTCTGCTGGTCCATTTTCAGGCTCTGATGCCTTCAGCATTTGTTATTGCCTTACTAAATTTCTCTGTATATTAATTATGAGAGAAATTTTTATGTACTTGCTCCCCTTTCTGACTGACTGTACTCAGCATTATGCCATTTAGCTCCAACTTCATAGTGGCAACTTCAGAGAGTCTCATGCCCTAGCGCCTGGCTGTCTTCCCCGAGGCCCCTCAGAGTGGGTGGGCTTCAGCTTCCCTCCATCCTGAGCAGAGTTCCCGAGGCCGAAGACCTCTGGAGCCTACCCATAGCCATGCTCAAGGCCCCTCTCCACACGTTTGGACAAGCCTCACACATGAAGGTACCGGCAGAGGAACTCAGGTGTGTGGGACCTGGGACTGAGACCTCTAAGCCTGCTAGAATCGGGACTGGGCCTCTTCCACCTAGATTTCCCATTTTCCAGTAGCTAGGCGGTCACACCCAAGGACTGCTCCTGGAAGGGATCAACGGGATGATGATGATGATGATGATTCATAGTGGCAAATTGCTTTGCCACTTATAGCTAAGTTATATTCATTCCACTGTGTGTATCCAGCCCTATCGTCTTACCACCAGATACAATGTCAGTTCTTATGCAGCATCTTATGTGAGGATTATTATCAGTGTCTGCTGAATAACTGCACTATATACAATAAAAACAATGTTACATGTAATTCCATAGCTTAGGTTTTCTAAATCAGAGGATAGGATCCAAACATATCCAATTCCTTTAACAATGTTTGAATAGACAACTGCTATCTGCATTTTACTATCCTCTGAATTGTACAAAAATTGGTGAAATTATCCTTAAACTTTAAAAGTTTTATAATTTAGTAAGGATTTTCTAGGAAAACTTTACATAAATGTCAAAAATTTGTGTGCAGTAGTAGTAAAGTTCTAATGCATAGATGCACACAGTATCATAAAAGTATTAAAAAGTCGAAGAAAAATGGATTTTAGAGTCATGCTTTTATAGGTAAAATTCTTGGAATTCTACTTACCAGTTGATAATGGGAAAGCGATTTATAACAACAGAACTTCTTGAAAAAATATGAAAAGGTATTAACAACCTTTCAAGATTGATATATAGACTTTGTAAGTGAAGTAAACTGGAATTTACCACAATACATCAGGTAAAAAAGGTGCATTAAAATTATAGATGTGTAAGTGCCAGAGAGATAGTTCAATGGATAAGGTGCTTGCCTTGCACAGGGTCAACCCAGGTACTATCACCTGAACAGGTCTCCTGAGCACCACCAGAAGTGATCCTTGAGCACACATAGGAGTAGGCCCTGAGCACAAAGAGGTATAGACTAAAATCCAAAAATATATTTTGTGTGTATGCACACATATGTGTGTATAGATATAGATATGGTGGTAATAGTAATTAAGTTAATCATCATACACACAAGTAACTACAAAGACCAAATTTTCATATAATGTACTCCACTTAACGTTTGTTAAAATTCTTATGGTATACTGAAATGTTCTCAATAAGCTATGTTTAAGTTCTGAATACTATGATTTATTAGAATGTCTTCCTATTAATATTTTAGGTAAGAACACCTATTCTGTTACAAGCCAGTACTCCAGCGTCAACAGCAATGGAAATTATCCAGACCCTCTCTCAGGGAGCTTCCAGCCTAGCTGTAAGAACTAAAATATATTCAGGCTACCAGGATCGATTGGATGACTCCCAGTATCAAGTCTGTCCCTTTAATATAGTAGAGATTACACAAACGGTGCTTTCAGAGATCTCTGACATTGAATATGACTTAACCTTACGGAAGCTATTATGGGAGGCACAAGAGGAATGGAGAGTCCTCTTTGGGGCATGGAGGAATAGCACTCTTCACCATATTGATGTAGACACAGTACAGAAAAACGTTTCAAAATGGATGCACATCATCTTTGTGCTAGACAAAGGTAAAAGTATCTCAAAGCTTTCTACCCTAAATCATATGCAAAATGTTTTTATCATCTTCTTTGTTGATGTTGGAAACATACGTGGAAGTGCTCAGGCCAGTGGTGGTACTCAGAGGCCATAAAACCACACCTGCTTATGCTGAGGGTGCATGTGTGTGTTTGAGGGTGGGGGGACACATGGTGTCAGAGATAGAACTCAGGGCCTTCACATGCAAGGCATGTTCTCAACCACCTGAGCTCACTATCCTTATTTAAGTTATACAGTAGGGGGCAGAGAGATAGTAGGGTGGGTAAGGAACTCACTTTGCATGCAGCTGACACTGGTTCAATTCCTAGACCCACATACAGTCTCACAAACACTTTCAGGAGTGATCCCTGAGTATAGAGTCAGGGATAAGTCCTGAGAAAAAGCTTGATGTGGCCCAAAACCAACACCAAACAAAAATAATTGAATAAAGATATAGATAATACAAAAAGTGTAACTATCACAAAAAGTTTACAAAAGGAAACAGGTGGAAAAAAATTGCAATAGTCTCAGTACTTTAACATAAACTTACCAATCATTCTGTGTATTATCTTTCAAAATTTGATCATCTTATCATATGTCTTAGAAAACAATGCATAAAGTAACAAGTTGACATCTTTTACGTGTTATCCAATTTCCAAGTTTTCCAGTTTCCAAGATAGAATCTTATTCTTTGCCAAAGCACAGACTTGCAAAAATCAGTGTTTTTGTCCTATTTAATCAGGTGTTGAAGTATATGATATTGTTCTTCAATATGTCTCCCTAAAAGAGCTTCCATCTGTACAAATAGGATATTCAAAAATATGGATGTACTTTCCATTTCTCCTTAGTCCCCAAATTTGGCTATTTTTCTCTCACCCGCCTCTACTTTGTTAGGTGAAAATGTGCTGAGTATTGAATGAATCTTCAGTTGCTTCCATATTATGATTATAACTCAGCTGCTGATCAATGCGAGGATAAACAAATATATGGCAAAGTTTTAATCTATACTTACTACACTTTAGTGTTAAAATATGTTAATATTGTAGTTACAAATAGCCCGTTGATATCTTCCTTCCTTCCTGAAAAGAATTTAAAAGCCCAAAGTCTCTAGGAAGTGTACATAGGAGTCTGAATAGATGTGTATTTATCTGCCTGTATGTCTTATCTCAGCACTGAAAATCTGCAATACTGAACTGTCTGCTTATGGCTAGTATCAAATTTTCTTAAATAACCTGTTCCTGATGGTCTTGGGTTTTAATCACCAATCTGGATAACCATTTATCTTTAACTTATAATTCTTCTGGGGAATTATTGTTACAATTATTTTCATTCAGGCTATTAACTCATGAACTCTTATTACGTTAAGTAATAAATATGTTTTCTACTTTAAAAAATTTTTACAACTATGTCCTGTGAGCTCTGTCATGAGACAGGCCAGAAAGTCCATTGTCTTTTTTACAGGTTTACCTAAGAACAACATGGTAACCCAACTGAAGCAGTCTGTGGCAGATTTTAAACAAGAGCTCCCTGTTGTCATAGCTCTGAAAAACCCCTATCTCAAGCCAAGGCATTGGGAGCGACTTCAAATGATTACTGGAAAGTCTGTTAAATTTGATAAAAACTGCACAATAGAGAATCTTATACAACTTAAGGTAAATAAAAGCAATTTCTAAAAAATTGAGGACCAGGGAGTTAATATAGCAAGTAAGGTGCCTGATGCGCACACAGCTGACTCAGGCTCTGTTCTCAGCCCCCCATACCACATTCCCCAAGCCTTTCTAGAGGTGAACCATGAGCACAGATTGAAGAGTAAACCTTGACCATTGGGCTGTAGGTGCAGCCCAATGACAAAACAAAAAATGTTAATAAGTTGAAGACTGAAATAGCAGAGGGGCTATTTTATAGAGGCAAGTAATCTATAAGGAATACAACTAGATAAGGGAGTTTATAGAATATCTGATGCAGGTATGCAAAGAGAGGATATGTATTAGTAGATGATAGATGAATAGAAGCTGTATTAGAGATTTTGGTTAGATAGTGGGTAACATTTTATTATGCCTGCATTATATAGGTGACTGACAATTATAATGCCTTTTCTTGCATAATAAATGAAATTAATATTCTATCCTTTATAGTGTACCACTTTTAGAAAATGCAATTATAAAAATACAAAAAAAGAAAACTACAAAGTGAAAACTAAGTCAGTTTTTAAGTAAAAAGGTCAAAAATAATACACTTTAAATCATTTTTCTTATTGAGATAACACTCACTTTTGAAAGAAACATATGTTTTAGAGCATAATTTCACTCTTCTTTAAAAATGTATGTTACCACACTTACATCAGAGTACCAGTTTGTCTCCCTGTTTGTCTATTGGACATTTTTTTTAATTACTGTGAGAGTTACAAAGCTTTCATGTTTGAGTTTCAGTCATCCAATGATCAAACACCCATCCCTCCACCAGTGTACATTCTCCACTGCTAATGTCCCCAATGTACACCCCTCCTTTCCTACCCTCCCCCTGCCTCCATTGCCAGATAATTTCCCCCATACTCTCTCTCCACTTTGGGGCATTATGGTTTGTAATACAGATACTGAGAGGTTATCACGTTTGGTCCTTTATCTACTTTCAGCACACAGATCTACCATCCCAAACAATTCCTCCAACCATCTTTGTCTTAGTGATCCCTTCTCTATTCCAGCTGCCTTCTCCCCCCGGCTCATGAGACAGGCTGCCAATCATGGAGCAATATTCCTGGCCCTTGTCTCTACTGTCCTTGGGCGTCAGTCTCATAGTGTTATTTTATATTCCACAAATGAGTGCAGTCATTCTATGTCTGTCCCTCTCTTTCTGACTCATTTGACTTAACATGAAACTCTCCATGTCCATCCACTTAGAAGCAAATTTCATGACTTCATCTTTCATTGAACCTTTTTTATCCTCACATCCGTTTCCTCACTCCCGCATCCTGCCCTGAGCCAGAGTCTAGGACAATTTTTGTTGGTTTTGTTGCTGTTAAATTTTGTTGTTGATTTATCTTGTCTGTTCCCTTACATTGTTTCCTTTTATTATTATTTGATTGAATCACAGTGAGATACACAGTTACAAAGTTGTTCATGACTGGGTTTCAGTTATATAGTGTTCAACACTTGTCCCTTCACCACTGTACATTTTCCACCACCAATGTCTCCAGTTTCCCTCTGGCCTGCCACCCTCCCGCTGCAGCCTGCCTCTGTAGCAGACCTCTCTCTCTCTCTCTCTCTCTCTCTCTCTCTCTCTCTCTCTCTCTCTCTCTATCTATCTATCTATCTATCTCTATCTCTATTTGTCTGTCTTCTCTCATTTTCTTTCCTTTTATTCCCATTTTAAGGGGTGGTTTGTTTTAATTGTTGAGTTTTGTAAGTATTTTTATACATACCTTGCAAATTAGCCTCATTTCTTTTTTGCGAATTAGCTCCTTAGATGAATAGCATTTGAATATTTCTTCCGATTTCGTAGGATATTTTTTCACTTGAATAACAGTTTCTTTTGCCCTACAGAAGCTTTTTAATTTGACATAAGCCCATTATTTAGTCCCCTCCCCCATTGCCTTGAAATTGAATCCCACAAGATAGCAAGAATTTTGCCTATTAGGGAAGGAATCATTATGACAATGAGAGTTGGAAATGATCACTCTGGACAAAAACTGAGTGCTGAAAGTTGCTAAAGTGATCACTGTCACTGTCACTGTCATCCTGTTGCTCATCGATTTGCTTGAGCAGACACCAGTAATGTCTTCATTGTGAGATTTCTTGTTATTGTTTCTGGCATATTGAATACTCCCCAGGTAGCTTGCCAGGCTCTGCCATGCAGGTGAGATACTCTCAGTAGCTTGCCAGGCTCTCCGAGAGTGGCGGAGGAATTGAACCTGGGTAGGCTGCATGCAAGGCAAACATCCTACCCGCTGTGCTATCGCTCCAGCCCGCTAAAGTGATCTACATTATAAACTTTCGTACCTGTACTGCAAACCATAATGCCCCAAAGAAGAGAGAGAGAGAGAGAGAGAGACAGAGACAGAGACGAGACAGAGACAGAGACAGAAAGAGAGAGAAGAAAATTTCCTGCCATAAAGTCAAACTGGGGGTGGGAGATAGAAGGAGAGAAGCTGGGGACATTGGTGGTGGGAAATGTACAGTGGTGAATGGAAGGGTTTTGGAACGTTGTATGACTGAAAGCCAATCATGAGCAACTTTGTAACTATGTATAGGTATTTCGTGGTGGTTAATGGAAAGGGGAGCGAGGCGGACCGGGGCAGGGTGAGGCCAGGCGGGCAAGGAGAGGCTAGGTGGAAAAAGGCCAAAGGCTAGGAAGATAAGGAAAGGAGGGAGGGAGGGAGAAAGCAAGCAAGCTAGAGAAACAAATTTTTAAAAAGAAAAAAAGCAAAATAAACATGTAATACTATTAATGTGAAAAAGTTTTACCCAAAATACATTAAAAGCATCTCTGAAGAGTCGCATTAAACATTTGATATTTAGCAATTCTTTGATTTATCATGTAGTAGTTTTTTATTTTTAAAAAAGTATTTTCTGGGTCTGGAGCGATAGCACAGGGGTAGGGCGTTTGCCTTGCACGCGACTGACCCGGGTTTGATTCCCAGTATCCTATAGGGTCCCCTGAGCACTGCCAGTGGTGGTTCCTGAGTGCAGAGCCAAAAGTAACCCCTGTGCATTGCCGGGTGTGACCCAAAAAGCAAAATATATATATATATATTTTCATAATTTTCCATGCTTTATTTTCTTGATTAGATACAATAAACCATTAAATATTCATTTTTCCTGGATGACAACATCTAACATTATCAACAATAATATTTTTTATCTATGATTCTCTAAACATAGAACAATTTGGTCAAGCCTACTTTCACAAAAGATAGGTTACAATCTTTAAAAAAATGAACATAAGAATTTTAAGCTACAGAATTTATTTCTAAGTTAGATTATTTTAGAGGACCAGGGAAATAGTTCAAGCATCAAAATCACATACCTTGCATTCTTAAGGACAGAAGTTGATCCTCAGCCCTGAATGGCCTCCTGGGCACAACCACAGCTGGTGGCCCCTGGCTCTGATGGGACTAACAGTGCCATATCACCAGGCCCTAACATTGAATCTTCAGGGTTAGTTATCCAAGTTTCTCTGGAATGGCCCAAAGATCCCTTGAACACTACTTAGGGAGTCTCTTTTCCAACAAAAAAGGAAAAAGGTATAAGTTATTTTACATCTCCAGTCCTAACTTCAACTCCCCTCCTGTCCAAGAACATGTCAAAATTAATGTCCTAAAATGTGCCTATTCCTTATCTCTCAAATTCTGCTCTTTAATTTGAGACTGAGAGTATCTTGCCCGCATGGCAGAGTCTGGCAAACTACCCGTGGCGTATTTGATATGCCAAAAACAGTAACAACAAGTCTCACAATAGAGACATTATTGGTGCCCACTCGAGCAAATTGATGAGCAACGGGATGACAGTGACAGTGACTCATTACATCTAAGTTAATATATGCTCCATTTATTCCAATAGCAGAGTCTAACATTTATTAAATAATCTGAATTCTCTTTTGTTTCTCGCTCCTCAACTCATTGCTTCATTCATTATTCCCTTGATTATGACCAAACACACCTAATTTGCCTGTGTAGAAAGACTGAATTCAGCACAATATCTGAATAATTTCAGGAGGGAAGATTGTCAGTGACAAAAACTTGGTTTCTTCAAACCAGCACTTCAAAACTCTAGCATAATTTTAATTATATTATTCCAAAGGTGAGTTATCTGAATAATCTATGGCCAGTGTAAAGGGTAGAATTTGCACAACGCATAGCACAAGCTATAAAAATGAAGGTAAGAATACCTAAGCGGAATCTGCTGGTGACTTAATAGAGTTTGAAGTATTATGGGATTCACAATATTTCAAAGGACTTAGTGAGTTAGCCTTATACTTGTAACAGGAATAGTTGTTAGGTCCCACACAGTTTTGGAGAATCTAGAGTAAGATAAATTAACTCTAAAATACATACAATGTCTTTAGCCTCAAACATATTCCCTACCCTTTGTTTTTTAAAGTTTGATTAGCTAAAGAAGCTAAGCAGACAATCTGATACTCTTAAATAGTCTTAGTCTATGAGTTCCTAAAAGATTTTGGTCATATTGCATAAACTCCCTAATATATCTAGTACAACGCAAATGCCTAGACAGACAGGATTCATCCCAGAAACTCAACCTTCACTTACTGAAGGTTGACCCAGAGATGGCAGCATGCCCCAGGACTGTCTTGGACAAGCCATGATAGAGCTTCATTGCAGTCCTACTCAATTATTAAATCACAGTACATATGATTCATATAGGGCAACCATTCTGTCCAAGAAATTATGTAGCCTCTATAAAGCCTGTAACATAAAAAGCACGTCACAAAGTAAGGCAAGAGGAAGAGGTTAATGGTGCACCCAGAGTAACACAATTACCTGATGAATGCTTGATCCCTTTCACTTTATTGTTTTTTTTTTTTTTTGCTTTTTGGGTCACACCTGGCGATGCACAGGGGTTACTCCTGGCTCTGTACTCAGGAATTACCCCTGGCCGTGCTCAGGAGACCATATGGGATGCTGGGATTTGAACCCGGGTCGGCCGTGTGCAAGGCAAACGCCCTACCCACTGTGCTATCTCTCCAGCCCCGATCCCTTTCACTTTAGAAAGGCATATGTATTACTCAAGCAGATCCATGATTATAGGCACTAAGATTAACCTGAAACCTTCCAGATATTACCAAGACAATTGGAATATAATTGTAGAATTATATTTCAGTCAGGTCTCAAACTTTGACCACAAGACTCAATAAGTCTATATTCACCTAGCTGAAATTTTTCTTTATACATTATCAGGCTCTGGGTTTAGTTTCTAGCCACTTCAGTATATCAGCATTAGGTACAAAGTTCTTTTTTTGCATAGAAAGTTGACAGTCCTGTGGTTCCTTCTCTTCCTTTGACTGTTTTGTCAAGAAGGAGGTCCCCTTTTCCAAGTTGCAGCTTAATGCTATATGACATCAACTAATTATGCCATTGATATACCCTTTCTTGGCAGACTGACTGGTAGAAGAAATGATAAAAAAAAACTGTCATATCTTTTTCATAGTTCTCATTGAGCTATATACAAAAACATAGGACTTATGCATCACTGTTTAACTCCACTGGAGGCAAAATACAACAACACTGGTTAAATTCTTTCAGGGCCAAAAACTAATTGGCCTGCTTAATAATTCTAAGATGTGGGGATGATTTTTTTTCACTACATGAGTGAATGTGTAGAACTTTTATTTGTTTGTTTGGGAGCCATACCAATGATTACTCCTGGATCTGGACTCAGAAATAACTCCTGGTAGTGCTCAGGGTATCATGGGGGAAAATGGGAATCAAACCAGTCAGCTGAAAGCAAGGCAAGTGCTTTATCTGCACTGTACTATCTCTGTGGCTCCTAATGTGGCAAGATACTGTCCTGTGAGAATTGACAGTCAGTACACATGGAAATGTCTAGCCATAATCTCTGTTACAGTTTTGAGAGAAACTTACCCTAAAAGCAATGTGACAAAAAAATAATAATAATGGAAATCTAATTATTCTTTACTGGGATCAGGAAATAAAGTGTGTAGCTAGAAATTCTCTCTGGGCACAGATATAAATAGAATGATCGAAAATCTGAAAAGGACAACAACATGAAGATGAGGCACTACAGGCTTTTGGTAGGGTTGGGGGATGGGTAGGTATTGCGCTATACCTGGCGGCGCTCAAGGGGGTCATTTCTGGTGGTGCCTTGGCCACATGCAAGGCAAGCGCTTTTACCTTTTTTCCATTTCTACAGCCCCAATCGTTGAAGTCTTGGGTTTGACTATAAAGTGACTAAAACAAGTTCTTCAAAATTTCTGGTACTAGTAAACATCCTCATTTAAAGCTTCCATTTTAATGTATCAAGAATTATTTACCCCATTGTATATTAAAAGGTTTTTATTAATTTTAGGTGTTTCATCATAAAAATGAAATACATGAAATCTCAGTCTCTGCAACTAATGAAGCTTCCCTGGAAAATTTGCTATTGAAAGTTGTTGACCTTTGGAACAAAACTCCTTTAGGTTTAGTTCCTCATTCCACAGAAAACTATTCTATAATGATACTTCCATCTATAGAACCCATAATGGCTCAGTTAGAAGAATCTCAAAATTTACTTTTAACAGCTAAAGGATCTTCCTATCTTGGACCCATTAAGGTAAATGCTATGGCTAAGGGAAATGTCTATATTATGTATGTTACTTAGTACTTTAATTCTTGTATTTGCAAGCTTAGAAAATATAACAATCATTCATATGCTTAACTTAGAAATGACATCGATTAGTAGTTTGAGTACTAAAGAGTTTTTATAGAAATAGTATTAATTGCTTATGAAAAATTAGCAGCAATTGGACAGACAAGATTAAATTTAACTTCACTGGCTGAAGTTTCCAGATTTTGTTTTGGGAAAGGGGAGGAATTAACCAGAATCGAACAGAATTCCTGATACAGGGTGATGGTGCTGAAAGAAAGTCAAAGGAAGGTAGAAGTTGCAGGATGAAGTATTAGGATAAAAAAAGCTGCTGAAAACCAGAATTTCAGAGATTTGTGGAAGGCCCAAACACTACTCAAGTACATAACAGTCCCAATCATTGGTATGTGAATGAGAGGAAACTGCTTGAGACCAGGAGAAAAATCAGTTGAGAGCATTAGAGGGAGACTGAGAATAGAGATCATTTCCTCTGGACGCAATAGAAACTCCTATGATTTTTGAGCACTAGAAAAAGCACTTTGAAAGGCAGGACGTCAGGGACTATGCCTAGGTCTGCCACGTGAACCACATTACCAGTGCCACATTGAAATTTTAAAAAGTAAACAAGTAAGTGCCAATGGTTGCATAGGGATGGAGTAGGTAGATGTATGAGGAAGAGATTACAAAGTACAAGAAACCCTTTCAGTGGACACTAATGAAAGGATCTGCACTGTAGCACTGTCGTCCCGTTGTTCATCGATTTGCTCAAGCAGGCTCCACTGTGAGACTTGTTACTGTGTTTGGCATATCGAATATGCCACAGGGCGCTTGCCAGGTTCTGCCGTGTGGACAGGATACTCTCAGTAGCTTGCTGAGCTCTCCAAGACGGACAGAGGAATCGAACCCAGGTCGGATGCATGCAAGGTAAACGCCCTACCTGCTGTGCTATCACTCCAGGTGAAAGGATCAGTGTTGGAATATTGTATGCCTGAAATAATCATGAATAACCTTGCAAATCATAGTACCTCAATAAAAATACATTTTAATTTTGAATTTAGTTTAAATTTGATTAAATAAATTTGATTTTTTAAAGGTAAAAACTGTCTAGAGAGATAGCTCAATGGGTTGAGCATATGCTTAGCATGCAGGAGGCCGGGGTTTGACCTTGGCACCCGTGGTTCCTTGAACACATCCTGGGAGTAATCCCTGATCACTGCTAGCTGTGGCTCTAAAGCAAAAGAAAATTGGATATACAGAGGCCAGGGAGATGTAAAACAGACTAGGAGCACTCTTTTCAGCAGGAGCTTGGGTTCAATCTCTGACATTATAGGGCCCCCCAAGCACAGGAGTGAACCCTGAGCACTGAGCTGAGTCTGACACAAACGCTCTTTCCAGCCTAAATAGAAATGCTATATAATTTAACAATATCACTTATAAGTCTTTATCCAACAGCATGGAAATATGACTTTCAAAAAATATTTGTGTGCCGATAGCAACATTATTTACATTAGTAAAAATATGGAATCGGGGCTTGAGCGATAGCACAGCTGGTAGGGTGTTTGTCTTGCACGCAGTCGACCCGGGTTCAATTCCCAACATCCCATATGGTCCCCTGAGCACTGCCATGGGTAATTCCTGAGCCAAGAAATACCCCTGTGCATCGCTGGGTGTGACCCAAAAAGAAAAAGAAAAGGAAAAATATGGAATCAACATTAATATCCTCTGATAGATGACAGAACAAAGCAGTTCTGGAATATGGATTGATTGCAGATATATACTAGAGCATGCTAGACACTAGAACACATGCTACAACATAAATTAGTAAATAATATTAATAAATAATAAATATTAATGCATAATAAATAAATAGAAATAATCTGAAAAATATAAAACCTCTCAGGGATGTATTTTTCATGTTGATTATGATGATGACTATTTCACAGCCATAGGCATATGTAAAAAGCTCACATTTAAAATTTTGTTTATTGTGGCGCATATGCTGCCTGAGCCCCTGTGCTGCTTGTGCCCACGTGGCCGAGACATGTATCACTCGAGCACATGTGTCATCGGCATCTCCCTTCTTGAGATGTGTACTTTCATACTTTCATACTTTTGTGTCAAAAGCTCGGTTATGTGTAGTGGCTTCCTCCACCCTTGGAGAAGCCTGCGTTTTCTCTTGAACGCATTACTCTTACCTCTTTCTCCCTTTCTTATCCCTTCCTTTTATCCTCAAAAAGCCTCTAAATAAAATCTGTTTACTTAAAAAAAGAAGAAATAAATTAAAATAAAATAAAATTTTGTTTGTTGTGTATCATTCTTTAAATGAATGAAAGATTGAATGATGAAATTATGATGATACACAATAAACAACAAAATTTTAAATGTGAGCTTTTTTCATATGCCTATGCCTGGTTTCCTGTTTTGATTTTGGGTCACACCTGTCTGTGCTCGGGGCTTTCTCTTGACTTTGTGCTTAGGGTTCACTCCTGGGGACTTACGGGAACCTATGGGGTGCTGGGGTTTAATTTGCATCGACTGCGTACAAGGCAAGAGCATTGCCTGCTGTGCTATCTCACAAACTCCCTCATTTGGATATTTATAACATTTGCAGGCAGTGAAAAGCCTTATCACGTGCCAGGTCCAGACCACAGGAATCACGGGATGCCAGGAATTAAACCTCAGTCAGCCATGTGGAAGGCAGATGGGCTACCTGCTGTAATAATCATTCCAGCTGTGTGTTTTGGATTTTGGGTGATGCTCAGGGATTACTCCTGGTAGTACTAAGGAAGATCATGGAAGACCCTGGCAAGCTCCCCATGGCGTATTCCATATGCCAAATACAGTAACAATAACAGGTTTCATTTCCCTGACCCTGAAAAGAGCCTCCAATCATTGGGAAAAATTAGTAAGGAGAGGCTGCTAAAATCTCAGGCCTGGGACTAATGGAGACCAGCGCCTGCTAGAGTAAATTGATGAACAACGGGATGACAGTGATACAGTGATTGTGTATCATTATACCTTCATAGTGCTATTAAAATATATAATAAATTTAAAATAAACAGCTAAATGCAAAAATGAAATATAAATGAGTAATATTAGTATCCCCTGAGAAGCTGGACTTTGGGGATGTACTTGTTTATGGTTTGTAAATAAGTATTTTAGGATTAATTGTATTTTAGTCATGTTCTATTTTTTAAACAAATATAGTAGTTAAAAAATTATAACTATACAATGGAATTGTATCAAATCTAAAAAATAAAGAAAACCTGTACATACTAAGCCTCTCTCTCTCTAAAGCCTCTCTCAGAAGCTATTAGTTTTAAAAAACAAAACCAAGATACAGAACAATATGTGATTGTATTTATGTAAACTATTAAAATACTAACATAACTATGTGCAAAAATGTTCAGAGAAAATGCTGATAGAAAATATATAGCTCCAAATATTTGTGTATTGTATAATTGATAAAACCCCAAAAGTGGATGAATAAGACATCTAAAACTTTCCTCAACAACAGATTTGTAGTCAGACTTAGATTTATATTTTATGACCCTTGTTAAGTACTTATGTCAATGACAATGAAAATCATTTTGTTTACAATTTTTATATATTTTATTTTCATAAATTAGTTCACAATAGTTCATTACAGATAATATTCAAACATCAATCCCACTGCCAAGCACTTTTCCACCACAATAAGAGGGAAGTGTGTGAAGGTTGTTGTATTTCATTCTGGAGCCATTTAAGACCATATATAAGAGAATACAAGCAAGTATGTTAAAATCAAACAAATGTGTGCTACTTTTGGTACATGAGTGGGCTAGAGTGTAAGAGGTCGCACAGCTGCGAATGCAAATGAGGAAATTCTGTGTTGCACTCTTCCCGGAGCTTTAGTTTATAGTCTCTGGATCTTGGCCGTTGATGACATTACATGGTGCCAGGGGCAGTTTATGGGTGTGACTGCCAAACTACTAGAAAACTGGGGAGTAGGGGGGAAGAGGCCCAGTCCTGATCTGAGTGGGCTTGGACAATCTCAGTCACAGGTTCCCGCATACCTGATTTTTCTGCTGGTTCCCTCTTGGGTGAGGCTCATCCAAGCATGTGGAGAGTGGCCTTGAGCATGGCAGCGGTTGGGTTCTGGGTTTTGGGCTGCCAGGGTGCTACTTGGGGCAGAGAAGGAAACAACCCGCCCCTACTCTGAGGTGCCCCAGTGAAGACAGCCTGGGGTGGGGTCAGGACATTCTGCTGACAATGAAAATCTTATATCTTATTTTTTTATTATGACTCAAATAGACTGGAGTGATAGCACAGCAGGTAGGGCATTTGCCTTGCATGCAGCCAACCCAGGTTCAATTTCTCCATCCTTCTCAGAGAGCCTGGCAAGCTACCGAGAGCACCCCGCCGGCATGGCAGAGCCTGGCAAGCTACTCGGGGCGTATTCGATATGCCAAAAACAGTAACAAGTCTCACAATGGAGAAATTACTAGTGCCTGCTCGAGCAAAGCTATGAGCAATGGGATGACAGTGACAGTGATACAGTGACTCAAATAGAGTAAAACTTCATATATTTAGATGTATGTGTCTCTGTAATGTTTTTGTTGTAGGATATTGTACACGAATGGATTCAAAACTTGACAGTGTTCTCTTACACTCTTGAGGAATGGATGAAATGTCAAAGCATTTTGCTTAATCTTGAACCAGTCTTTAATTCTTCAGAAATACAAAGGTAAAAAAAATTAATATACTATATACAGGTAAAACCTTCATAGCAGGTAACATTTCCCATAATCCTTGAAAAGTAATTTCTTCGATGAATACTTTCTAATCATACCTGTAGGTATAGCATATAATGCTTAATCAGATTATCAGTTTTTTCCATAAAAGATGGCAAATATCAAGGCTGGAGTGATAGCACAGCAGGTAGGGCATTTGCCTTGCACTCAGCCGACCCGAGTTCAAATCCCAGCATCCCATATGGTCCCCTGAGCACCACCATGAGTAATTCCTGAGTGCAGAGCCAGGGGTAACCCTGTGCATGGCCGGGTGTGACCCCAAAAGAAAAAAAAATGACAAATATCATGTTTTTTTTCTAAAGTCTTACTAATAAATCAAAGGACAATTTTCAAAAAAGTTTGTATAGTAAGGATTAGAAAAGGAATACCAGGTACCATCATTATAATCCCAAAGCTACAATACTTTGTTTCTGTTTGGTCTGGTCTGAACATGAAAAGTAAACATAATAGCATTCAAACATTAAAAGTAATTTCTTAGGACATATAACAAAAGTCCTACACCCTTGTTGAAATTCTACCTTTTCTTTTTATTCATAGCTTCCAAATGGTTATCTTTTTTACTGATTGGTTCAAGGAATGATTAAACTGAGATCATGTATTATCTAGTCTAGCTTAAACCACTGACAAGCTGTTCTGAAATAAAGCAGGCAAATCATAAACTATATATTTGTGAAACAAATTAGAACAAGTCATAAAAGATATTGGCTATCAGATGAAACAACTTAAAATTTATTTTTAGTGACTCAATGGCAATTTTTAAAAGAGAATCATGTAGATCTGGAGATTGTTTTGTAGAGAACAATATGTAGTTTTGTTGTTACACCTATTTATTTCTTGTCATGTGAATGTTTTAGTTTCTTCTATTAATCTCCAATTATTACAGTTGTCAAAGGTGAAATCATATACTTAAGGAATGGTGATTACTTGGTGCCTTACATTAAAACTACTCTTTCACTAAAGATTTATTTTGTAGTTGGTGGAGAGATAAAGCTGCTAGAGTAAGGAGTTCAGTATGTCATAAAATTATTATTCCTTTATAGAATTCCCTATGAGGCTGAAAGGATTTTTTTTAAATTAAGGGATGCTATAGATTTCTGACTGATAGATAGTTCTAAAGGGGAAAAAAGGTATATTTAATGGACCTGCCTTTGACTAATGGTTAAAGATTATGGGCTCTGTGTGCAACCAGCGGGCTAATGGGAAAAGAGGGGAAGGAAAGAGTACTTGAGAAGAGAATTTCCTAAAGGGAACTTAGGGGCATAGAAGACACTGTGTCACCCGCCCTGCACTCCAGACTATCTACAGGCCTGCACCAGAACCATTCAGAGGCCTTGTGAAGATATATAATAGGGAGTAAATTGAAGTCTCCTCCTGAGAAGGTTTTCTCTGAGCTATGAACATTTCTGGAGTTTTTACCTCTAAGATAAGTGATGCATCCTGATTGAAATGAAATTGAAATTGAAATCTAAGAAGATTTCTCTGGCATTTATAACCTTTGATTTGGGGGCATTAGAAATTAGGTCTTGCCTCTTCTCTGGAGAATTTTGAAAGAGTCTCTTAATAGCACAGCAAAGAAATGCAAAGTACATGTTTTCTTAGATTAGTGGGTCTCAACCAGAAATGAGTTTGCTTTCCAAGAATTTGCAATGCCTGGAGATACTTTAAAAAAAAAAATTTAGGGTCAGAGAGACAGTATAGGAAGTAAGGCACTTGCATTGCCACATTAAAATGTGGCCAACCCATATTCAATTCCCAGCACTGCACATTGTCCCCTGAGTTCCACAGAGAGTTATAAATTGTTCCTGAGAACTGCTAGGTATGCTCCAAGATTCCCCACAAACAAAAGTTTCTTTGTTTTCAGAAGGGTCACCTCAGAAGTTAGAGGAGTTTAGGATAACTCCCAGAAATATTCTGTTCACAGCATGAACCTAATAGGAACTCAGCCCAGCAGCACTTAGGTGGTCAGGAATGAAACTCGAAGTCTAGTACACTCTAAGCATGTGCCCTTCCGCTTGAATTTCCTCCCTGGCCCTGGTGACATTTTTGGTTGTCACAATCTGACCTTGGAAGAGAATAGATACTTCTTGCATTCAATGAGTAAAGGATATTGAACATCCTAAAATGCACAGAAAAACATCCCTATCCCCATCAAAGAGGTCAACTGTGTTCAAGCTAAGAAATATTGCTTCAGAAAAAGGAGACATAGTATAAGATTCCATCTAGAAGCACCTCTATGGTTGCTGGTCAGAACAAGAGACCCTATGTATTATTTAATATTACCTGAAAACCATGAGAAATGGTTGTAAGGAGTAAGTTGGAGAGATTCGGGGAATGAGGCAATATACTACTTCTCTTGTCAGGGATACTTTAAATACCTCAGCAGTATCCCCATGGATAACTGAGCCTAATAGAAGAGAAGTACCAGAACACCAACTAAATTTTGGTTTTGAGTAAAGGTACACCCAGTAGTGTTCAGGGGCTCTCTGTTGTTCCGGAGTTGGAGGTCACTCCCAGTCATGCTTTTGAGAGACCATGATGTGCTGGGGATTAAACTTGCATCTCCTTGTGTATGGAAAGTAGGTAAAAGACCAAACATGATGGCCTCTCAGTATATGTATTGCAAACTATAATGCCCAAAAGTAGAGCAAGAGTAAGAGGGAAATTGTTTGCCATTGAAGCAGGAGGATAGGTAGGATAGGGAATAGATACTGGGGACATTGGTGATGGAAAATATACACTGGTAGAGAGATGGGTGTTTGATCATTGTATGACTGAAACTCAAACATGAAAGCTTTGTATCTCATGGTGATTCAATTTTAAAAAGAACAAAATAAAATAAGATTATGATATAGATATAAAAATTAACTTGCATCTCCTGCATGCAAAGCTTTTGCTTCAAGTTTTTGAGCTATCTCTCTGAGCTAGCTGGTTTTAAAAATGACTCTCTCCCTGTTAAGAGAGATGAAGTCATGAAATTTGCTTATAAATGGATAAACATGGAGAGTATCATGCTAAGTGAAATTAGTCAGAAAGAGAGGGACAGACATAGAGGGACTGCACTCATTTGTGGAGTGTAGGGTAGCATCACATGAGACTGACACCCAAGGATGGTAGATACAAGGGCCAGGGGGATTGCCCATAGCTGGAAGACTACTTCATGAGCAGAGGGGAGAAGGCAGATGAAATAGAGAAGGGATCACTAAGAAAATAATGACTGGAGGAACCAGTTGGTATGGGAGATGCATGCCGAAAGTAGATAATGGACCAAACATGATGACCTCTCAGTGTCTGTGTTGCAAGCTATAATGCCCAAAAGTAGAGAGTATGGGGAATATTGTCTGCCATAGAGGCAGGGGGAGGGTAGGAAAGGGGGGTATACCCAGATATTGGTGGTGGGGAATGTGCACTAATGGAGGGATGGGTGTTTGATCATTGTGAGATTGTAACCCAAACATGAAAGCTTGTAACTATCTCACAGTGATTCAATGAAATTAAAAAATGTTTTTTGGAAAAATGACTCTTTCCAACTTCTTCTCTATCTCAGCTTCTAAGAATGGGAAGCTTGAATCATATTGGAGTTTGGTTGGGATGAGAATAGAATGTATAGGGGTGAGGAGAGAGAGCTCAAGACCGTAAAACTTTTGAAAATATTTTACTCACCTAACTCCAATAGCAGTAGAAATAAAACTTAAATGACTGTATCAGTGGGTCACCACTATGGGCTTAACTTCACTTGTACAAGGGTTGAAAATATTCAAAATTATGATGCCTAGGTTAGCCTGTGAACCACATTTGAGGACTGGGTGGTGGCCAAAGGTGCATAACCAGAATTGATCAGTGGCAAGTATGTGTAAAGCTCAGAGGTCTGTGGGGCAACCTCCACACAAAATTGATAGCATTTGGGGACATATATACCCCAAGTTCCTAGGTCATTGGAGGCTGGGAACAGGAAGTCCTGTTTGTGGTGTGTGGGGTATTTTTGTACCAAGTTCTGTGGCCCTGAACAATGGAGGTCAGAAATTACAGCTTCTGAGTGAGGACAGCTTTGCACCAAGTTTATACAACCTTGAGAGGGAGGTGGTGGCACGGGAACAATGTGGGTTTCATGATTGAGTGTCCTGAGCCTCTTGTGGACTAACATGGAGAGAGCCTGAGTTTCAAATAGGGGTTCATGGTTTCCAGTACCTGATAATGTGCCAAATTAATTAATGTCTTATAATTAAACAGCAAAAATCACCAAAACACTATGCAATGTTTTCATTAAACAATGTTCTATTGGCAAATGCATATAAAAGTGCAGGTTTTTAATTACATAAAAATATTAAATTATCCAAATTTTCTTTCTAAAGACAGCTCCCAAAAGAAAATAAACTCTACTCCGAGGTGATTTACTCATGGAAAAAGATTACGTCAAAATTACAAAACAAATTGAATGCTTTGCGAGTAACCATCTCTACTGGAGTCCTTGATCAACTGAAAATTTGCAGTGCAAATCTTGAATACATTGAAAAATGTCTTGAGGTACAACTGACTATCCTAAAGTAGAGAATCCTTTACTTTTATTCCAATGTAATGTGATGAATGACAGAGACTAATTTCAGTACTGATTTCATTTTTGGGGTTTTGGTTTTGGTTTGGGGGCCACACCCAGTGGTGCTCAGGGCTTACTCCTGGCTCTGTGCTCAGGGATCATTCCTGGATCACATGACATATTGGGGGTGGAACCTGAGTCCAAAGCATGCAAAACAAATGCCCTATCTGTTGAACTATCACTCTGGTCCACTGATTTTATTCTTTAGTTGTTGTTTTTTCTTCAAATTTGTACCATTTGTTGAATTTATCATCGTAAGTGGGGAAGGTGTATGGCCCAAAAAGAACGTTCTTAAGCAAATCACCAATACATTTTATGTGCCTGTATCTTTATCCTTAACTTTGGGATAATAATAGTGCCTTCTTTGAGAGACTTTGTGACAAATGAGGGAAACATTGAAAGCATGAGTGCTGGGGCTAAAAGAAATAGTACAGTGAGTACCGAGCCAAGAGAAAACCTGAGCACAGTTGGATGTGGCCCCAAAACAAAACAAAACAAGTTTCCACAAGGTACTTAATAAATGTTTTTTATTAGCATCACTATTATTATTAATTTGATAAATCAGCAAAAGTTGGTAGAGTACTTTGGGTTATTTTAGAAATTATTGATGTAAAGTATTAATATATGTAATTAGAACATTAAGTTGTCAACTCTACATAAAATCTTTAAGTACTGGGTTTTGTTATTTTGATTAATGGAGAACATATTGCTTCACTCTATAAATAATGGATTTTTTTTGAGAAATTCATCTTTATTTTTTGAACATGTTTCAGTGATCATGGTGACCCATCCTGAACCGGTGCCTAGGGTGATGACAGCCTAATGATAGTCTATATGTTCTCAGTCCATAAGAACCTCTTGTACCTAAGTCTGGAAAAGTACTAATAGGCTGCACACTGTCAGTCAATAATAGCCCATTAGCTAGGTGACCATTGAGCTAACCTTTTACTTAATTCTGGATATCTTCAGACTATTAGTAAGCATATTACCAATCAATTATTTTATGTTCATTCATGTACTGAGAATATTTTATGCCAGGTATTGCTACTAGACACTGAGATTAACAAAGAAAAATATACATAATTTTTACTATTACATAATTCAAAATCTATTGCCATAAATAGACACACAAAAAATATAGATATTACAATGACAGTTATGTGATCAATTAGATGGTATAATGTATCACTGTCATTCCGTTGTTCATCGATTTGCTTGAGTGGGCACCAGTAACATCTCTATTCATCCCAGCCCTGAGATTTTAGCAACCTCTCCTTACTCGTCTTTCTCAATGATTGGAGGCTCATTCAGGGAATGAGACCTGTTATTGTTACTGTATTTGGCATATCAAAGAAGAGAAATTAACCTAACCTGGAGAAAGTGACAAGTAAACTAGGTCTTGTTAATGTGTGAGTTATTTAGATAAAAAGAGTTCTGGTGTTTTGAATGGGTGGATAGGACCACAGGCAAAGGAATGAGGAAATGCCAAGATATGGAGCCTGAGTCACCATGGTGAATTCTGGAAACATAAGCAGAATAATACAGATGGAACATTGATTGCAAATGTTAAGTGGTCAAAGATAAGATTTTTCCAGGGAAAAAGAACAAATAGCAAAGGGCTTTGAATATCACTGAAGAATTTTAATCAGGAACATGAAATGGTTTTATTTACAAATATTTTCTTGGAAATAAGCATAAAGTATATGTAGATTGGTAGCATTGGGGCTGGACAGCCAAAAATCTGGGGCTACTAAAGTGAGATTATGATGAGGATTCAAGAAGTTGGAGCCAGGATAGGTAAGGTAAGTAGAGGATGGGGTAGGTAAGTAGAGGATAGATGAAAAGAGAGTCTGACCCTCTTACTTGACCAAGACTCATTCTAGCTGTTGATCACACTACAAAGAGAGAAACTGGAGAAAGTGCTGGCTTATGTAGAAACAACTTTTGTCTATAATGAGTAGCAACTGGGCTTGTAGAGTTGAGGTAAAGGAGAGTGAATCGAGTCAAAGAGCAAGCAGGTGAGTATCAAATAGCTCACAAAAAGTATCATAAACACTTACCTCTTAGAAGGAAGATATATAGGACGAGTGAGGAGGGAAAAAAAACTCAAGAGATCAGCATTAAAATATAAAAGATAAAGACACTTCTTGAAAACAAATGAGAAGATGTGGCTGGGGTACCAGTAATGTCTCCATTGTGAGACTTGTTGTTACTGTTTTTGGCATATCGAATACACCATGGGTAGCTTGCCGGGCTCTGCCGTGTGAGCTGGATACTCTCGGTAGCTTGCCGGGCTCTTTGAGAGGGATGGAGGAATTGAACCCGGGTCAGCCGTGTGGAAGGCAAACGCCTTACCTGCTGTGCTGTCGCTCCAGTCCATCAGAAAGCAATGTCAAGAATATAAAAATACAGCAACTTATTATCAATACAATAGAGCATGTGCCTTTGTGTTCGTGTGTCTCTGTGCATGAGTGTGGAAGGGAGTAAGTTTTTGCCTTTGGTTTTCAGTTATTTCAATTTTGCTTTATTAAAAGCAATTCAATTGTAGCTTTCACTGAGTATAAAGTTTATTTTGACTGACAGCACAATTTATACCATTGCTTTAATTTCTTGACTTTTTGTCTATAGTATTGACTTAAATGAAAAGGTGATTAATGTCATGAATTGATGTGCCTTTTTAATTTGTTTTTTTGGTTATGAACAGAACTACCTTGAAATCAAAAGAATTATTTTCCCAAGATTTTACTTTCTTAGCAACGCTGAACTTCTTGATATTCTAGCTAACAGCAAAAATCCTGAATCTGTAGAGGTAAGCTACATTATTTCCAGCAATATTATTTCCCAATGAGGGTCAGAAATATTTAATGTATTTAACATTTATTTATGATTCACAGCCTCATCTTATTAAATGTTTTCAAAATATAAGAAAATTAAGGCTTTGGAAACAAGAAATTGGCCCCTCTGCTGTAAAAATGCTTATCTCTGCTGAAGGAGAAGCTCTTGTGCTACCAAAGTATGATAATGATATTTATATATGTGGATATTTACCATTTAAGATTAAATTATAAGTTATTTAAACCTTCAGCTGAAAAATTCATGATATTTTATAGAACCTTGCTAAGCAAACTGTATACTCAGAATAATGCATTTATGTAGAGTTCTATTTCCCTTAGGTATGTTTATAAATATTATCTTGCATGACAGCGCAGGGTTTTATTATTTGAAGATAGATAAGAAGGAAATTTGTTTGTATTATTGCTTCCCCTGACCTTTGGTTTTTGTCATGAATGATTCCCTGTCACTTGTTTAAAGCTAGATACTTAGTCCAATTTGCTAGCCCTGCCAAGGGATTTCTTACCTTTTTCTTGTACTTCTTATATTAGGCTTTAAAAAGTGGCACAGTCTGGCCTTGCCATCCACCAGAACCTTTAACCTCACTTTGACCAAGATTTATTGTTTGAATCAATGAGGAATCCTAAAATTCTATGTGATAGAATTTATCCATTTTATATATTGGTCTATTTTGTAAATTCATGTTTTACGGAAAACTCTTAGTCTTGTAAATCTATGAATTTCATATCAGAATTTCCTAAGGCTAGGTGAAACATTTTATATAGTTTTCCAAATTGACATCTAGAAATACCATAGACAATAGATATTTATAATCTCTTAACCATGAATATTAGAAGTATTAAAAACACTTGTAAACACTTGTTAAAGGAATGACTAAAATAAAAATAATTCTCTCATAAAATTATAGGAAAATTCGTATAAGAAGTACTGTAGAAAAGTGGCTGGTAAATGTTGAGAAAGGCATGTTTGATGTGCTTAAAAAGTAAGTTTTCCCCCCAAATTTCCTATTATATTGTCTATTGATATACCTATCTATCTCTATTGGAGGTTGGCTTCCCAAGCAGTACCAAAGGAATCAATCTAAAGGGTTTCTCAGACTATGGGGCTGGCAATTACCAAGACTGATCCAATGACACTTGGGAACCATATGGTACAACCATAGGGATTGAACTGGGGTTAGCCGAATGTAAGGCATGTCCTTAACTCTTGTACTATTTCTCAGGTTGGTACTCTCTCTATTTTTTCACTTGGCTAGTCATCTACTAATCTAAGTAGGAAGTATCTAGGGAAATACATGAACTAGACTGCTCGATAGGTTTTGTTAGAACATGATTACACATAAATGAATGAAAAGCTTTACAGGTCAAATGTCAGTTTGAGAGGGTAATCATGAATAGCATCTGTTCTGTTGCTTGAGACCCATTTGTATCTGACCTAGCCAAGACCTGACGTCATGTCCATCTCTGCCTGTCTTCACAGGATGCAGTACTATGGCTACAGCTAAGATTTATCCCACTGTTTCTTCCTGAAACAATTTCCTTAGTTCAATCTTTTTCATTCTCTCCTTTTTAGATGCTAATCTATCTTTGGCATCCACTTAAGAGAAAAAAAAAGGTATCAGTTTATGAACTTTTAAAAAAAAATTTGATGAGGCCAGAGCAATAGTATGCTGTGCTATCAGTGCTTTATTAGTCCTATCATATAATATTATGAATGCTATAATAGTTCTTTCCTTGCACACGGCCAACCCTAGTTCAACCCTCAACACCCCAGATGATCCCCAAAGCCCAACAGGAGTGTTCCCTGAGCACAGAGTCAGGAGTAAACTCTGAGCACCACTGACAAGTGTGGCCTGAAAAATAATCAAACAAACAGAAAAAAAAATAAATCTAAAAACTAAATTGAGAAGGGACTTGAATGATAATAGAGCAGGGAGGATGTTTGCCTGTAATGTGGCCAATTCAGCTTTGATTCACAGCACCACATTTGGTCCACCAAGTCCCTCAAGAGTGATTTATGAGCACAGAACCAGGAGTAAGCCCTGAGCACAGCAAGGTGTGAGCCTGCCCCTAAAAAAAAAATCCTAATTTGAGGGGTTGGAGAGATACTATAAAATTAAGGTGCTTTCTATGCATGCAGTCCACCAGGTAGGGCCCAGGCAACATATGGTCTAATGAGTATCTGGAGAACATACTCAAGCCTTCTCAATGAACCACTGTCTTGGTCAGTGGGAAATTACTGGATGAGGTCCTCCTGAACACCATCTAACTCAGGAAAGAGGAACCCCCTTTCCCGACTAAAAAAAAAATTTAATTTGACTAGATATTTTAGTTTAAGGTCTTCTACCTTTCTAATTATAGAAAAGGCACTCCTTTAAGTTTAATATCTATATTTACTAACATTATCCTGAAGGACTGGAGTGATAGCACAGTAGATAGGGTATTTGCCTTGCACGCAGCCGACCTGGGTTCGATTCCTCTGTCCCTCTCTGAGAGCCCGGCAAGCTACCAAGAGTATCCTGCCCACATGGCAAAGCCTGGCAAGCTACCCATGGCATATTCGATATGCCAAAAACAGTAACAAGTCTCACAATGGAGACGTTACTGGTGCCCGCTGGAGCAAATCCATGAGCAATGGGGAAGACAGTGCTACAGTGCTACAGATCTACATTTGTATTGGTTGACTTCCTTTTCGCAGAGTCCTCTCATTCAGTTCTTATCAAATAGCCCTTTGAATATGCTAATACCTGCAAATAATAGCCTGTCTCTCCAGATTTATTTTACTCACCATCACATTTGGACTCATAAGAGTGCATAGATAGCTATTCTCCTTGAGGTTGCCAACTGGCTATTATACTTCACTGTTATTCTAGTTTTAGTTGTGTTTGAAAAATTCCATTTCTCAGGGAGAAATACCAGGGTCATTTTCTTTGTTTCTATCCTTCTGCTCTCTTTGCTCCCACCCTCCTTTCTCTTCTTTTCACTAGTGTATCCAAATAGAAAGAGTTATTTTAGGCCCTATTCTGCTTCTGTGTCTAGGGCAGGGCATCACACTAAATCACCTCCACCCCGTACTTCTTGAATTTTCCTTCTGATTGATTAGCAACCAGTTAGTTTGGGAGGTCAGGACATTGGAAGAAACAGAGGACACAGGTCTTTCTATTTAGAAAATTTTCTCTTCGTTTTTCCCAAAAATTTGCCCTGGGATGTTTCTTGTATTTGTTGATGTCGGTAAAGGTTGTTTTTGATCTTCCCATCCATATATTTATAATCTAATCCAAGCTTTTATTACTGTATATGTATATCTACTTTAATGTATTTTCTATAATTTAAAATGTCATTTGACTCAGGGCAAAGTCCCAGAAACTTTGGCTTTTGTCTTTTCCAGTTAAATTAGCTGGAAACATACATAGAAACAGGGGTCCCTGAACTTGGCATGGAGTGAAGGGGGAAAAAAAGCCAGATATACAGATAATAAGGAAAGTTTATTTAGTAGAGGAAGTTTGCAAGAAAGGTGAGTGGATCTTTTCTCAGAGGAGTAAGAGACCCCTTTTCCTCCTATCTGGAAATACATCTAGGTGATCTAGGGGTGTGTGTGTGTGTGTGTGTGTGTGTGTGTGTGTGTGTATGATCTTAGTTGTGTTTGTTTCTTTTTTTTTTTTTTTTGGTCCATGTAGAAGCTAGAGAGATAGCACAGGGAGTAGGACATTTTCCTTGCATGTGGCCAAGGTTCAACTCCCAACACCCCATACAGTCCCCTGAGCACCACCAGGTGTAGATCATAAAAACAAACATACAAAATATTAATTTAATTCACTTAAATGTGAGACAAAAATTTGTTAGGAATTTCTGAAAATAAGTTATCATTGATAAAATATATTAAGCAGAAAACTTGATCAATTTGACCGTATAGAAACTTAAAACTTGTGTATAGCACAGCAGGTAAGGCGTTTGCCTTGCATGTGGTGACCCGGGTTCAATTCTTCCATCCCTCTTGGAAAGCCCTGTAAGCTACCTAAGAGTATGCCGCTCGAACAGCAGAGCCTGGCAAGCTACCTGTGGCATATTCGATATGCCAAAAACAGTAACAAGTCTCACAATGGAGACTTACTGGTGCCCACTCAAGCAAATCGATGAACAACGGGATAACAGTGATACAGTGATAGGAAAGAAAACACCAAAATAACATCAAAATATATCATGGTAACAGATGTTTTTAATCCTAGAAAAAAATGGATTTTAAAATCCTATTTTATCAATTATAATTAATTTTTTTAGCACAGCAGTTAGAGCGTGCATGCAACCAACCTGAGTTCAATTCCTCTGTCCCTCTCGGAGAGCCCAGCAAGCTACCAAGAGTATCCTGCCCACAAGGCAGAGCCTGGCAAGCTACCTGTGGTGTATTCAATATGCCGAAAAAACAGTAACAACAAATCTCACAAAGGAGACGTTACTGGAGCAAACCGATGAACAATGGGATGACAGTGCCACTTAAGTGCGAAAATTCATTGTCAAAATATATATAGATAAAACTATCCTAGAGCTAACATGTGACCTTTCAGCTTGATCATTATGTGTAATGACCCACGATTAAATATAAATAATTTTTTGTTTGTAGATTTATAAGCCAAGGGATTGAAGATTGGATTACCCAATCTTTTTCCAAATGGGTGTTATCCCATCCAGGACAAGTGGTGCTCACTGTGGTAAGTTAAGTCACTTTGATATACATGTATTTAGTTTCTAGGTTCATTGCCAAGAAAGTACTGCTTTATAAACTAATCATTATGAACCAAACTGGCACATGTAGCTTACTTTGATAAACATAAGGAAAATAATATGAACAGATAAGTTGATAGAATAAAGCATATTTGCTTTATTTTATTTTATTTTACAATATTTAGTAAAAAGTTAATTGTAGAACATGAGTGGCGATTATATGGGAAGTTAAGAATTTATTCAACATTTCTGTAGCTTAACTTTTTCACAATAAAATGCTAAATAAAAATAACTCAAATTACTTTTTTTGGATATCATTGTACTTTTAAATTAGTTTTCTAATGTTGTCTTAAAATGTCACTGCATTCTTCCTTTCCGAAAACAAGACAACATATTTTCTTATATATTTGTAGGTGAGAAGACTAGCACTGGTTAGACTGGGCTAAAATCAAAGTGTCAAAGGAGTTGATTATTCTCTGGAGCATAATTTCCAGCTTTTAAAGGTCTCTAGCAATCCTGGTTCTTTTCTTCCTTATCAATACTAAACTGCTGCATCTCTTTAGTGTTCTTCCATAGTCATATTTCTCCCTGCTCACAGGCAGAAAAAGTCTCTCAGATATTAAAAAAAAAAAATTAATCATCAATCCAACTCAGATAACCCAGGAAAATCTATCTCAAGGTATCCATTTAATCACAGCCAGCAGTTTCTTTAGCCAAGCAAGATAATATTATCCATGGCTCTGAAGATTAGCACATTATATGTTTTCGTAGAAACCACTATTCTGTTGACCCAGCAATACCACTGCTGGGAATATATCCCAGAAAAGCCAAAAAGTATAGTCGAAGTGACATATGCACTTATATGTTCACCGCAGCACTGTTTACAATAGCAAGAATCTGGAAAAAACCCGAGTGCCCTAGAACAGATGACTGGTTGAAGAAACTCTGGTACATCTATACAATGGAATACTATGCAGCTGTTAGAAAAAATGAGGTCATGACGTTTGCATATAAGTGGATCAACATGGAAAGTATCATGCTAAGTGAAATGAGTCAGAAAGAGAGAGACAGACATAGAAAGATTGCACTCATCTGTGGAATATAGAATAATAGACTACAAGACTAACGCCCAAGAATAGTAGAAATAAGTACCAGGAGATTGTTTCCATGGCTTGGAGGCTGGTCTCTCATTCTGGGTAACTCAGGGAAGGGACCACCAAGTAAAATGTGGTTGGAGGTCATGTGGGGTAAGGGTGAGGCGGGCCGAATACAGACTAGAGACTGAACACAATGGCCACTCAACACCTCTATTGCAAACCACAACACCTAATCAGAGAGAGAGAACAAAAGGGAATTCCCTGCCATAGTGGCAGGGTGGGGTGGGGGGAGACGGGTCTGGGGAGGGGGGGAGGGATGTTGGGTTTACTGGTGGTGGAGAATGGGCACTGGTGAAGGGATGGGTTATTGAACTTTGTATGGGGGAAGCGTGAGCACAAAGATGTATGGATCTGTAACTGTACCCTCACGATGACTCTCTAATTAAAAATAAACTAATAAAAAAAATTAAAAAAAATTAAAAAAAAAGAAACCACTATTCTGCCTACCACATGTATTTGTTCAAGTGAGTTAAAATTTTTCTGTAGCTCAAAAAAAGAAAAAGGAGAAAAGTAACTTTGATAGCAAAGGAACCAAAATAGGGAATTCTTTTTAGAAAAACTGGTGAAGTAATAGTTGAGCTATTAGAAGAGATGGCTAAAGTAGTGGCTAAAGTCAGGGCACAGTGAAGTTTTCCCCTGTGGAACATGTTTAATGAGGATAAGTAAGGACTCTGAGAAATATTGCCATTTAATGATTAGATGTCGGATGAGAATTCCCTGAGAACTAAAAAAGACTGACCAGAGGGGGGAGATAAGGAAAAGAAAGAGTGATAAAAGTTGCAATAAAAACCAAGGAGTACCTTTCTGCTAGTTTGATTTTTCCTTAGGAAAAAAAAGAGTGAATCATAATTTTAAAATGTTCTGGAGATGTCTGAAAGCTCCATTATACATAAATTATGAGGGTCAACACAAATGTTGGAGACAATAGTTTTCCTGGAGAAATAAATGTTGCTATTTCCTATAATCAAACATTTAAAAAGCATACTTGATTGACTTTGCATTGCTCTCTTAAATTTAAAAATAATATCATTCCTTCTTGCTTTGCCAATTTTCAAGTCTTTGTTAGGATACCTGGGACTGTAAACAAATGATAATGATCCACCCTCTTTGGTTCCCTTTATTTTTCCGCTTGACTATTGATAAAGTACTCTGATCACAAACTAAAGATTTAGTTAAGGTGTTGCTTGCAAAAGTAACACAATTATAAGGAATCAACTTGCACCCTTCTGTGGTTTTCTAGGAAATAATCAAATATGCTCCATTAAGAAAAGATCTTCCACAGACTGCAAACTTTTGCTCCTGCCCACTTTCTAAACTAACTAACCACCTATTGATTTTCTGTTGTGGTTCTAAAGCACCTTATATTAAAGTCAAATTTTCTGCTGCATACAGACAAGACTATTGGAATACCAGATTTCCCATTTCCTACCCTTTTTCTTGCTCTAGAAAAGAATTCACCGTTATGTTATGTCTTCTATGCTGATTCTATATTTATTTATTTATGGCTGCACTTATTTGTCCTATAGTCACTTCAAATTCTGTGCATCCACCAATCAATTCATTGTTCTCCTTCACCTACGACATTTTTCTTTTAATAGATACTACCTCATTTAGTGAAAAAACAATTAGCCTAATTATAGTCCAGAAATTTATATGCCTTCTGCACAGTCCCTCTAAAGATCTTACAGGTTGAGGTCAATCTCACCTCAATCCAGTAGCCTTTTTTCAATAGTATAAGAATAGTGAGAATCAAGGTATCAACCATATTAGCAGTTTCTGAAAACTATGATTATAGAACACATTCTAGAAATATTTCTTTTGAGTTCAACTGAGGAAATAGTACTTATTTTACCTTATTTTTTAACATTATTATTGCCCTTTTTTAACATTATTATTGTCCCCAGATTATAACAGTCTAGTAATGATGGGTTAAGAATACAAGATTTAGAAAATATAAATATTGATGATAAATATATTTTCATTTATTAATAAATAATACTCAGTAAGAAAAAATCAAGATTTAATCTCAAACTCTTATTGTATATACCAGTGTTTAATTTCTCTTTTTATACAAATGTTACATATACTTAATGATGTTTATAAATATGAGCACTAACATATGAACATCACATATACTAAATGGAAACAAATATATTTTAATTTATAACACTTGATTTAATTATCATATATCTTTCTTAATTTTTCAGAGCCAGATAATGTTTTATAATAATTGCCTCCGAAGCTTTGTGAGTCCTCAAGCAAAGAAAGAGTTGGGAAAAGTTCATGTTGATATAATTCATTGCCTGAACAAAATTGTAGAGTTAATAGGGTTGGATATTAGTAATTCTCGCACAAAAGCTATACTAGGTGCATTGCTTGCCATTTGTGTTCACTGCAGAGACATAGTGAGTGATTTGCTACTTAAAAATATCACTAATGCAGATGATTTTGCATGGACAAGGTAAGTAGATGTAAAATATAATTTTATAGAAAATAACTTCTTGCTTTCCAATCTATATAAACCTGTATCTATAGAAACATTGACTCAGTACTTAAAAATTCAGACATGATTATTAATTTTCTAGGATACATAAATTCTAAGCAAAGAAGACCAACTTGAAAATTGTATTCATGGGTTTTCCTTTTTTTCTGTTCCACTATGTTTTTTTCTTCCACTTTGTACTGCTTTATTCTCCTTCCCTGAGTACACTCTTCTTATAGTTGCATTTTGCCTTTCGTTCCTCAGCCAAAAAGGAGAAAGTAGATAATGAGAGAAATTACTTCAAGTCTCTCTTTTTCCTGTCAATTCCAGAACAGACTATCCTGGGAAGAACATCAGAGAACATTTCCACCTAGTTATCCAATTCTGTAGTGCCTCTTTCTTACACAAAGTCAATCATATATGTTCCTATTTAGTGTCTTATGTACAAACATGAAAATATAGAATAAATAGAGCAACTAGCTTCAGTGAGATGAATATAAGATACTTATAAATGTGAAATTTCAAACTTTTAAATAATTTTCCTGACATTTCCTCTATCCATAGGGAAAAAACAGTATCCTGCTGCATAGGGTCTCTGATTCTCAAGAAAAGTAAACTTTGAAATAAAGTATTTGTTAACCTAAACTTCTTTAATAGGCTATGGTAATCTAAACTCAAAATAGGATCAGAAAGAAGCTGATGTATTTGGTAGACACCACAGCTCAGTATATTTTGTCTGAACATTTTCAGTTTGATATTTATATAGAGCAAAATAGCTTTCTAAATAGCAAAGAACTAGCACTGTCACACTGTCGTCCCGTTGGAAATAAGACCTGAAATCATACAGTACAATATAGATACATCTCAGAAAACTAAAAATAAAATACTATATAATTCCTAATACACACACATACACTGTAAGTATTCACATGTTAATTGCATTATTATAAACAATAATCAAGAAATGAAAACAAATTGAGTTTCTATTGACTAATGAATGGATGAAGGAGATAGAAGTATACACAGTAGAATACTATTTAGCTATAAAAATATATTATTTAGCTATATAATCTTGGGACTGGGGTACAGTAGGTAGGGTGTTAGCAAACAGCCAAACCTGTTTTGATACATGCACCTCATATGGTCCCCTGAGCCAGAAGGAATCCCTGAGTGCAGAGTCAAGAGTTAAGCCCTAAGTACTGCAGGTGTGGCCCCAAGACCAAAATACATTAAAGGATGAATTTGCCATTTGCAACGATGCATCACTGTCACTGTCATCCCGTTGCTCATAATTTTGCTCGAGCGCACACCAGTAACCTCTCCATTGTGAGAATTGTTGTTACTGTTTTTGGCATATCAAATACACTACGGGTAGCTTGCCAGGCTCTGCCGTGCAGGCGGGATACTCTCAGTAGCTTACCAGGCACCCTAAGAGGGACGGAGAAATCAAACCCGGGTCAGTCACGTGCAAGGCAAACGCCCGACCTGCTGTGCTATCGCTCCAGCCCAACAATGCATCATTTTCATTTTTGTTTGCTTCAAAGAATTTATAAATTCATTTTTTATTCAGATCTCATAGTTTATACTACCATTGACTCTGGTTCATAATTGCAGAGCACCTACACCAATCCCTCACCATTATTTCAAGATCCCTTGAAACAAAGTACAATTTTTAAACTTAAATCACGTCTACCCTCATAGTAAAGATCCTAGTTATAGTGAGCAACATCTGAAACTATAATGTTATTGGAAACTACAATAAATTCATTTAAATGATTGCCATACAAATCCTCTATTTACCAACATCACACCCAAATAGCATGATTCAGCAAAGATGTTTTCCTCCGGAGGACAAGGGCTCAAATATTTATAGTCTTCGAGGTTCTAGCATTTGTTTAGTAGAGCCACTGATGAGTTATCAGCACTCTTTTTCCATTTGATTTTATATTTTAAAACCGTTTTTATTGAGGTACTGAGATTCATAATACTGTTAATTATACTTCTCGTGGGCTGGAGCACAGCAGGTAGGGCGTTTACCTTGTACTCAACCGGCCCGGGTTCAATTCCTCCACCCCTCTTGGAGAGCCCGGCAAGCTACCGAGAGTACCTCACCCACACAGCAGAGCCTGGCAAGCTACCCGTGGCGTACTCGATATGCCAAAAACAGTACAACAAAATCTCACAATGGAGACATTACTGGTGCCCGCTCAAGCAAATCGATGAGCAATGGGATAACAGTGACAGTGATACTTCTCATGAATACAACATTCTAACACAACACACCACACCATCACCAGAGCTCCCACTTCCCTCAACCAAATGTCCCAAGGACCCTTCCAACTGTCCCCCACCCCCACCACTTGTAAGCTCAGCTCTGTAGATAAAAACTTTAGTTCTGATTACTTTGACTATTTGTTGTTCTCTTACTATGTTTATTTTTTATCTCATATTTATGATAGATCTTTCTCTCTTTTTCTTTTTAATTTGTGGCGGTAGTGGCACCTATACCTATAGGTAAATATAACTAATCTCCTAGAATTGCACAAAACTGTAAATTAATGATAAATTTTTAAAAATTCAAAGTCTATATTTTAAGGTTTATACAATATCATGATCATGAAATCCCATTAATCATCGATTTCTCTAGCAGGCTCAGTAAACTCTCCATTCGTCCTTTCCCTGAGATCTCAGAAGTCTCTCTCAACTCGGCCCTCCAAAGATGTCACACTGGAGGCTCTTTCAGGGTCAGGGGAATGGGATCCAGCTTGTTACTGGATTTAACATATGAATACACCATGGGAAGCTTACAAGGCTGTCCCATGTAAGCAGGAAACTCTCAGAGGATTGCCAGTTTCTCCCAGAGGGAGAAGTAGGCTACAAGATATCTAGGAGCTTCTGGGAGCTTGATTTTAAGTCTTTGGATGTTGGCCGTTGATGGGATTACACACACCTGGGTTCCTCTGCCAGTACCTTCATGCGTGAGGCCTGTCCGAAAGTGTGGAGAGGGGCCTCGGGCATGGCTGTGACTAGGTTCCGGTGGTCTTCGGCCTCCAGGAACTCTGCTCAGGGTGGGGAGGGAAGCTGGAGCCCATCCCCTCCGAGGGACCCCGGGGAAGACAGCCAGGCGTGCGGGCAAGAGACTCTCTGCAATATACAATTATACAATCATAAATATTATATACTATACAATTTAAAAATTGATATTATGGGGGCTAGAGAGATAGCACCAGTATGCAGGGTGCTTGCCTTGCACCTGGTCAACTCAGGCCCCATCCCAGGCACCCCATTGAGTCTCCTGAGCCCTTCCAGGGTGATCCCTGAGCACAGAGCCAGGAGTAAGGCCTGAGTACTGCCAGGTGTGGCCAAAATCCATAATAAAATTAATATTATGAATAACCCTGTGCTAATGCATTTTAAGATTTACATGAAGTAGATGAATCCTGCGAAAGTAAATTTTAGTAAGAGTGAAGACAGTTAAGGAGAATATAAGGAGAGAATCTGAATAGGTCAATAGAAGTAAAAGCAAATGTATTTTATCCTAAGAAAGGGAAGGTTGTATTTATGCTGGGAAATATTATATTATTGATATTGTTTATGTCTGCATTAATCAGTAGAGGATATTTAAAATTATCTCTATGGGTATGAAAAATACCTGATCCTATATATAATATTCAATATAAATAAAATGGTAATTCATCGTTGCAAATGGACATAACCCCTTCCCAGACAGGAGTAAACAGACCTTTCTTAATCGAGTACAGAATAAGATTAAGTGCTGTGAATGAATGCCATACTCAATCAATGCCAAGTGCTGAAGAGTTTGTCTTGCCTTTTAAAGAAGCTCCTTTCATACTTCTTATAAGACTTGTCTCATGAATTCCCTATGCTGTTGTCTGTTCCTGAAGCTCTGTGTTATTCTCAGACCTAAATAATAATCTAGGTTAGAATGTTTTTGGTGAGGTGTTTTCATTGAGTTTTTATACCATAACCCCCCATGCTCTTATGGCTCATAGAATATCATTTGATAAATCTGCTGTGAATCACATGGATTTTCCTTAGTGTATAAGCTTCATTCAACTTTAATGTTTGATTTCTACATTTTAATCAGCATTATGTTTAAATCCATATTATTGTTTTCTAGTGAAGGACATTTAGAAATAATTTTGCTCAAATAACAAGTTCTTAAAATATTATTTCCAGATATTTGCAATATAAATGGAATGAAAAACAAAAGTTGTGTTATGTATCACAAGGAGACGCCAACTTTACTTATGGCTATGAGTACTTGGGTTGCTCCCCAAGATTAGTTATTACACCTCTCACTGACAGATGCTGGCTAACTCTCACTGCAACGTTGCGCTTAAATCTAGCAGGTTGTGTTGCTGGTCCAGCTGGTATCGGAAAAACTGAGAGTGTTAAAGATCTAGCAAAAGTAAGTTGTTTCTCTATCCAGAATAAAAAGCTTTCTTCAATAGAATCATCAATGTAGACCATTACTACTGTTAAAGATGCTCAGAAGATTTAACAATTTAGCACATTCATTAATTTGTGCAGGTGATTGATCTTTGAAAATCTGTTGTGTGCTAGAACTTGGCAACATATGTCAGTCTGCAAGCTTTGTGTTTACTGTCACTGTCACGGTCATCCCATTGCTCATTGATTTGTTTGAGCAGGCACCAGTAACATCTCAGAAACTTATTGTTACTGTTTTTGGCATATCCAATACACACAGGTAGCTTGCCAGGCTCTGCCGCTCGGACTCTGGGAATTACAATATTAGTCAAATGATAGATAATGACAATTTTGTACCTTTTTCTATTTCTGTAGGGTTATTCAATGAATTTGAATCCACACACAGACTTCTGCTCTGCCTTTGTGATTATCAGCATTGCTTATATGTATATATGAACGTTTATGTGTGAGAACTAGTGTACTTTGTGACATCACTTGAATGTTATATTTTATTTTTAAAATTTTGCTAATGTATTCCATTATATAACCTTTGTATTCCATGAACTATAATCAACTGACTGAACACAATAGTATTTATTCTCAGTTTTGTGCATTTTTTAATTGGGTATGTAATTTATTCTTGAAAAGAAACCTCTAGCAATATAAAGACATGTTATTACTAAAAAGATTTTAACAGTTTGTCACATTTAAGAAATACACTAAAATAATGTTTTTGTTTCCCAGTCCTTAGGCAAACATTGTGTGGTCTTCAATTGCTTTGAAAATTTAGATTATAAGGTAAAGATTATTCATAATACATATGTATAGATATATAAACACATATGAAAATACTGTATACATAAAAGAAGTCATTAATTGATTAATGGAAGTGCAAAATTAGTTTGTATAAGGTTTTTCTCAAATTTCACACATTCAACAGGGTGTAAGAAGAGGCCCATGGAACAGGGCAGGGATCAGGTGCCTCAACATTGGTGGTATAGAAGTGTGGTGTATGTATAAATCTAACACCGCAGAGCCAACAATACTGTGAGAATGAGATCCAAAGTACAATAACCAAACTGAAAAAACGTGCCTGTCAGCAAGGCAGGCTGGGGAGTGCGAGGGAATTTTGGGGACATTGATGAGAGGAAGTTTATAGTGGTGGTGGGACTGAAGTGGGAACATTGGATGCCCGAAATTCTGCTATGAATAGCTTTATAAACCACAGTGTCATAACATAAAAATAAAAACACTTCCAAAGCAGGAAGAACAACAATCAAAAAATGGTCTAGAGAGATAGAAGAGGCATTAAGGCACTTGCCTTGCATTCTGCTAAGCCAGGTTCAAATCCCCAGCATCCTATATGGTCCTCCAAGTTAAAAAAAAAAAAAAAATGAGGTCAAAGAATTGGACTTCTCCAGAATGGGAAGAAAGTTGATAAAAGAAGAAATTTTCTTACGCACCTGGAGTAGAGGATACAGAGGAGTCCAGATGGAATATCCAGGGCTGAGGACAACTACGTACTAGAGTGTACGTTAAAATAGCACTGTAGCACTGTCATCTCATTGTTCATTGATTTACTAGAGCGGGCACCAGTAACTTCTCCATTGTGAGGCTTCTTGTTACTATTTTTGGCATATCGAATGGCTCTGACATGGGGGCGGGATACTCTTAGCAGCTGGTTGGGCTCTCGGAGAGGGATGAAGGAATAGGCTGTGTGCAAGGCACACGCCCTACCCACTGTGTTATTGCTCCAGTCTGGCTTGGGGCTATGCAGATAAAAGTCCTTAAAAAAAAAAAGCTTTAAATTCTAATGGCTTCAGAGTCATTTAGGATGTTTGTTTGTTCCTGCTGACAGGGCCTTTGATGTGTCCTCCTGGCTTTGGGCTGCTTTATTTTTTATTATTGTAAGTTAAATGGTTTATTGAATATAAATGTTTCAAAATAAGGAAAAGTGTAAGAAAGCCAAATATTTTATATCTCTACAAATATGATTTTGAATCTGTTTGTACAATTTGTTAAATGTACTCAAATTTATAATGTTTCAAAACCCTAAAACATTAGTAAACCATATCCTGCCTCTGACCCACCTGACCTGTAACTGGTTTAGTTGCACTCTGGGAATACTATTTGCCATTAAAAAGCCAATAAATTTCAGAGCTCACAAGTGTCTGAGAAAGGGAATATAAGAAACAGAATCCAGGTTTGGGGCTCTGAACCTGTAGATGTTTTGTCCCTATTATTCCTACTTTGCTCTCACTACAGTGTGGCAAACTGCAGTAAAAAAAAAAAAATCTTTTTTAAGAACATCACAGCTTCTAGAAAATCAAAGAAGTCTAGATATCACCAAAGGGGGAAGATGGATGGGAATCACTTGGGGTAGGCTTATAACACAGCTTATTTAAGAGAGTGGGTTTTTCCCAGTACCAAAGGTGCTATAAAAAGTATGTCATATTTCAGTATTCCAGTTAAGGATGTGGTTTAAAGCATAGGATAAACAGCAAAAGGTTCCCCATAAGTATTAGAGTAAGAAAATTAGCCCTCCAAAATTTTAAAGACTGTATATTTAATCTCTTAACAAATGGATACTAAATAATCATACTGATATTCATTTAAGGCTAAGAAAACTATGCCCTCTATCCTAAAATACATTCAGTTACAATGTTTAGAACTCTTGATTCCCTACCTTCTGTTCCCTAATTCCACAAGTGAACTTGTAGTGTAATTGTGTCCTACTAATCATCTGACCACTTTCATATGATCTTTTGAAATGCAGTGGAATCTGGAGTTGGAGTTGGAATAGTTTCCCTCTGCCCCTCTTACAAAATTTAAAGCACTTAACATATATCACTGAAACAGATAATATAAGTAATATGTTTTGTTCCCTAGCATTTGAAATCAGTTCGCCTGAATTGTAGTACAGTATTTTTTTGCAGGTGGCATGTGTCTCCCACAGTTACTTCCACATAAATTAGAGTTCGTGCTAAAATGCCTGTTTACATGAGTCACTCTGATAAAGGGCAGTGGCTCATTTCCACTAACACAAATTCAAGGCCCAGCACCAAGGCAATTTGTCATTCCTCCTCCTCGTAGTAGTAGTGATTTCTCTTTTATCTGTTCTTCAACGGGCAACTCTTCGCCTACTCTCTCCCAGAACCCCTCCTCCTGGGACGGTGCATTCCGAGTAGTGAATTCTTCACTGGAAGTGTCATCTGGGAAGCCTTGGTTTCTGTGGGCGGTTGTGCTTTGAGATGGTGGCTAATATCTTCATCCACATTTGCTCCGTTACTTCCCTGCTTCCCCTCTCACCCTCGGCTCCTTCCAGTGACTCCGGGTTTTGCCCGGTGCAGCCTCCTGCTTCTCTGAGCCACTGGCACCTTGGGCTTATTCCAGTTCCTCACTCTGCTCACAGTGGCCCAGCCCTTGTGTTACCTTTAGACTTAAAGAGCCGATTGAAGTGAAGCTTGCAATAGATGCATCCCCGCAAAGCCGCCTCTGTTCCTAGATTGGGCTTGTAGTTGCAGTAAGAGCAACGGAAGCAGCTGATTCCGAAACACGTGCTAATTGACCAAGAGCTGCTCCACTTGGGTAGACGTCTTCCTTTAAAAAAATTTTTTTTCTTAAACTTTTAATGATTCATCGAGATACAGTTACAAAGATTTCATGATGGAGTTTCAGTCACCATGATAAAACACCATCCCTCCACTAGTGTACATTTTCCACCACCAGTGTCCCCAATGTCCCTCCCGCCACTCCAGCCCCACCCCACCCCCTGCCTCTATGGCAGACAGTTTCCTTCCTACTCTCTCTGTACTTATAGTTTGCAATGCAGATAGTGAGAGACCATCATGTTTAGTCCTTTATCTCCTTTCAGCACACATCTCCCATCCAAGTGATTCCTCCAACCATCATTGAAAATTATGTACAACCCCTTCTCTATTCCAGTTGCCCCAGCTCATGAAGCAGGCTACCTACCATAGAGCAATCTTTCTGGCCTTTGTCTCTACTGTCCTTGGGTGTTAGTCTCATATTCTGTTATTTTATATTCCACAAATGAGTGCAGTCATTCTATGTCTGTCCCTCTCTTTCTGGCTCATTTCACTTAGCATGATACTCTCCATGTCCATCCACTTATAAGCAAATTTCAAGACTTCATCTTTCCTAACAGCTGCATAGTATTCCATTGTATAGATGTACCATAGTTTCTTCAACCAGTCTGGGTAGACGGTCTTCTGACATTCCACAGATCTCTCTGGCAGGTGTCTGGAACTCCTTCACTGCTTTGAAGAAACTTTCAGAAAGGCTGGGAGCTCTGGCATCTGGACTTGGTGACTTGTGGAAAACAGACTGCTGGACCTCTCTCTTCATCTGAGCATTACCTGGAGGAATTATTGTCAGCAGGAGAGGAGCAAACAGGCCTGCTAGTATCAGTTGCAGAAATCATTTATCCATCCTGATGGGATATACAGGTCTCTGGACCTGGGGGCACATTCTCTTTTCGCTCTAATTTATGGATTTCACCACCATTGGCACTCATTTGTATAGTTGGTGGAAATGCTTTGTTTGGATACAGCTGCTTGGTACTTGGTCATTCGATCCTTGATGGAGGTTTCCCATAGCAGGGCAACTCCAGATTCCATCTACTCTCACTTTTCTCCCAGCTGAATGCAGATGACTGCTGGCCTACACCAGTTTCCCAATTACCCAGAGAATAGCTTTTTTCAGAGGTACCTCCTTCTACCAGCACTTCTGCTGCTTTGGACCCCAAAAATCACATGAACACTGCCAGGAGTGATCCCTGAACCAGATCCAGGAGTAAGTCCTGAAAACAGTCAGGCATGGTCAGCCTTGGTCTTCTAGTTGACAACTAGGTTTTTGCTGTGTTGACTGCAGCCAGGTTGACTCCCCTTCAGATCATATATTGGGTTTTCTTGGGGAAAGAATCAACTTTGTATTCTTCTGGGCCTTGAGGGGCTCTCTCATCTGCTCTTTCTTCTCTCTCTGTGAAACCTAGCACATACTTTGTGTTTAGTTCAGCCATTGTTTAACGATTCTCGGTCCATAGATGCTCTGTTGGGCCTGAATTTTGTCTCGTTTCGCTACTATCTACAAATCAATATATTTCCATCTACATTTTGTAGTCTGTCACAGAAGACTTCTTGCTCTTCAACCGGGTCTAGGTTGAAGAACTCAATACCACTGCTTACCTGAAATCTATCATGAACATAGAGGATTGGTCTGACCCAGGAAAAGGAGATGCTTCCTTCATACACTTTACTATCATCTACCCATGAAAGAATGTCATGTTGATGAAGCTCAAGGGGTCCAAGGCATGGGAACACATAGCTCTCCCTATCCTGTCTGATTCTTGTGTACTCTCAAGAAATATTTCACAGAAAGCAGGACATGTTTGAAGCAGAGGATTACTTAAGAAGATAAAGGAAGCAAACACCCTGCTGGAATTGAAGTGTTTATTTAACATGTTGCGACTGGCACATACCACCAGAGGCTCAAACTTGAATGTGGTTTAACACAAATTGCATTGCCAGCTGCAACATCTTAAGGGAAAGAGAAAGTAGCAAAGACACTCTCACAAGCATAGGAAGTGGGGTTCTAACAAGGAACACCCCCTACTATCTTTCTTTCTTCCCTATTTCCTCTCATTCTCCTCCCCCAATGGGTCTTGATCAAGACCTGTTTTGCCATTTTCATGGGTTTCCATGGTCAATATAAAGTCATCATGGTGCCACTGGGGGTGATGTTGATATATGAAGGTGTCTTAATCATACAATGATCCAGAGTTCACTCAGCCATCAGCTGAGACTGACCTACTTGCCCTCCCACCCACCTTGGGCCCAGGAACCCCCAGGTGGTTGGAGACCTTGCAGGGTGTCCTCAAACTCCAGTGATGTTTTTGTTTTACTTTCAAATGTTTTATTAAGATACTGTAATTATCATGAGCAAAACTGCTCATAAAATAGTTGTTTCAGGCATACAATATTCCAACACCAATCCTATCACCAGTGCCCCCATCTCTCTACCAATGTTCCCAGGTTCCCTTCCATCCACCAGTCTGCCCCCTTGGCAGACATATAACAAATTTATTTCATATTACTTGCTCCAACAAAACTTAGAGGAATGTCGAATGGAGTTACAATAAAATAAATCAATAAAAGTAAATTGTAATTATTGACTGCCACGTGATTTTTAACCTACATAAATAAATTAAACTGCATATAAAAGAACTTACCATCTATGTCTGATAAATTTTCTTTATATACAGTTATTTTTTTTTAACTACATAAATTAGTACTATTACCTGGCTTGGACCCCTGCTGCTGAGTAACCTCAACGTTGCTTGTCCTTCTCTACCCTCTCTCATGAGCTCACCCATACTATCTTTATAGGTAGATAGATCTACCTAACAATGTAATGACTCTTTATGCCAGTGAAGGTTTCTGTCAGAAAATGGTTTCCAGAGGAGAGCTATTGCTAGAAGGACGTAAATGGTGGTTCTGGGGAGTATCAGAATTTATGTGCCTAGTACTGGAGCGATAGCACAGTGGGTAGGGCATTTGCCTTGCACGCAGCCGACCTGGGTTCCATTCCTCCGTCCCTCTCAGAGAGCCCGGCAAGCTGCCGAGGGTATCCCGCCCACACGGCAGAGGCTGGCAAGCTTCCCATGGCATATTTGATATGCCCAAAAACAGTAACGATAAGTCTCACAATGGATACATTACTGGTACCCGCTCAAGCAAATCGATGAACAACAGGACAACAGTGCTACAGTGCAATGCTACAGGATATTAGGAGAGATAGGCAGAGTAGGTGACTGGTCCAACAGTTTTCAGCATAACAAAAATGCCTGTGAAGAGGGCATGGAAATGACATCTCTTTGGTTTGGGTAAAATTGAAAGAACATGCACAAGTGAATATTCCAGTGAAAGTGTTCACCTATGTAATAATTTCAATCATCATTTTTTTAAGATAATGGGAAAATTCTTCCTTGGACTAGTTCAATCAGGAGCATGGTGTTGCTTTGATGAATTTGAAAATATTAATATTGAAGTTCTTTCTGTGATCGCCTCACAAATCCAAACTATTAAAGCTGCAAAAGACAGCTTTTCTGTCAGGTATTTACTGCATTTATACCTTTTGAGTGAAATTTACTGGTTAATGATACAATAATTTTTCTACAATAAGTGATTGAATTCTATTTTGTTTTGTTTTATAATAAGTATAAAATAAACGGAATGACAATTATCTTGAAAGTTTCCTTTGCTTAGCAAATAATCTGAAAATTTATATACCTAACTTTTGTGCCAACTTGGAATAGTCAAATGTTTGCCCAAGTTTAGAAGAGTCTCCTGAGTTACCAGTACAATGCTGCAAACATATTCTACACTTCTTTTTGAGGTTAAATGTTCTTCCTATCTCTTTGTTTTATATTTCATTGAAAACCCCCCTTTTTTTTCATTTTAATTCTATGTCTCTTTTAAGAAGATATTGACTGGTTACACACATGGCACTCCTCTTTTCCCATTAATCCAAATTAAAATACTTGAATTTAAAAATTTTATAATAAAAAAACATATATTAGAGATAATGTTTACTAATTCAAGCATTTACTAACTTGACATTTTGTTCCTCTTCAGATAAATTGACAAATGCATGATTTACTTTAAGGGCATTATTGAATTTGTAGGTTTAAATTTTCTGTTGCAATTTAATATTTCTAATTAAAGCTAATGGACATTGACTGCTCTCTTTACTAAAGAATTGTGTCCAAATTCTTAAGTCTATCATGATTATAAGATGATGGGCAGGTTAGGGGGAAATCACAGTAACCCACAGTTTTTTGCGTGTTCTTCATCACATCTCAGTCTCTGCAAACTTCTCCTCAGTTGTATCCAGAGTGCTCTGGTTTTGTCCCTATTGTCCTTCCTTTTCTGTTTCGATGACCCTACTTGGTATCAGCTGCCCATGAGATCACTAGAGAATTTCTCTCCATTGTCTCTATCTCCGGTACCAACAGTACAACCACTACCCATGCCATTATGAGCTCTCTTTCACAGTGCTACCAAGGCTGTTTAGCTGGAGTTAGGGGACAGACTTTGTTCCAAGCTAATGCAATAAATGTTTGTGCTGCAGCCATTTTGCATTCCATTATGTTACCACCCTGAAAAGCCTTATGCTAAGGATCTTTTCCCTAAGTCTGTTTATTCTGATGGGTACCTACCAGCCTCAGGTCTGACAAAACCCAGTCATCTTTAAACATGATCAAAATATCTAAATACTAAAAGGACTAACAACTTTGACTTGAAATAAACCTCTTCTTAAACCTCTTATTTCTCCTCATGTTGTTTCCCTTCACATACTCTACTTTTATTTAAAGTACTACAGTTCCCAAACTTGTAATTTTAACATGATTATCTAGAAAAAAACAGTTCTTTTAATAATATTATTGTAATAATATCTTATAGGTTTGTACTGGAAGGAAATGAAATTCGTATTAATATGTCTTGCGCAATATTTATCACCATAAACGCTGAGTAAGTATCCTCTAATATGTGGTGTTCATAGACATAGAATAATATCTTACCAAATCTTACCCACAGAGGAATATCTTTATCACTGACCTGCCGCCATCTTTCCTCTACCCACATTGTTTACAGAAATCTATAATTCTGCACTTATCCATGATTTCATCTTAAGCTTTTGACAAAGAACACTCTCACTTTATGAACAATCCAAAAAGAAGGTTAGAATTGTTAATTATCAAAGAAGAGACAAGGAGGAGTAGATGGAATGAAACAGTGATGGTGACAGCAAGGGCGGGGGGTGGGGGTGGGGCTCAGCACACCAACTAAATATCTGTTGGTGGCATATTATGATGATCCTGGGAGTCAGAGAAACTGATGTGAGGTGAATTGGGGGAAAGGAACTATAAGAAAATAATATAAATGAGGGAGCTTTATGAAATGAAAGTAGAATCCATCTTATAACGTTGGCTCAGAGAACTGGTTCAGAGTTCTCTATCAGAGATAGTTCAGAGATTAAGATATTTGCCTTAATCAGTCAACACCAGTTTGATCTCTGCCACCATAAATGGTTCCCCAAGTTCTGCCAGAATTCACCCTGAGCTCAGAGTCAGGAGTTGCCCTTTGAGCACTTCTGAGTATAACCTCCAAAAGGATAAAATACTGTGTTCAGATAAAGCTCAAATGGAAATGTACTACTTGGGGGGAATTACATTGTGTGGCTGCTCATGTAAAAGTGGTCTTTTATGTTTCTTTGTTTTTCTTATCATCTTAGATGCAATGATAGAAGAGAACTTCCAGATAACTTAATATCTCTATTTCGCCCAGTGTCATTGATGGCACCAAATTCTGAAATGATTGTTGAAATAACACTATTTTCAGTTGGTTTTAAATCTGCAAAATCACTCTCTGAAAAGCTAGTAAACATTTATAATTTGGCTAGCAAACATATTCCACAACAGGTAATCAACTACTTTTCACAAAATAGATATGATTCAAAATAGATATGATTACCTTTCTCTCTCCCTGCCTCCCCACTCATTCCCTCCCTCCCCACTTTTGGGCATTATAATTTACAATACAGATACTGAGAGGTTATCATTTTTGTTTTTTGACCTATTTTTAATACATAATTCTATTTTTTTTCTTTTTGGATCACACCCAGTGACGCTCAGGGATTACTCTGGGCTCTGAACTCAGGAATTACTCCTGGCGGTACTCAGGGGGACTATATGGGATGCCAGGGATTGAACAAGGGTCAGCCACATGCAAGGCAAATGCCCTATCTTCTATACTATCACTCTGGCCCCAGAATACAGTTCTTATCCAGAATGATACTTTACAACTATCTTTGTTATAGTGGTCCCTTTTCTATTCCAACTGCCTTCTCCTCCAGCACTTGAGGCAGGCTTCCAACCATGGACCAGTCTTCCTGGCCCTTGTTTCTACTATCCTTGGATATTAATCTCATTTTATGATTTTTTAATATCCCCCAAATGAGTGCGATCTACTTGTAGTCTCTCCCTCTCCTTCTGACTCAATATGAGTCTCTCCATGTCCATCCATTTAGGATAATTTCTTAACTTCATTTTTCCTAACAGCTGCATATTATTTCATTTTGTATCATTGTGTAGGTGTACCATAGTTTCTTTAACCAGTCGTCTGTTCTCAGCACTCGAGTTGTTTTCAGATTCTGGCTATTGTGAATAGTGCTGCAATGAATATTAAAGTGCAGATAGAATTTCTGCTATGTGTTTTTGGACCCCTGGAGCATATATCCATTCGTTCTCTATTCATCCTAGCCCTGAGATTCTAGAAGCCTCTCTTTACTCGTCCTTCCCAATGATGCTGCATTGGAGACGAATGGAGACATTACTGAGACCTCTCGAGAAAATCGACGATCAACAGGATGATGATGATGATGATGATGGGGTATATATCCAGAAATGATATTTCTGGGTCAAATGGAAGATCAATTTCTACCTTTTTGAAGAATTCCCATATTATTTTACAAAAAAGTCTGAACCAGGCAGCATTCCTACCAACAATGAAGAGAGTACCTTTCTCCCCGCATCCATGGCAGCATTGGTTTCTTTTGTTCTTTTTGATGTACTAGTCTGTGTGGTGTGAGATGATATCTCATTGTTGTTTTGACTTGCCATCTCTTTGATGATTAATGATGTAGAGCATTTTTATGTGTCTTTTGGCCATTTGTATTTCTTCTTTGAGGAAGTTTTTGTTCATTTCTTCTCCCCATTTTGAATCTTGCATCTTGCATCTTGAATTTTGTATCTTGAATCTTTCTGTATTTTGAGGCGCAAGAACTTCTTAATTTAACATAGTCCCATTTGTTTATCTTTTCTTCCTCTTGCATGGTCAGAGGTGTTTTACCCTTGAATATTTCTTTAGATTCAGTGTCATGAAAGGTTCTACCCACATTTTTCTTCCTCTATTCTTGTAGATTTAGGTCTGATATTAAGGTCTTAATTCATTTTGATCTGCCTTTTGTGCCTGGCATTAGAGAAAGGTCTAAGTTCATTTTTTTAAATGTAGCTGTCCAGTTTTCCCATCACCACTTGTTGAAGAGGCTTTCCTTGCTTCAATTCACATTTCTTGATCCCTTATAAAAAAAAAATTAAGTGATCACATATTTGAGGGTCTGTGTCAGGATATTCAACTATATTCCATTGGTCTGCAGGTCTTTTTCTACTCCAATACCATGCTGTTTAAATTACTACTGCTTTGTAGAACAGTTTGATGTTGGGGAAGATGATACCTCCAATCTTCTTTTTCTCAATGATTGTTTTATCTGTTTTTGGGGATTTATTATTCCATATGAATTTCAGTAGTGCTTTTGTCTATTTCTTTGAAAATTGTCATGGATATCCTTATAGGGACCACATTGAATCTATATGATGCTTTGGGGAGTATTGCCATCTTGACAATGTTAATCCTCCCAATTCATGAGCATTTCCTCCATTTCTTCATGTCCTCTTTTATTTCTTGAAGTAGTGTTTTGTAGTTTTCTTTGTACAGGTCCTTCACCTCTCTAATTAAGCTGATTCTGAGGTACTTGATTTTCTTAGGCATGATTGTGAACAGGATTGCTTTACTAATATCTTTTCTCTTTCATTACTTGTATATACGAAAGCCATGAGCATTTTGTAACCTGCTACTTTATTAAACAAATCTATTGTTTCCAGGAGCTTTTTTGGTTGATTCTCTAGGATTTTCTTAGTATCATGTCATCTGAAAATAGTGAGTGTGTAAAAACACAAAAAAGAAATGAAAGGAAGGGGCGAGGAGCGCCTCACCGCACCACGCCGGGCACTGGGCACAGGGCAGCGGCGCTGTCTCTCCCGTCACCCGCATTCAGTAGTCTCCAGCCGCTTCCCCCACCCCGGGGAGGTTGATGGTGATGACGAGGCAGGTGAAGGAAAGAATGGAGCCAAGATGGTTGGTCTCAATTGCAGTTTATTCCAATCTTCTCTCTATACACTCCCATCTCTCTCTCTCTGCTTCTTCCCCTGGAACTCGCCACCAGCCCCTTCATACAGCCACCTTAAATCCCCCCCACCCCATGCTGCTGCTTGCCAGGGCTTATGCATAGGTGTGGTTACAATCAATAGGGGGTAAAGTTCTATCCCTTAGGGGATGCTTTTACTAGGACAGAATCTCTCTCAGCAGGACATCCGCCCAAGAGGGGAATCCCATGGGTGTGTTTCTCCTCTCTTTGTCCAACTGACATATAAGTATTCATATTATGAATCATTTTGTATGGACATAGCAAGAGACACATTAAGCTTATAGAATTGCTCTCCCGGGGTCACCTCGATCTCAGACTACAGTGCTCAGGCCAGATTAGTCTTTCCTAGCCCTAGCAGGGCCCTAGTCTTGTTGCTTTTGGATCATGACATGACATGCCCATGACCAAGCTCTTAACATAAAGTTAAGCATTAGGTGCTTTGTCCAGGCCCATCTCGAATGCCAGGGTAGCACATAACTCACCGCTTGCCCTGGGTCCATCCCATCCCTCGTCGGGACTCTGCTTTTGGGGGTGCTAGGAAGCAAGGGCAGCTGAGGCTTAAGTCCAGAAAGCAGATGCCTGGGAGTGAATAATATTTGAAGCCAATTAAATCCCATGTTACCGAAGCATATTAACAACTGTCTTTCTTTGTCCATACAAAAAGGATATTGTTTTAAAGTAAACTATTCAAAAGACATAAGAGAGGAGAAAGACAATATTAACTTACAATACAAGTACACTGTCCTAACAAGGTCTGACCTTACAAATTAACAGAGTTTGATTAGAGGAAGAGCAGATAAACTGGTAGAAGTGGTTACAGATAAACAAAGGAATGGGAGTGACTGGGGAGCACTTTGATGGGCGTGACTGTTATACCTAAGCTCCTAGCGGCAAGGGGAGCAGGACATACCAATGTAGTCTAGTATTGTTTAGAGATTATTACCAGATAAACCCAAACTCTGTGGTAAGGGAGAAAAGACAAACCAATGATATCCAACAAGTGAGGGCTTGATATCTTCATTTCCCGTCTAGATGCCCTTGATATCTTTTTCTTGCCAACTGATATAGCAATTACTTCCAGTACTATATTGAATAAGAGTGATGAGAGTGAGCAACCTTGCCTTGTGCCTGATCTTAGGGCCTTTAGTGTCTTCCCATTGAGAATAATGCTTGCTGTGGCTTGTGATAGCTTTGACTATAATTAGGAAAGTTCCTTTAATTCCCATTTTATTGAGAGTTTTTATCATGAATGGATGCTGGATCTTGTCAAATGCCTTCTCTGCATCTACTGATATGATCATGTGGTTTTATCTTTTCTTTAATTGATATGATATATTAGGTTTATTGATTTGCAAATATTAAACAATCCTTTTATCTCCAGATGAATCCTACTTGATTACGGTGTATGATCTTTTTGATGGTCATTCTATTCTATTTGTTAGTATTTTTTGAAGATCTTTGCATCTGTGTTCATCCGGGATATTGACCTGTAACATTTTTTTTTTTTTTGGTGGTATCTCTGTCTGCTTTGGGTATCAGGGTGATATTTGCCTCATAGAAACAGAAAGTGTTTCTCTTTCTTCAATTGCCCGGAAATGCTTGAAAAGGATTGGCAGTAGGTCCTCTTTAAAGATTTGAAGTAATTCACTAGTGAATCCATCTGGGCCTGCGCTTTTGTTTTGGGGAAGACTTTTGATTTCCTTGATGGTGATAGGTCTGTTCAGGTATTCCAAATGTTCTTGATTCAGTCTCTCTCTCTCTCTCTCTTTCTCTCTCTCTTCTCTTCCATTTCTTCCCTCAAATAAAGTATTTCCTTGCTGAATCTTAGTCTGGTTGATCTATTGAGAGGTAAAAAATAGGTGTTGAAGTTTCCAAATACTGTTGTGTTGTCATCAGTGTCTTTCTTCAAGTGTATTCATAGTTGTTTTAAGCATTTTGCTGGTTCCCTCATTAGGTGCATATACATTTAGGAGTATGAGTTCTTCCTGGTGTACTATCCCTTGATCATTAAGAAATGTCCTTCACTGTCTCTTTTAATCTTCTTCAGCCTGAAGTCTATGTTATTTGATACCATGTTTGATACTATGGCCACCTGGGATTTTTTTGAGGGGATTTTTGGCTTGGAAAATTGTTTTTCAGTCTTTGACTTAGAGCCTGTGTTTGCCTTTATTGTTCAGATGTGTTTCTTGCAGGCAGCAGAATGTCAGGTTCGATTTTCTAATCTATCCTGCCACTCTGTGCCTCTTGATTGGTACATTTAGTCCACTGACATTGAGAGAGATTATTGTGGTGAGGATTTGTGCCATCTTTGTGTAGGAATTGGTGTACTTGTGGGTCTTGTCTTATTTTAAAGTAACGCGTTTAGTTTTTCTTGTAACATTGGTTTTATTTCTATGAAGTGCCTGAATTGTTCTTTATCTATGAAGTTGTATATTGTTCCTTCAGATCTGAAAGAAAGTCTTATATTCTTGGTGGGTAATGTACTCTTGGTGAAGTGTTTGTTCACTGAGTTTGTTCACTATATCCCACCATTGTCTTCGGGCCCAGAGGATTTCATCTGATAATTCTGCTGTGAATCTTAGAGATGCTCCATTACAAGCTACTTCCTTTTTTTATTTTGCTGCTTTCAGTATTCTATCTCAGTCTGTGGTTTTCAGATTCTGATTAGGATGTGTTTTGGGATATTATCTGTATTTCTTTTAGCTGGTACACTTCAAGCCTCCTGGATTTGGGTTAATGCATTCTTCAGCTCTGGGAACTTCTCAGCAATGATAGTTTTGACAGTTGCTTCTATAGTACTCCAATGACTTTTATGTTGTTCTTTTTGGCATCATCCCAATGTTCTCTTGTCATCTGTTGGTTTATTTTGAGGCCCTTTTCCATTTTCTGCTGTTGAACGGAGATTCTTGACACCTCATCTTGGAGCCCACTGATTCTGTCCTCAGCAGCTATTACTCTACTGCTGAGCCTTCCCGTGAGTTTTTTATTTCACCTACCAGATTTTTCAGATGTCATTTCTGCTTGTATTTTCCTCATTTCTGCTCTCATATCCTCCAGTATTTTATTGGCAGTGCATTCCATTGTTTATTTGAGTTTCTTATGCATCCTTAACAGTTCCATTCCAAATTCCTTATCAGAGATTTAGAGAGGTTGTATAGCTCTCTTATCAGAGAGGTCTTATAGCTCATTATTACTGATTGGGTCCACTGGGCTACCATTTTAAACTTTGCAGTTTGGAGTTGTTTCTTGCTTGTTTTTTTGTGTGATTAGAAGCCTAAATTAGGATGTCTTTTTATGTTTATGGTGAGTTATGGATAGGTGAAAAAATGTGTGACCATATTTCAAGGTTATCTGTTAAAGAAGAATATCTCCCCTGGGTCCAAAAGCCGGCCCCGATGCACCCTGATCGGCTCTAGACCCCTCTTCATTACACTTTCTTTTAAAAAGACTTTTAGCAGTCCAAATTTAGGAGACACATGAAAATATCACAAATAGAACGAAAATGGTTTCTTAGCCATTTAGTCTGTGCTTATTTCCAAATTGTTTTACATTTTCCTTTAGAAATGTAATAACTCAAAAATTTAATATTTAACAGGTCTTTTATAATTTTGGCCTGAAGAATCTGAAGACAATTGTAACAATGGCTGGAAAGAAGCTATCAGAGTTTAAAAGGTCAGTTATTTTGAACTAGTGTTAGGTTAAAATGAGTTATACAGCATTGGAGAAAAATGTTAAACTTTAATGATGACAAGTTAAACAGAAAGCTCTCAAAATGTCACAGTAAAGTATGTGACTTTTATTAAGAATATGATAAAACAATTAAAAAATTAAAAATAAAATTTAAAAATGACATAAAATAATGGAATGTAAAATGCATAACATTTCTGGGTGATTTCCCTCAAAAAGAGCTATTCTTAAAGAATGGGCCTAATCTTTCTGCAATAAAAGTGGTGCTGTAAGAAAAGACCCCATGGATTGTTGCGTGAACGTTCGTGCGGTTGGAAGTGCTGAGATAAGGAACGCAGAAGAAATACGTCTCATGGAGGGAGGACCAGGTTGGGTCTGGCTCTTGGCAAAGGCAGAGGACCTCGTGGATCTCCTTTTATTGAACATGGTAGCTCTAAAGGATGCAATACAGTGACGTCACCAAAGGCATCAAAAGATGTTACAGGAAGAACATTGAGGCAGCATTATTTCCTTGTATCTGCAGGCCAGTAATCTAGGCCTCCAGAAAGAAGATACAAAACCAAAACCGAAACCTTCCTTGGGCTAAAATCACTTGGATTTACATCCCAAAGACAAGGCTGGACTGCCACAAGAAATCTACACGTCAAATACAAACTAGGCAGCACTTGAAATCTACATCCCCAAAGACTAGGCTGGGTCAGAGCCTACAATTTACAATATCAAAGGTCAGGCCTGGCTAACACCATCTGCATGTCAAAGACCAGCCAGGCTTCTGTGAGAGAAGGAAAACTGCTCTTTTTTAATATACTGAAATTATTTTTCTGAAGACAGTTTGAAGGGGGAAAATGTTCAACTTCATCCAAACCAGTCAGGACACACGAGAAATCTCGCCCATTTTCATGGGTCCCTATGTTCCTGTCCATAGTACAGTACAGTATACATGGGCTCGCCCTGATAGCTCAGTCCAGCCCCAACAATGGATAGAGCAATAATTTAATAATCAATGTAAAATCAATATAAATACACCAGAGAAATGTGCAAAATCCATTTTGAAAAATGAATGACTTTACACCATAAATGTAAAAGACACAAAAATTTAATAAAGAAAATAAATATACTACACAGTTAATACCAAAACAAACAGCAAAATAGCTTAAAGGATTATTAGTACATAAAGATTTAAGTACTTTAAATGGTAATTTATGAATGCAACTTCAGAAATATATTAAAAGGCACTGTTGGCTTACTTTTAGGTGAGCTGACTTAAAGTTCATTCAGAAAAATAAGAAATTAGGCTACCTAGAAAAACACTGAAATATAAGAGCAATGAGGAATGAATATCTTTCTAAGTCCTAAGACACCAAACTTTGATAATTAGATCCAGGAAAATAGCTAAATGGGCTGGAGCATATGCCCTGCTTGCAGAGGCTGATGTGATTCCGGTAGCCCCAAGTGCTAACCATTGCATAGCCAGCCTGAGCATTTAAACTTCTGGTCCCCTATGTATCATTGAGATCATCTCCCAAGTCTGTGCAAACTTCTACCCACACATACATACAAAAATAAATTGTAATTAAGGCACTGTAGTGTATGAGTAGAAAGACCTGAATTGACATCAGTACTAACTCAATACACATCTCCCACTGGAACAGTGAAGTAATTATAAAAAAGAACTTTGAAGTTAGAATCCTCATTAAATTCCACTTTAGACACTTACCAGCATGTGACATTGACATGTCATTTAATATTTTTGAATATCACTCCTCTACTTCTTTGGCTATTGAAAGATTAATAAAAATGACTTCTAAAACATTAAGTTCTATCTAAAACTGTTCAATAAATATTGCTAATTATTAACTGTATGTATACATACCTTGTGGAGAGCCCGGCAAGCTACTGAGAGTATCCTGCCCGCTCGGCAGAGCCTGGCAAGTTACCATGGTGTATTCAATATGCCAAAAACAGTAACAATAGGTCTCCTTCTCCAGACCCTGAAAGAGCCTCTAATCATTGGGGAAGATGAGTAAGTAGAGGCTGCTAAAATCTCAGGGCTGACTTCTGGAAAACAATTTGGACGATTCTCAAAAAATTAGATATTGAATTCCCATTTGACCCAGCAATACCACTGCTGGGAATATATCCCAGAGAGGCAAAAAAGTACAATCGAAACAACATCTGCACATGTATGTTCATCGCAGCACTGTTTAGAATAGCCAGAATCTGGAAAAAACCCGAATGCCCCAGAATGGATGACTGGTTGAGGAAACTTTGGTACATCTATACAATGGAATAATATGCAGCTGTTAGAAAAAAGGAGGTCAAGAATTTTGTAGTTAAGTGGATGGGCATGAAAAGTTTCATGCTGAGTGAAATGAGTCAGAAAGAGAGAGACAGACATAGAAAGATTGCACTCATCTATGGTATATAGAATAACAGAGTGGGAGACTAACACCCAAGAACTGTAGAAATAAGTACCAGGAGGTTGACTCCATGGCTTCGAAGCTGGCCTCACGTTCCGGGGAAAGGGCAACTCAGAGAAGCGATCACCAACTACATTGTAGTCAAAGGCCATGTGGGGGAAGGGAGTTGCGGGCTGAATGAGGGCTAGAGACTGAGCACAGCGGCCACTCAACACCTTTATTGCAAACCACAACAGCTAATTAGAGAGAGAGAACAGAAGGGAATGCCCTGCCACAGTGGCAGGGTGGCCGGGGGGGGGTGGGGGGGTGGAGATGGGATTGGGGAGGGTGGGAGGGACGCTGGGTTTACGGGTGGTGGAGAATGGGCACTGGTGAAGGGATGGGTTCCCGAACTTTGTATGAGGGAAGTATAAGCACAAAAGTGTATAGATCTGTAACTGTACCCTCATGGTGATTCTCTAATTAAAAATAAATAAATTTAAAAAAAATAAAAAATAAAATAAAATCTCAGGGCTGAGTGTAATAGAGATGTTACTGGTGCCTGCTCAAGTAAATCGACAAACAATGGAATGACAGTGATACAGTGATTAACTGTATTTATTATGGATCAAATACTTTAAAAATATGCCCATTGTGATGAAGAGTTTCAGATATTGGTAAAGAAGAGGATGTGAGGAACATTTTTGCAGGGAGGGAAAAGTTTTTAGTGTTTATTATGGAGCATACGTGCTGGAGCGGTAGCACAGTGGTAAGGCATTTGCCTTGCACGCGGTCGACCAGGTTCAATTCCTCCACCCCTCTCGGAGAGCCCGGCAAGCTACCCAGAGTATCTCGCCTGCATGGAAGAGCCTGGCAAGCTCCCCGTGGCGTATTCGATATGCCAAAAACAGTAACAAGTCTCATGATGGAGACGTTACTGGTGCCAGCTCGAGCAAATCAATGAGCAACGGGATGACAGTGACAGTGATGGAGCATACATGTTTTGGAAAATCCCTTCATACCAATGACTGGCACACATAATCCTGGCAATTAAGAGATGATTTCTGTTGGATATAAATCTCAAATGATTAATAAAAGAAATGCACACAGTCCATCAGGCAAAACTCACTCTAGTGGTAGTAGCTGTAGTCAGTTACCAATAATATCAAGGGCGACTAGCAGTTCCAGAGCCAGCCTCTGTCAATAATAGTCACATAGGACTAGTTTCATTAACATCATCTTCTCAATTGTTCTCAGCTACAACACCTACAGTTAGTTTCTGATCCTCCTAGAGATTTTCAATAAGTAAATCATGGTTTTTGTTTTCATCAAATAGTAGCCTAAATTTGTTTCTGTTGTTTACAGTTTTTAAAATCTTACTGATATGCAAAATTCATGACCTCCTCTTTTCTAACAGCTGCATAGTATTCCATTGTATAGATGTACCAAAGTTTCTTCAACCAGTCATCTGTTCTAGGGCACTCGGGTTTTTTCCAGATTCTGGCTATTGTAAACAGTGCTGCAATGAACATATAAGTGCAGATGTCATTTTGACTATACTTTTTTGCTTCTCTGGGATATATTTCCAGCACTGGTATTGCTGGGTCAAATGGGAACTCAATTTCTAATTTTTTGATAATCGTCCATATTGTTTTCCAAAAGGGCTGAACCAGTTGGCATTCCCACCAGCAGTGTAGAAGGGTCCCTTTCTCCCCACATCCTCTCCAACAGCGGTTGCTTTTGTTCTTTTGGATGTGTGCTAATCTCTGTGGTGTGAGGTGGTATCTCATGGTTGTTTTGATCTGATGACTAGTGATGTAGAGCACTTTTTCATGTGCCTTTTGGCCATTCGTATCTCTTCCTTTGGGAAAGTTTCTGTTCATTTCTTCGCCCCATTTTCTGATGGGGTTGGATGTTTTCTTCTTGTAGAGTTCAACCAGTGCTTTATATACCATTGATATCAACCCCTTATCTGATGGGTATTGTGTAAATATCCTTTCCCATTCTGTAGATAGTCTTTGTATTCTGGTCACTGTATTTTTTGCGGTGCAAGTGGATCAACATGGAAAGTATCATGCTAAGTGAAATGAGTCAGAAAGAGAGAGACAGACATAGAAAGATTGCACTCATCTGTGGAATATAGAATAACAGAGTAGGAGACTAACACCCAAGAATAGAAGAATAGTAGAAATAAGTACCAGGAGGTTGACTCCATAGTTTGGAGGCTGGCCTCACATTCTGGGGAGAGGGCAACTGAGAGAAGGTATCACCAAATATAATGCGGTCGGAGGCCATGAGGGGGGGGGCGGGGAAGGGTGATGCATGCTGAATGTAAACTAGAGACTGAACACAGTGGCCACTCAACACCTCTATTGGGAACCACAACACCTAATTAGAGAGAGAGAACAAAAGGAAATGCCCTGCCACAGTGGCAGGGTGGGGTGGGGGGAGATGGGATTGGGGATGGTAGGAGGGATTGCTGGGATTACTGGTGGTGGAGAATGGGCACTGGTGAAGGGATGGGTTCTTGAACTTTGTATGAGGGAAACATGAGCACAAAAATGTATAAATCTGTAACTGTACCCTCACGGTGATTCACTAATTAAAAATAAATAAATTTTTAAAAAAAGAAAAAAAATCTTACTGATAATTTTAACCCCTAATTTTCAGGTCCTTAAGTGTGGCACCCCAGTGACTGCTCCAATCAAAGACATTGTTAGGGCTGGGGAACCACATTAATATCATCCAAATTATATAGGTATTTTGCACAGAAGACAAAGAGGAAAAGGCATTGGAGTTGCTCCCTATTCTTAAAAGACCGTTAATGTCAACAAAGTGTACTTCTTAACTTGTTCTTTATGTTCCTCTTCTACCATTTAAGTACCACCAGTGACTCTCTTTCTGAAGAAATTGAAACTATGATCCTTGTTGAGGCTGTGAGAGAAATTACTGTACCACAATTTCATCATGAACATGTCACTTTTTTTGAAAAGATTATAAGAGATGTTTTTCATGAAGGAGTAGTTTCAAGGGAAAATGACATCCCCTTGGAGGTAAAAAGATCTTTGAAAATTATCACAAATGTCTAGATATGGAATGTTAAATAAAATTAGAAACTAGATATGCATTTAAATTATTGTTATTCTTTAAGTGCTCATTTTGGGGAGGTAAAAAATACATATACTTGCAGATTTATTTTATACCCTATGTACAAAGGAAAAACTTTAAGTACCTTATAAACTTATGGGAAGAGAAACAAATCAGATACCTTTGGAGAAACAAGGCTGTTAGATATATTATTGCTCAATTTTCTCATCTTTCAAATCGAAATTGTAATGTAATCCTCTTACTTTAAAGGATTGTCTTGAGAACCAAATTAGATCAGAGTTGTGATCAAATACTTTCAAATGTAAACTTTGTGTGATCTTTAAAAATATTCAAATTAATATTAAATGTGTTTAATTACAGTTGGAAAGCTCTTTATGTTTTCTCTTATGTAGACAACCTATCATTGCCTTAGTGTGCAAAGGATCTCAGTATCTCTTGCCATTACTAGACAGTTTTTTCCCACTCCCTACATTCTAATAATGTTGTCTTATAGTCACCAGAGTTGATTGATGATATCAGCAACCCATTGTAATCAGTGTTGCCTGAATTTGGATCTCAATTTCAAACCTAAAGTAACTCCCTTCACCTTTCACAATCTAGCCATTTCTTTTCCATAAATCCCTATTCTATATTTTTTAACACCATTCTTTCCTTACCTCCATATTATTTCCTCCCTCTTTTTAAAACTGAAACATGATTTGATAGTATTACTATTAATGTTTTTGGCATGCAATGTTTTATGTCATACCCACCACCAGCCTGATAACATTTCCCCACTACTGACTCTGGGTCCCTCCTTTTCCCTATTCCACCCTCTACTTGGCGGCCTCAGTTCTGTAGGCATAATCTGAGGGTTTCTTCTCATTAGTCATTATTTATTCCCTTTGTCTATTTCCTCATCTTGTTTCTTTATATTTCACAAGTGAGTGAAATCATTTAGTATTTGCCACTTTTTTTTTAGTAGGATGCCCTCAAGTTCTCTCCAGGCAGCAGTGAACTACAAGAGTTTATCTTTTTATATAGCTAAATATATTCCACTTTTTTTATTCACTCCTTTGTGTCTGGGTACTTGGATTATTTGCAAAGTTTGGCTATTATAAATAGCACTTCAATAAATATATATTCTGAATTTTCAATGACTGTTCTTGTGTACTTGAGATAAATGCCAAGGAGTGGGAATGGCAGCTCACATGGCTAGTCTATTTTTAACATTTTTAGAAAACTTTGTTTGCTGTAGAGTTGAAACCAGATGACAATCCAATTGTGGAAGTGTTCCTTTATTCTCTGCATCTCCACTAGCACTGGTCTTTTTACAAGTTTTTTGAAATGAATCATTTTCATTAGTGTGAAACTAAATCTAATTGTTGTTTTAATTTTTATTTCCCTAATAATCAGTGAAGATAAATTCCTTTTCAAGTGCCCATTCCTGCTCTTTGTGAGAACAATTCTTCAGGTCCTCTCCTGTTCTTAATGGAGTTATTTAATTTCTCTTGTTTTGCTTTTACTGTTTTTTAAAGGGTAAGGAGGTGGGCCACACCTGGCTCTATACTCAGGAATTACTGTGTTCAGGGAACCATATGAGGTTCTGGGAATCTCATCAGACAAATGCTTTAATTCTGATACAATCTCCCTGGCCCCAATTTGATTCCTTAGCTACTGAGTTTCTGTCTCTCTATAGCTTTTGCATCTGATCATAATGTATCTTAGAGTTTCTCTATTTGTATCTGTTTTCACTGAAAATCATCTTGCCTCATTGAGGACTATTCTCAACACTGGGAAATTCTTAGATATTTCTTTAACTAGTGGTTCTTCATTGAATTTGTCTTTCTGTTTTTCAGGGACTCATTTTTAATTCTCATACTTTCCTGTGCTTTGCTGACTACCTGCCATTGTTTTTTTTGAGCTCATTAAACATCCTCATCATCACTGTATCATTGTACCACTATCATCCCATTTTAATCGATTTGCTCGAGCAGGTGCCAGTAATGTCTCCATTTGTCCCAGCCCTGAGATTTTAAAGCCTCTCCTTACTTGTCTTTCCAATGACTAGAGGCTCTTTCAGAGTCAAGGGAATTATACCTGTTATTGTTACTGTATTTGGCATATCGAATATGCCACGGGGAGCTTTCCAGTCTCTTCCATGTGGGCGGGACACTCTCGGTAGCTTGCCGGGTTCTCCAAGAGGGACAGAATGTATATCAGAGAATACAAGCAAGTATGTTAAAGCCAAACACATGTGTGCTGCTTTAGGCACATCGGTGGACTAGACTATAAGCTTCTGGGAGCTTTATTTTATATAGTCTCTGGATCCCATGTAATCCTATCAATGGCCAAGATCCAGAGACTATCTTCATCATAGTGTCACTAAAGTCACTTTCTAAGAGTTTACAGAACTAGTAGGTACTCACAGAACCTTCTGTGCTATTGTTTTTACACATTAAGTTTGGTGGGATTTTACGTTTTCCCCATTGTGTTTGCTGTGTTCCCACTGTGCTGAGGGTGAATCTTTGTAGTTTGTCACCCTGGAAATCTCTTGAGCATTGTGTGTTGCTCATTTTTCCTTCTCTACCTGACTTCACTAGTGACAGGAAGTAAAAGTGTGAGTTGGATAATGTGAGATGGGTAGTTTTCACAGGCCTGCCTATGCAGCCATGCTGGTCTCGAGAATTGGAGGTCATCTGCTGAGAAAATAGTGCAGGGGATTGATCATGGAAGCCACAGAGACTCAGCTGGGAGGGAGGGGAATCTGCTTTCTGAGAATAAGGGCCGCAGGATTTATCTCTGAGTTTTCAATTCTACTCTCCAAAACTGGACTGTTAACTTCTGCATGAGAAATCCAGTCCTTTGTGATGGTATGTGATCGTGAATATCTAGTACAGTGTTTTAGCCAGACAGTAATCACGACAATCTGGAAAGGGTATGTTCAATCAATAGCTTGATTCTGGGTTATCTGATCAAAAAAATTGACACTCACAATGGGCCCATGAGTAACTCAAAGGAAGATAGTTTGAGCAATACTTACACCTTTTCTCCTATAGTTTACACCCCCAAAGAGGACTACCTGGAATTTTCTAGTTTCCCAAACAGCTAGGCCATTGACAATGTCAAAAATTCTTCCCAATAAGCAGAATGACAAGTCTCCTTTGTTTTGTTCCCTGGCATTATTAGTAACAGTCAGAAGTGGTTATTAGGAATCACTGAGACACTTTAAAAGATTTAGCACCTGACTCTCTTCCCCAATTGCCTCAGTCCATTTGAGGCTATTATTACAAAGTACTATAGACTTGGATAACCTAAGTCTAACACATTTATTTCTCACAGTTCTTCATGCTGAGAAGGCTAAGATCAAAGTGTTGACAAACTTGGTCCCTGGTGAGAGACGTCTTCCTGACACGCAATCACTGTATCTTTCCATAGTAGGGAGAGATTAATTTCTGGTCTCTTTTCTTACTGTGCCAAGGTTCTGTCATGGAAACCTTTTCTCAGAAGTGTGAGATCATTGGGTTCAGTCTCTGGCACTCTAAAATTTAAGAGCTATTTTATACTAAAAATAAATAAATACTAAAAATTAAAATAGCTCTTAAATTTTAGAGTGCCAGAGACTGAACCAAGGGTGTCACACTTCTGAGAAAAGGTTTCCATGATAGAACCTTGGCACAGTAAGAAAAGTGACCAGAAATTAATCTCTCCCAATTATGGGAAGATACAGTGATTGCGTGTCAGGAAGACATCTCTCATCAGTACTATATGGGAGGGCTGGAGCGATAGCACAACGGGTAGGGCATTTGCCTTGCATGTGGCTGACCTGGGTTCGATTTCTCCATCCCTCTTGAATAGTCCAGCAAGCTACCAAGAGTATCTCGCCCGCATGGCAGAGCCTGGCAAGCTACCTGTGGCATATTAAATATGCCAAAAACAGTAATAACAAGTCTCACGATGGAGACATTACTGGTGCCCGCTCGAGCAAATCAATGAGCAACGGGATGGCAGTGATACAGTGATACTATATGGAAATACTTAAAGGATTATATATTTACAGTTTAATTTATAGAACATTTTAGATTAATATATTTTCTTTTAGAGAGCAATACCTATTATAGTACAACAAATGGGATTTGAGAAATTGCCTGCTCAGAAAGATAAAATTTTACAGCTTTATACTCAACTTCAGGTAAGTACATAATATTAACAATATGTTGCCATTTTTCACTCCAGGGTTTTTGTTGCTATTATTATTTTTTTATGCTTTGAGGTCACTTAGGGTTATGCCCATGGATTACTCTATTTAGAGATCATTATGCCCATGGATTACTCTATTCAGAGATCACTCCTGATAGTGCATGGGGATCCTATGAAGATCTAGGAATTAAACTGGGATAGGGCTCTACAAAGCAAACACCTTGCCCCTATACTATTTCTTTGGCCCCTGATCTTAGGTTTTAATAGGTAGGGTGAAGGAGGAAAATATAATAATATTAAAAGAGTTATCACATTGTCCTTTAAAGTAATTTCAATCTCTAGATTTTGTTACACAATCTCCTACATTAATTCTCAATAAATTGATTTTTTATGCTTTAATCCTTATAATACATCATTGTAAAGCTTTCTACAAATGTGGTATAAGGTGATCTCTATTCTTGTGAACACTAGCCTTTCTTCTTTTTCTTTTAATGACATATTTCATCATAGAATCCCACCCTCATCACCTCAAAATACTCTTATCACCTACCAAATTTGCTACCTCTAATTACCATTGGATTGGGCTTCAAGATTTGAATTGTAAAGTGATGCAAATATTCAGTCCATAACACCAAGGAACTTGTAGTTGAGGTGGAGACAAGATGATGATATCAAACAAATATTTCATAAGACTTAAGGGGATGAAAAAGATTAGTATGCTACTTGAGACAATCAGTGTATAGTAGTTTTTACTAACTAAACTGGAGTCAGGGGAAGAGAAGCCACAATTTTTCCAGTAACAGATTAGATTATGTAGACTTTGAAAACTAGGTTAACTTTGAAAATTATGAGATATACAGATGCAAATATGTGTCTGCAAATAGTAGAACATCAACTTTTTAATCTATTTCTTAGACCAAATAATGGTGGAAATATATTCATTAGGGAGTATTAAATTTAGTTGAAATTCAAGTTAAAGACATTCATGAGATTAATGATATTGGCTAAGAACATTGTAGAAGAAAGAACTCAAGGATGAATGATGAATTAAGAAGATTAACATAGAAAGGACCATCAGAACTCAACAGAATGAAAAAAATAGAGAAAAGCACAGATTTATACTACCAGATATATCAATTTAGAGGATAATCAATTTGGAGGGAAAGTGAGATAAGTTGTATTTAATATGTAGAATTGATTTTTTTCTTTAAAAGTTAAAGTTGGGAAATTTTCTGGTGATATTTTTAACCTAGTCAATAAGAAAGTCTGAATTATTACATAGTAAACAAAATTTGGAGAAAGAACTCATGGGTGTATTGTGAGATGTATTTGAATAAATAAGAAATTTAAGGTGTCAGTTTAACTGAATCATCATAAACCAAAATTAAACCATAACTGCAATTTTGTTTTAGGCTTTTGTAGGTGTGATGTTAATAGGTCCAACAGGTGGAGGAAAGACAGCAGTCAGAAGAATTTTAAAAGGAGCATTAGCACTATTACCAGTTAAAGATTTATCAACATCTGAAGACGTCAATTTTGTTTCACAAGTAAATATTCTTTTTTTAAAATTTTTTTATTTTATAAAGTAGTTCACAATATTTCATTACACTTAGTATTCAAATACCAATCCCATCACCATTACACCTCTCCACCACCAAATTTTGGATGCTTCCATAACAAACCGCAATCCCTGCCCCAAAGCAAAACTGAAATAATATATTTTGTATTGTTTGTTATGAAGAACTTCTGAAAAATGCTACAAAAAATTATCATTAGAGGTAAGAGTGTGGAGGTTGTTATATTTCACAGGGGAGCCATTAAGCCCTTTTATAAGAGATCATTAACATGTTGTTAAAGTTGAGTCTTGTGTGCTTTCTTTCTCTCTCTCTCTCTCCCCCTCTCACACTCTCTCTCTATATATATGTATGTATATATCTGTAAAGGCTTACAGTCACAACAAGTCTCACAATGGAGACGTTATTGGTGCCTGCTCAAGCAAATCGATGAACTACAGGATTACAGTGCTACAGTGTATCTGTGGAAAAAATAAATGTAGCGGCTGGAGCAATAGCACAGCGGGTAGGGCGTTTGCCTTGCACTCGGCTGACCCGGTTTTGAATCCCAGCATCCCATATGGTCCCCTGAGCACCGCCAGGAGTAGTAATTCCTGAGTGCATGAGCCAGGAGTAATCCCTGAGCATCGCAGGGTGTGACCCAAAAACAAAACAAAACAAAAGTACATTTCCCTCTAAGATTGGTTGCCTTTTACTTTGAACCCTATCAAATGTGGTGCGGTAATATTGGAGTATGGGTAGGGTTGTGGTTTGAAGTATTGTGCAGCTACTGGGTCCAGGAATAGATTCCCTCATGGGTGAGGCTTGGCCCGAGCGTGTGGAGAGAGCGGCCAAGGGCATGGCAGCGACTAGGTTCTGGAGGTTTTCGGCTGCTGGGCTTGGTCCCTTGGGGCGGGGAGAGGTCTCATCCGCCCCCCATGGGGCACCTCACAGGTAAATATTCTACTAAATAATATGACCCTCTGTCCAATCTTGTTTTACATCTAAAGAGCATTTTATGGTCCATTTACATGAGACTGTACTTATTAAACTGAATATATTATTGGGAATTGTATAGATTCTATAGATTTATAGGGGTCATTCTAGTAATGATATTTTTTCACTTTAATCTTAAATTGGTAATCACTAGTATAAGATAAAACTTTTGAATTCTATTTTTATTTTTGTTATTTATTTGTTTTTATTTAGTAAATTACTTAGTAACCTTAATGTAATTTTAAAGTCAAGTTTTTGTTTAGCTCATTTACTTCAGATTATTGTAATTTTTTCTTTTCTGATGTCACTAAAATTCATTTTATTGCTTTAATACTTTGGAATTTTCTGTACTCATTATACTGACTCTTAACTTAAATTTTATAAAGTCATCATAGCAGATATTTTTAATATTATTAATGATTAGCATAATGAGTCAGGTTGATAGGTTTACTAATATTTTGTCATCCTTAAGTTATTAGAAAAATTACTTTTCGTGATATAATTTTATTCACCATAAACAGACACCAATAAGTAGTATGTAGTCCAATTATCTTATTTATTGTGGATGGGGGCTGGAGAAACAGCAGGTAGGACGCTTGCTTTGCATGCAGCCAAGCTGGGTTTGATCCTAAGCATCCCAAATGGTCCCCCAAGCACAACCAGGAGTAATCCTTGATCCTCGCAGGGTATGGCCAAAAAAAAATAGAAAAACAATAAATAAATATTTTAATAAGATTTATTGTTAGTAATATAGCCCCCACAACAAACTAACAGACCAAAAAATCATAATCAGATGAAAATGTGAAGTTTCTCAGGACTTTTTAGTGTATCATGACTGGATCCACTCCAGGTGGTTTTCACAGTTACCCTCCACATACAGTCATTTATTCTTAATTCTCCAAAGACTCCTACCCTAACTTCTGAAAATATATGCCTCCATCACTAATTTTTGTTTTCAACTTGCAGGGGACTATAGTTTGGCTGCATCTTTCACAGGAAGTCCTAACACATTTTCTTCCTTAGATTTGTGTTGTTGGACTGGAAACAATTCTGCAGGCAGCCCCAAACTGTTAAATTGTAAATAAAATCACTCACATCCATATAAAACCATAACTCCAGACATTACCAGCCCCAGTTTATATACATTGTGGTCTGGATTAGGGACATTGAACTTTTCCCATTTATTTCTAAGGATATAATTTGTAGTAGAATTTTTTTTTAGAAAATGATTTATATATAGGGACCACTCCTAGTGATGCTCAAGAGGCTTGACGTCCCTTCTAGTGTTTCTCCATACAATTCCACAGTACTCAGCCTATCTGTGAGTGGAAGTGCCAGGGTACATCTGGTGGTACCTGGGGTAACTATGTGATGACAGGCACCAAACTCAGAGCCTCATACATGTATGCTATGTGTTCTGTCACTTGAGCCATATCCTTGGCTCCTAAAAGAATAATTCTAATATCATAACTAATTTTATTTAATAAGTCAGTTTTTATTATTTATTGCTAATAGTTTCCTTTATAGAGAATCTTTCTTTGGAATGAGTAAAGAATCTCTATTAAAATCGCTTTATAATAAGAATGCAAAAGTAGTATGTCACTATACCGTAGAAACCTAACTGAAGCCTTCTCAGGTTACAGGAAGAAAAACAAAAGTAGATACCTGCATTTTAAATCCCAAGTGCCTCACTCTTAGTGAACTCTATGGACAACTGGATACTGATACTATGGAATGGACCGATGGATTATTAACATTAACAGTTCGAAATTATGTATCCTTAAACTCTATGAAGAATTTACCAAAGAAAGATATTCAAGTAAGATAAAAATCCAAACTCTCAGATGTACTTAATGTAAGCTTAATGTGAAATGAGTATGTCATTGAAATATTGTACAGTGTATGTGTGTTATAGACACTTTCTAGTATAAAAGGAAGTTTGGGAGTCAGTATTGAGGGGCTTGGGGGGAGTGAATCACACCTGGTAATACTCAGAGGCTATTCCTGCCTCTGTCTACTCAGGAGTGACCTCTGGAAGTGCTCTGGGAAATATATGGTACGGGGCTGGAACTGCAGTTAGCCCCATGAAAAGCAAGTGCCTTTTTCCTGCATTATCTCTTAAGATGACCCTCTGCCAAAAAAAAAAATATATTATGGTCCATTTTAAAAGAGAAAAAGTTGGTGGAAAGAGAAGCCTCCCATCTGTTTTTCCTAGAATTGCTTTGACTCTTCTGAAGATGGATTGAGTGTATTATTTTATATGAATATCAGGAGTGTTTGATTGATGTCTTTGAAAAATTTATGGGAATTTTGATAGGAACTGCACTGCATCTGTATAGTGCTTCGGTCAGTAGTGCCATTTTGACACTATTGATTCTTCCCAACTGTGAACAGGAGATGTGTTTCCATTTCCTCATGTCCCCTCTAATTTATTTGATTCCTCATGTCACCCTTTATTTATTTTAATGGTGGTTTATAGTTTTTTTTAATACAAGTCTTTCACCTCTTTTGTTCAGCTGATTCCCAGGTACTTAATTTTCAGAGACACAACTGCGAATGGAATCAATATTTTTAAATCTCTCTCTCCTCCATTTCATTATTGGCATATAAAATCCATGGATTTATGTGTGCTGATTTTATAGCCTGAACTTTATTGTATAAGTCAACTGTTTCTAGGAATCTCTTTAAAGAGTCTTTAGGGTTTTCTAAGTATAGTATCATGTAATTTTAAAATAATGAGTTTGACTTCTTCTTTTCCAATCTGAATGCTCTTAATATCTCTTTCTTGCTTAATTGCTATGGCAAGGACTTCCAGTACAATATTGAATAGTAGTGGGAACTTTATCCTGTACCTGGTTTTAGAGGAAAGACTTTCCGTTTTTCACCATTGAGTACAGTGTTTGCTGTGGGGTTGTAGTAAATGATTTTGACTATGTTGAAATTTCCTTCAACTCTCATTTTATTTAGAGTTTTTATCATGAATGAGCATTTGTCCTTGCTGAATGTTTTCTCTGCACCTACTGATATAATAATATGACTTTTATTTTTCCTTGTATCGATGCGGTACATTACATTGATTGACTGGAGCAATAGCACAGCGAGTAGGATATTTGCCTTGCATGAAGCCGACCCAGGTTTGATTCCTCAGTCCCTTTCAGAGCCTGTCAAGCTACTGAAAGTATCCCGCCCGCACAGCAGAGCCTGGCAAGCTACCCGTGGTATATTCAATACGCCAAAAATAGTAACAAGTCTCACAATGAAGACGTTACTAGTGTTGATCAGGACTTACTCCCGGTCCTGGCTCTGTGCTCAGGGATCATTTTTAGCGGGACTTTGGGGACCATATGTGATGCCTGGGATCAAACCCTGGTTGGCCAAGTTCAAGGAAAGCACCCCACCTATTGCTATGGCTCCTGACATCTTATTAAGAATGTAAATGATAGAATGAAGTCAAGGATGCTTGCTTTTAAAGGTGTACAGGTAGGGTGATTGAAAGAGAAGGACATTAGGACTCTTGGGTAAGGGGGGTGAGTATACTGGTGATGGGTTTGGTGTTGGAATTGTGTGCATGAGAAATCATCATTAACAGTGCTGCAGATCACAGAACCTCAAGGAATTTTTAAAGGCATACAGGTAGGTTAAGAGTAAGCAGAGGATGACCTAGTGATTCTGGTCTCATCATAGACCTTATAAATTAATGAGATACACAAAAATTCAACATTAAAGTAAATATTTGACAACAAATTCATCACATAATAAAAAAAATTTGAAGACTTGAATTCTCAGTTGCAGTAAGTAGAGATTATTCATAAATTCCATTTGCTAAAATAGTTTAACCAAAAGAAACTATTTGGAACTAAGATTAGTGAAGTTTTTTACAAATAGTAAAATACTATGCGATAATTACACGGCCATAAAATAGAAGTTCACATATGCTGAAAAGATTTTTATTTTATTTCTTTTTTTTTCTTTTTTGGGTCACACCCGGCAATGCTCAGGGGTCACTCCTGGCTTTGCACTCAGGAATTACCCCTGAAGGTGCTCAGTGGACTATATGGGATGCCAGGGATCAAACCCAGGTCAGCCGTATGCAAGGCAAATGCCCTACCTGCTGTACTGTTGCTCCAGCCTCTATTTCACTTTATTTTTTTATTTATTTATTTTTTTTTATTGAATCACCATGTGGAGGGTTACATAGTTCTCAGGATTATGTCGGTTATACAATTCTCAAACACCCTTCCCTTCACCAGTGCCCATCTTCCATCACCAACCCCCCCAGTATACCCGCCGCCCCCTCCCACCTCCCCAGTCCCCACCCTTGTAAATGATGCTTCGCTTCATTTACGCCTTATCACGATTACATTCCATGTTTCAACACATAACTCACTACCGTTGTTGGGGTTTCCCCCAAAAAAGAAAAGCAGTCCTATTGCCAAGGAGGCATTTGATAGTTCTCCACTGCTAAGAATATAGAGATATTAAGTCCCGCTGTTTGTTACCTAACTTTTCTTTTTCCCCCTTGCCCCGCGCCACCGAGTTCACGCCTGTTTTGTAATTGCCACGCTGCCTGACAAGGGAAAAAAAAACCGAAAAGGGTGGTTATTTCCCGTCATCAGCAGGCGTGGGGCTCTGGCTTAGTTGATAGACCAGCAGAGTGTCTGCAGGCAGTTTCTGGAACCAGAGGTCCTGCGCTGGTATCGGCTCCGGCTCGAGATTCCACCAGCGTCCCACTGTTCCATGTACATAATTTCCCCCTTATATCCCATTCCCACGCCACCAGGTCTATTCGCCTAATGGACATCACACTATGTTTGACACCATGCCGCGCTTCTTCCCGAGAAAGAAGGGTATTTCTTCTCAGCCGGTGTGGGGATATAGCTTAGTTCAGTCTAGAGAGATGGCTACCACTTTGATTGCCTTCAATATTTCAGCAACAGACTATTCTTGATAGGATCTCCCACAAAAGTCCGACCTGTTAAAGAGGAACCATTACATATTGCTAATGCTAAGATGACATTAGGCCGCGCGGTTTTGGGTTTGTGTATAAAGTCCAGGGAAAGTACAACCAGAAATAACATCACTACAAACTTTTACCCTTATATGGTGCTCATAAGATGGAGAAATCTAGAGAGAGACTCGGAGTTGAGAGAGAGAGAGGTTAGAGGAATTGGGGGATGCCCGGCTCCCACTGTTTCAGCGCCGTGAGGTCTCTGGTCCCGTGCCGGAATTAGTTCAGTGGGCAGCTTAGAGTCCAAGGGCGCTTCCTTGGGCTCTTCCATCATGCTGGCTCCGCAGCAGGTTCCAAAAGGAGGCACACGTGGGGGAGGTGGGTTTAAGTATCTATTGCGGTGGGCGGGGGTCACTGCCCCCGCCCCCTGGGGCCTCCCATAGGCGCGCACATCCTCTTTCAGCCCGCTCAGCATTTCCATTTTGCGCTCAGGAAAACCGCGGGTCCTGCGCTCTGTTCAGAAGGAGTTGAGAGAAAGAGAGAGGTTAGAGGAATTGGGGGATGCCCGGCTCCCACTGTTTCAGCGCCGTGAGGTCTCTGGTCCCGTGCCGGAATTAGTTCAGTGGGCAGCTTAGAGTCCAAGGGCGCTTCCTTGGGCTCTTCCATCGTGCTGGCTCCGCAGCAGGTTCCAAAAGGTATTTCACTTTATTTTTAATTAAATCACAGTGATATTTCAATCATGAAATGTTCTAACATTCATCTCTTCACCAGTGTGCATTTCCCATGACCAATATCCCCAGTCTCCCTTCACTACCCCATCCCCCACTTGCCTCTATGGCAGGCAGGCACTTTTCTTCTCTCTCTCTCTCTCTCTCTCTCTCTCTCTCTCTCTCTCTCTCTCTCTCTCTCTCTCTCTCTCTCTCTCTCTCTCTCTCTCTCTCTCCTCTCTGTTTCTCTCCTTCTCTCCATGTCTCTCTCCTCTATAACTCTCTCTCCCCTGTCTTTCTCTGTCTCTCTGGGTCTCTCTCTCTCTCATACTCACTCTCTCTCTCTTCTTTTGGGCATTATGGTTTGCAATACAGATATGAGACATTATCAGTTATGCCCTTTACAGACTTTCAACATTCAGTTCCTATCCAAAATGATCATTTCTCATTGTCATACTGGTCCCTTCTCTATCCTAATGGCCATTCGTCCCTAGATACTCTTGTAGCAAGCATCCAGCCATTGACCAGTCCTCCTGTCCCCTGTTTTCCCTGGCCCTGGATATTAGTTTCATACTATATATTATTTTTTATATCCCACAAATGAATGTAGTCATTCTAATCTGCCCCTCTCCTTCTGACTCATTTCACAGAGGATGGTACTCTCCATGTCCATCCATTTATAAACAAATTGCATGACTTCACTTTTCCTAATGGCTGTGTAGTATTCCATTGTGTGGATGAACCATAGTTTCTTTACCCAGTCATCTTTGTTCTTGGGCATCCAGGTTTGTTTCCAGATTCTGGCTATTGTGAATAGTGCTGCAATGAGCATGGATATTTAAATGGCATTTCTACTCTGTGCTTTTGGGCCTCAGGGTATATTCACAAAAGTGGTATTGCTGGATCAAATGGGAGCTCAATTTCTAGTTTTTTGAGAAATGTTCATATTGTTTTCCAAAAAAGACTGGACCACTCGTTATTCCCACCAACAATGAATGAGAGCCCCTTACTCCTCACATCCACACCAACACTGGTTGCTCTTGTTCTTCTGGATATGTGCCAGTCCCTGTGGGGTAGATGATATCTCATTGTTGTTTTGATTTGCATCTCCCTGTAGAGCATTTTGAAAAGAATTTTTAGAAAAACATGTTTAAATATTTAACTAGACATCTCCTTGCTTTATCAATCAACTCAACAGTTTATCTCAAAACAATTAAAATTTTATTTGACTTACTTTATAGGAATATTTTCTATCTTAAAAATAAATATTGGTTATCTGTAATTTTATGAATTTTTCAAATTTCATAAAAGTAAGTTTATCAATACATTCTTCTATATACTTTAATTTTTGTCAATTCTTTAAGGTAGTTGTTTAATAACAAATGCACAACAAATTCAAACTATACATTTCTATGATTTGTTTTGTGTAAATTATTAATTAAATTTTTCTTAGATTGAGCACTGCTTTGACATTTGAACATTCATCTCTTTCCCACTAGACAAAATGATCATAAATATAAATATGTAAATAAGTCTTTTTTGCCTTGTTTCTTTGCTTTGAGACCACAACCAGCAGTGCTCAGAGACTACTTCTGAGCTGCTTAGTGGGTCACGTGGTGCTAGGATTAAACCTGGGCCTCCCACGTGTAAGGCATGCACTTTAATTTTTTTTGATACACAAATGCTTTTGCCCTTTGAGTCATCTCCCCATCTTATGCATTTTGTATTGTGCTTCTTCATTTAAATAACAATTTTAACTATGATAGCTTTATAATGGGTTTTAACATCCAGAAGTGCTAATCCTCCTTTGCCAACATTTTCTTTTAGAATTTCATAGCTAATTTGTTTAATTTTATCATTGATGCAAAAATATATAGTTATGGCTATTGCTTTATAATGATTTGTAATTTTTATGTCTTCATTTTATATTGTTTCATTTCTTCTTTATAAGAAAGAAATGAAACAATATAAAATGTTTTTATTTTGCCTTATTTTTGTTTTTACCTTCCTTTTGCTTACCTTATTTTTGTTTTGGGGGCGTCGCACAGGCAGACAGTGCATGGCCTGGGGACGTACTGCTGAGGATTGCATCCAGGCCTTTAGCATGTGCACAAGCCCTTTCAGCTATCCAACTGCCATTTAATGATTTTTAACTTGGGTTCCATTGCTGATTTTTCACTTATTGCCCATCTGAATATACTATGTTGTACTAGTTTTTGGTGGGGGAAGTGAAGCAAAATACAAAGAAATTTAGAGAGATGGAAGGAAAGAGAGATGGGTTTAAGAGAGAACACAGGCTTCAAAAAGCAAGCAAGCAAACTAACCTTACTATAGTCTAAGTAAATTATCCTTCCTTCAGAAAATTGCTTAGGAGTAATGTAACAGAACGATACTTTTTCCCATTTAACTTTTAAGGAATATCAGTATTATTTTATAGTGGGTGCTCTAACTTAATTTCCCACCAGCAGTGGACAAGAATTCAACATCCTTGCCACAATGTGTCTCCTTTCTGCTGTAGGCTATTCTAATTGAAACAAGGTGATACCTCATTGGGTTTTAATTTGCTTTTCCATGATAATAAGTAATGCTCATCCTTCTTTATGTGCAATGGGACCTCTCTATGTGTGTTTTGTTAGATCTATTCAGACCTATTGCCCTATGTTTTAATTGTCCATTTTGGTTCCAATACTATATTTGTTTTGTTGTTTGTAGCATAATTTGAAGCCAGGAAGCATGATTCCTCTGGTATTCTTTTTTTTTTAATTGAATCACTGGAGATACAGTTACAAAGCTTTCATAATTGTGTTTCAGTGATACAATGTTTGAATACCCATCCTCCACCAGTGTACATTTTCCACCACCAATGCCACCAATGTCCCCAGTATCCCTCCCACCACCCTCACCCCACCCCACCCCACCACTGCCTCTATGGCAGGCACTTTCCTTTTAACTCTCCCTCTACTTTGGGGCATTATAGTTTGCAATACAGATACTGAGAGGCCATCTTTTTCAGTCCTTTGTCTACTTTCAGCACACCTCCCATCCTAAGCGATCCCTCCAACCATCATTGACTTTGTGGTATCTTTTCTATCCCAACTTTCTTCTCCCCCAGCACATGATGCAAGTTTCCAACCATGAAGCAATCCTCCTGACCCTTGTCTCTACTGCCCTTGAGTGTCAGTCTCATCCTATATTATTTTATATTCCCCAAATGAATGCAGTCCCCAAAAACAGATGACTGGTTAAAGAAACTTTGGTACATCTACACAATGGAATACTATGCAGCTGTTAGAAAAGATGAAGTCATGAAATTTGTATATAAGTGGTTCTACATGGAAGGTATCATGTTAAGTGAAATGAGTCAAAAAGAGAGGGACAGACATAGAAAGATTGCACTCATCTGTGGAATATAAAATAACATAGTGGGAGACTAACACCCAAGAGTTGTAGAGATAAGGATTAGGAGGTCTGCTCCACAGCTTGGAAACTGGCCTCACATGCTAGGGGAAAAGGCAGCTCAGATAGAGAAGGGAACACCAAGTAGAGGATGTCGGGAGGACCCATTTGGGTTGGAAGATGCAAGCTAAAAGTAGACTATAGACCAAACATGATGGCCACTTAATACCTCTATTGCAAACTATAACACCCAAAAGGAGAGAGAACAAAGGGGAATGCCCTGCCAGAGAGGCAGGGTGGGGTGGTGGGGGATGGGGTGGGGGTGATGAGAGGGATACTGGGATCATTGGTGGAGGTGAATGGACACTGGTGGAGGGATGGGTAAACGATCACTATATGAGTGAAATGCAAACACAAAATTTTATAAATTTGTAACTATATCACAGTGATTCTTTAATAAAATTTTTTTAATTTTTAATGAGTGCAGTCATTCTATGTCTGTCCCTTTCCTTCTGACTTATTTCACTTAGCATGATAATCTCCATGTCCATCCTTTTATAAGCAAATTTCATGACTTCATCTTTTCTAACAGCTGCATAGTATTCCATTGTGTAGATGTACCAAGGTTTCTTTAACCAGTCATCTGTTCTCGAGCACTGGGGTTGTTTCCAGGTTCTGGCTATTGTGAACAGTGCTACAGTGAACATACAGGTGCAGATGTTATTTCTACTGTGCTTTTTTGCACCCTTGGGATATATTTACAAAAGTGGTATTGCTGGGTTATATGGAAGCTCAATTTATAGTTTTTGAGGAATGCCCATATTGTTTTCAAAAAAGGCTGGACCAGTTGGGATTCCCACCAACAATTAAGGAGAGTCCCTTTCTCCCAGCATCCATGCCAGTACCGGTTGTTCTTGTTCTTCTTGTTGTGTTTCAGTCTCTGTGATGTAAGATGATATCTCATTGGGTTTTTTTATTTGCATCACCCTGATGATTAGCAATGCAGAGCAATTTTTCATGTGCCTTTTGACCATTTGTATTTCTTTTTTGAGGGAGTTTCTGCTCATTTCTTCTCCTCATTTCCTGATGAGGCTGGAAGTTTGTTTGTTTCTATTAAGTTTAATCATTGACTTGTATATCCTGTGTATTAAGCCCTTATCTGATGGGTATTGAGTAAATAAAGTTTCCCATTCCATGGGCTCTCTCTATATTTTGGCCACTGTTTCTTTTGAGGTGTAGAAGCTTCTGAGTTTAATGTAGTCCCATTTGTTTATATTTGTTTCCACTTGCTTGGTCAGTGGTGTTTCATCCTTTAACATGACGTTAGCTTCAATCTCATGAAGGGTTTTGACTACATTTTCCTCCATGTACCTTATGAATTCAGGTCTGATGTTGGGTCTTTAATCCATTTTGTTATAACTTTTGTGCATGGTGTTAGACAAGGGCCTGAGTTCATTTATTTTGCATATAACTGTCCAATTTGCCCAGATCCATTTGTTGAAGAGGCTTCCTTGCTCCACTTTATATTTCTTACTCCTTTGTCAAAGATTAAGTGATCATATATTTGAGAGTCTGTGTCAGAATATTCAACTCTATTCCATTGGTTTATGCATCTGTTTCTATTCCAATTCATGCTGTTTTAATTACTACTGCTTTGTAGTACAGTTTGAAGTCTGGGGAAGCTGATGCCACCCATCTTCCCCCCGCCCCCAAGAATTGCTTTAGCTATTTGTGGGGGTTTATTGTTCCATATGAATTTCGGGAGTGTTTTGTCTATTTCTCTGAAAAATGTCATGGGTATCCTTATAGGGACCACATTGAATCTGTATAGTGCTTTGGGGAGTATTGCCATTTTGACAATGTCAATCCTTGCGATCCATGAGCAGGGGATGTGTCTCCATTCCCTAGTGTCCTCAAACCTAGATTGGCTGCATGCAGGAAAAGCACCATAAGGCCTTGTGCTATCTCTCTGGCCTATGTTTTATCAAATTGAGCCTAACAGTGTAGTTATCAATTTTTTTGATCCTTTCTAAGTACCAACTCTTGACTTTATTGATCTTATCAATTTTTATTTAGATACATGATTTATAATATAATAAAAGCTATATTTTAGATATATTTAAAAGCATGTAATAGAAGTTTCCAGCATATAAAAATATTTTGTATGATCTTTTGTTTTTTTCTTTTATTTTGTTCTAATTTTTATTATTTTTTCCTTCTGTCTGACCTAGTTCTGGTAGTTCCTTATTCACCACCTGCTTTAAGTGTAAGATTGTATTGTTTATTTGAGAATTTTCTCATTTACAGCTATAAATCTATAATAAACTGTGATCAAATAAAAACTTTTAAATAATTGCATATTTTAGGTTTTCAATCTTGGTGACTCCTATACAAAAGATATTGATGATAATATTTTTATGAGTGAGATAGAGAAAGAAGTTATTTTTTCAGAAACTCAGGGTAAGTATTAGTATTGAATTTAATAAAGTTTAATTTATCTAGAAGTCAGAGTAGACTAATATGAGTTTTATTTGTAGCTTCAAAATATTAATGATTCTTCATATTTCAACTTCTCTCATGTGTTCTTTGTATTTCAGTTTTCTCATGTGTTTATTTAAAATGTGTATAGTATTATCACATATTACAGTATGTAATTATGTTAAGGAAATGCTGTGGCTTATTTTTACTTAATCAGTGATCATTAATATCCTACAAGAACCAAAAAGATATTAAAGATGGTAATAAATCCTGTGTGGCAACCTATAATAGTATTGTTTCAGTAGTAGGACTTCAGAAAATCTTTCCATTCTTTGGTAAAATCATACAACCCAATCATTTTAATCTAAAATTAAATACAATTACATGCCATGTTGTTATGTGCTAAGGAAATAGCATGTATAGAGCAAAGATCCTCCAAAAGGCACTGCCAGTTTACTGCAGAAGCCCCAGTCATTGCTCTCACTATTGCAGGTTGAACCATATCACCATCTACTAAATGTGTTCTAGATTCTGAAAGACACTTTTAATTCTAGTTAAATTTTTTTAACTAGACACTTTTAATTCTAGTTTTAACTAGACACTTTTAATTCTAGTTAATTCTAGTTAATTAGTTCTAGTAATTAATTCTATTAATTACTAGAATGTTTTGCATGTCACATTTTTGGTATTGTTTGGGATAGTACAGTGACTGAGCAAAATAAATTTCCTCCACAGGGACATAGAGATTGGTTGGAAGCTTCTATGGTAGCTTCCTTGCTTGCAGGTGACCCAAGTTCGATCCCTGGCACTGCATATTCTACCCCAAGCATTGCCAGGGTTGATTCCTAAGCATAGAACCAGGACTAACCCCTGAACACCACTGGGTAGGAGGGAAAGGGAACTAAAAAGAGGAGACAAAAGAGTAGGAGATTTTCTATCCATAGTGACCAATTTATAACTCTCTTGTCCAGAACAATAGATTTTATAATATAAGGCAGTAAATGTTAAGTTTGGAAAGATGAGTAAATGGATTACCAATGTGAAATGTTTCAATTTTATTCTTTCTTCAAAATCTATCTTTCTTACCTGTTTTGCAGAGTATAATATTGAAAAATTATACCCACAAGGAATGAAACAACTCATAAAGCATTATGAAAAAGATTTTACATTATATAAAAATATTTTACCATATTACATGAATGATAACTTCATGGATTTTTCTTTTACCCAAGAGTTAAGGATACATTATAGCAATCTAAAATATTTAAATCATGTTTAAACATTTATACTTTATGACTAGCTATTCATCTTTAAAAACTAACAGATTGCATGCTTTTCAGGCTATCATTGTTAATTACTATTTCCAAATAAACTGGAAATCTTCTAACGAAATAAGACAGATTATTGTTAGCTACATATTATATATTTTTCTCTCTAGACACTGATTGGCAATGGATTATCTTTGATGGTCCAGTGGATACTTCTTGGATAGAAAATATAAACTCTATGCTAGATGACACTAGAACATTGTGCCTAGCAAATGGTGAGAGAATAACTTTAACTGAAAAAATAAGAGTGATTTTTGAAGTGGACAATCTCTCTCAAGCCAGCCCTTCCATTCTCAGCCAATGTGGTATGGTCTATATGGTAAGTTTTCAAAAACATGTTTTTTAACAAAGAAAATGTGGCATTGAAACTATTAGTCATTATCTATCGGGTCTAGATAGATATGTTTGTGTCTGGTAAATCTTCCTAACTCAGAAATAAATACAAATGTAATTACTACTGTTATGAATAATGCTCATCACATCAAATATCAGTATATTTCAAAAATAATTGTGAGTAACAATTACTGCTGGTGTGCATTATTTTTTACAACAAAATTAAAAGTGTCCTGAAAACTTTTTATACACATTTATGTCTCTTTTTTACAACTTGTGAAATGTATCACCAGGTCAGTATTAAGGAGAGAGACAACATAGCAAATGGTAAGTGTGCATTATACATAAAACTATTTGTCATGATCAACCCTATGTTCTAGTCTACTTATCTCAGTGTAATAAGGCTAAGTATAATGCTGGTCTTCTGGATAAGCAGTTCCCTCCCCCACGACACACATAGCCTCAATACATTTTCTTACAGATAATTGCCTAATTGTTTATGGTCTTAAAATAACATGGTTAAACTACAAATCATTCATGTTAGAACAGTTATATAAACTGGTTTTGATCACACATCCTTTAAAAAATGATGACTCTTAAATCATATTTGGTAGGGATCAATGGTGAAGCAAAGAAATAACATAACATTGGTAGATGTGGTATCTATTTATATACATAAGATTGTCCTGTACTTTTTATTGTTAGGATCCTGGTGACCTAGGATGGGAGCCTTATGTTAAATCATGGCTTTTGAGAATTTCTAAAATTTTGAGTGGACCAGGAGTGGATTATGTTGAAGTCCTGATTAAAAGTAGTATCACAGATGGACTACAGTTTATAAAGAGGCATCAGAAATTTCAGCCATTTTCTGTACCAGACCTAACGATTGTGAAAACTCTCTGCAGAATTCTTGATGCTTTCTTTGAATCCATTTGTGAAATTGGAGACTTTGAAGTAGGTGAGTTTTCCCAGGCCCCTCAGCCATGTTACTGTTACAATAGCTATTAAATGGCAAGTATTACTTTCTGTTTACTATAAAATAAATGTTTTTTTAATTATTAAAGCACCATGACTTACAAAGTTATTTATAGTTGAGTTTAAGGGGGATTGGGGAGAATAGTGGAGGCAAGGTCACACTGGTAGGATTGGTGTTGAAAAACTGAATGCCCAAAACAACTGTATTATTCACAATTTTGTATACCACAATAGTTAAATAAAGTTGCGGGGGGGGAGAAAGTCATTCATTCTTATTTGGTATGGAAGGTCAAAATATTTCCATATAAATCAATGGTTATACATTTAGTGTTTCTAGACCCCAAAACAGCCTATCAAATCATTCCTAAAATGAACATTCTATTTTCATATGAGGACAAACCCATAGTATTAGAGCTAAAGGCATGGTCTCTAGAATTAGAATGACTACATTCTAAGACTAAATCTATGTTAGATAAGATGGCAAATCAGTGCTGCTTCACAACTCTATAGCTAAAACCCAAGTTTGATCCATCAAACTAAGAGAAATTGTGAGAAATTCCTAGGATAATAAGAAAGTTAAAGTAGCAATAAGGAGAATAGGATACCAGGAATGAGATATAAAGTAGGGGAGACTGGGTTTGCCCTTTTCTCACCTTGTCACAGCTTTCAGTGCACTGTTGTCCTTCCTATTTCCAATTACCATGCTACACCACAGTTAGAGACTGCATTAACTAGAAGCATTAATACTTAGAATATATAAAGTACTTCTGTAACTCAATAGCTAAGCAACATCAATCAAAACACAACAACAAAATAAAAACCAAAATAACGCAATTTTAAATGGTCTAAGGACATAAATAAATATATGCACTGATGAACTGTCGTCCTGTTGTTCATCGATTTGCTCGAGCGGGCATAAGTAACGTTTCTATTGTGAAACTTGTTATTGTTTTTGGCATATCAAATACACCACGGGTAGCTTGGCAGGCTCTGCCGTGCGTGCGGGATACTCTTGATAGCTTGCCGGGCTACCAAAGGTTGTTTCATTTTTCAACTGAACCCTATTACTGGAAAGTTTACTGCTAGGAACCCATACCTTTCAGGAGAAGGTATTTAACCGAGCTTTGGGAAAATCCCACAAAATTAGTGGTTTTGAGGGGACGATAAGCAATCTTGGCCCCTTTTATATTCTGAAATTACCTTATCCCCGTGCTCAATCTTGATTAAAAACACAAGTTTTGAAGTTACGCATCCACATTCAAGTTTTGGATTACCCAAGATATCTGTGTGCCTGTAAGGGAGTATCACAAGAGGGACCAGGAATCTGTTTGCTGGTTAATAAAACAGTGACAATCTTAGCACAAAATAAAATTATTTGAATGGAGAAATCCCACTGCTAATCTATAATGTGCCATAGCATACACTGTCAGAAGCTATCTGATAGAGAAATTGATTCAACTTTTCTTGGCAGAAAACTTGGCAAATAGATACTAAAACTATTCATACAGTTTTGCTATATTTGTTATTCTGGAAATTTTCATGAAGAAACAGTCAAATAAATGTACAAAGATTTATGCACATAGAACTTTATTTATAGAAGAATTATTTATAATCATAAAATGGAAATTTTATCAGTTGAAGAATTTTGCAAAATTTGTTACAACAAAATTATATTGCAATAAATTTTTAAGACATAAAAATGGGCTTTAAATTTTTTAAAATGATAGAGAGCCCGGGTTTCTTTAATGTTTTATGCATCAGATGTTCTACAAGAACAAAAGAATCATGTTGTACAAAAGGCATACAATTAATTTTAGCATAAAGAAAATGAACATCATAAAAGAAAAATAAGCTAAAAGGAAGAATGAATAATCACCCACTTTTGTGTTCTTCTATGAATAGATGACAAACAAAAGTTGTGATGACAGGTGGGTGAAAGACAGGTACAGTCTATCTAAGGAGCACCTGCTTGTTTGGATTAATTTTTTACTTCAAAGCTTTCAGCTTTCTTTTTTAATGTTATCCCTCATTAGGTCCTATTTATTTCGTTTGTAATGTGCACCACTTTTGGATGGGGTATCTGAATATTTTAAAAAATTTACAAAAGTTGTTTTGGAAGAAGTTTATAAAACTTGCCAGGATAAAATGTATAAGAGCAGTATGTATACAAATAAATGAAAATTAGTTGTGACAATTGCAGGATCATTCTGTTTTTTTGTTTGTTTTTTTGCTTAGAGTAGCCAACTTCCATTTGGATCAAATGAGCTAATTCTAGAAACTGTAGTTTTCCATAATTAAACTGTAGTTTACTTCAGCAAATATATTTTCCTTTGTCAATTCACAAACTGAAAAGATGAAAATTAGGTTAAAATTTACCAATTTATCAGCTAAGTTTCAGATTCATTGTTAATATGGGGGAAATATATTTTTTCTTCTTAAGATGGTGATTTGAAGAGTTATGTATCTGATGAAGCAACTTCTGAGTCATCAAAAATCAGATTCAAGATTATGAAGGGGTGAGTTTTATAAATTCAGCAGAAATATTGACTTATAAGCTTCCTAACACTCAAATAAACACAGGATTAATTATCTATCAATAAGTCAATACTTTTGCGACTTCATAACATAAAATCCACTTAATTTAATTCCAGTTTAGCTAGAATCTTTCTATATCTAACACAAGAGTACCAAATTTTGAAGCCTGTTGTGTGAATTGCATAGATAATGATACATTATTAAAAACTGATAAATTTTGAGAAATGAATGAATTTGACCTATGTGGTTTAATTTCATTAAAATTCAAAATTAGGCTAATTTTTAAGTGTGCCAGATTCACACTGCCTAGTTTGAGTGAGGTTGAACTAAATCAACCTTTGGGACCTGGTTGAGAGGAACAAACGGTGAATGACTTTTAATTTATGTCTTTTCTACGTAGGATAGAAAATTATCAATTCCTCTCTCAAAGACAGGTAAACTATTAGTCAATAAATGAACCTAAAAGTAAATCTTGTGAACCAAATAAATGAAATAAAGGTTGACTACAAGTATCTTACACATATGGCAATAATTAAAAAGGTATCAGTTTATAATTTGCACCAATTGTCAAAGGAGACTTATACATTTACTTTAAAACTTATGTTAATACTTATTAATAATAATAATAACAATATAATTTTCATTTAAAGTTGGTATGATTTTGAAATAAATTACTAAAATGTCTTCTAAAATATTTAACTTTAATTTTTCCATATACAGTTTACCTGCTGCTGAAAGTAAATGGTATCTAGAGAAAAACCAGGAAAAAGAAAAAATATTGATTCAAAAGATCTTTGTTTTTGCTTATACTTGGGCATTTGGAGGCACTTTAACACGTGAGGATGAACATGAAGATGACATACTAACATATTTAAATTATAATCCTGAGTCTCCTGCAAAAGTGACAAATGATTTTGACAAACTTGTTCATAAACTATTTGAAAACAATACAACATCTGGTAAGTTTTGGTATGGTAGAGTCACAATTATGTTTTATTTAGACAGTTGGAGGATTCTATGTCATTTAGGTATTTTGTGTTTCCACAAATTTCAGAAATTTTTTCTATATCCTTGAAGAATGTCACTGGAATTTTGATACGATTTGTATTGAATCTGTATATTGCTTTGGGTAAAGAGAAGAATGAAAATAGCAATCTCCCTGACTTCTAACTACCAATCTATAGCATTAAAACAGTATAGTATTAGAATGAAAACAGACACACAAATTAATGGAGTATAATTGAGAGCACATAATCAGATTATTTACATAGGCAGTTAATTTGCAATAAAAGAGCCAAGAAAATAGAAAAAATAAATAGAAAAAATTCAATCAATGATATTGGAAAAACTTTATATTCACCTGCCAAATCACAAAGTGGAACCTCTAACCCACTGACAAAAATGAATTTAAAATGGATTAAAAATTAAAGGTAAGACCTGACATTGTTAAACACCTAGAAGTGCTATTCTTATCCACAAAAAAGGAAGCACATATTTATATTTGTCCTGGCAATAAGTTTTTGGACTTGATACTCAAAGAACAGGCAACAAAAGCAACAAAATAATAAGTGAAATTATGTTAAGTTGAAACATTTCTGCACAAAAAATTGAATGGCAACCTATGAAATGGAAGAAGAGATTTTTAAATCATATACAGAAATAGATTAATTAGTGCATCAGTGAACATAGGGGTGAAGATGGTGTTTCTATTGTGTGTTTTTGGGTCCCCAGGGTATATTCCCAGAAGTGGAATTGTTCAATTATACTCTCAAATGGGAGCTCAATTTCTAATTTTTTGATGAATATCCATATTGTTTTCAAAAATAGCTGGACCAGTTGGCATTCCCACCAACAATGAAGGAGAGACTCTTTCTCCCCACATTTGCGCCAGCACTGGTTGTTCTTATTCTTTTAGATGTGTGCCAGTCTCTGTGGTGTGAGACTGTATTTCATTGTCGTCTTGATCTGCATATCCCTGATGATTAGCCAGAATCTAGAAACAATCTGAGTGTCCAAGAACAGGCAAATGGACAAAGAAACTATGGTACATGTACACAATGAAATACTACTCAGCTGTTATGAAAAATGAAGTCATGAAATTTGCCTACAAATGGATGGACTTGGAGAGTAACATGCTGAGTGAAATGAGTCAGAAAGAAAGGGACATATATAGAATGACTGTATTTATTTTTGATATGTGTGTGTGTGTCCAGAACTCACAGCTGCTTCTCCCAGAAGGGAGCATAAAACTATAAAACTATAAGGGAGCATAACTATACCACTGAACTCCACACCAGGCTGTTTTCACTTGGGGTGCCCCAGAGGGAGGCGGGTGAGAACCCTCCCCTCCCCAAGGGACCCAGCCCTGGTAGCCGACCTCCACAACCCAACCACCGCCACACTCCAGGTCGCTTTCCACATGCTCAGGCCGAGATTCACATATGAGTGAACATATTCTTAAACAAGATGGTGCTGATGCCACCTGAACCCCTCATGCTCTCCCGAGCCCAGTTTACCATCTCGCCTTAGATAACACGCACTGAGCACACCAGGCATGGAACTCTACGCGTGATCCCTGCTGGAACTCTATGCGTGATTCCTGATGGACATCTCTGGCTGTTTTGCAAGATTCGGACAGAATGGTGTCAACTGGGCACGGAGAAACCATGGTGGTGGCCGCGGTGTTGCCACCTGCCCTGGCAGGACCGAATCACAGCACCGTCGGACATAGAGCCGTGGCAGCAGTGCGCACAGAGGCTCATCCACTGTGGGTGCTGTCAACCAATCACAGGGTGACCTGGGACTCGGCACAGGTGCTCAACCTGGCACAGACCCTCTGAGATAGGGTCCTGCTCTGCAAGCTGCTCAGCAACCTACGGGCGCACTCCATCAACCTCAAGTAGATCAACCTGAGGCTGCAGATGTCCCAGGTGCTGCCCAGAGATGCAGGCAGGTGCATGTTTTTCAGTGTGCAGATCGTTACAACATGCCAGTCGACTAAAAACTTACATTCGGTAGATTGGGAACACCTGTAAAGGCAATTAGAAGATGCCCCAAAAGCCTCTGTCCCTCTCAGAGAGTCCAGCAAGCTACTGAAAGTATACAGCCCACACGGCAGAGCCTGGCAAGCTACCCGTGGCATACTCGATATGCCAAAAACAGTAACAACGATGGCCTCATTCCCCTGATCCTGAAAGAGTTCCCAATACACCATCGGGCTACACTAGTACGCGACAGGGACAAATGAAAACATTACTGACGCCTGCTTGAGCAAATTGATGAACGACGGAATGACAGTGACACAGTGATACAGTGATATATATATATATGTATGTGTGTATATATATATATATATTAGAAGACATATTCCACAGTGAGGGAAGACATGGTCTAGGAAAATTGTTCTGGTCAGTGGTTGAAATCAACCACAAGTGTGTGTGGGGTTGACAGTACATAAGGTAGCAAAGGGACTGGGATGACAATAATAGCTGGAAATGATCACACTGGACAAAAACTGGGTGTTAAAAGTAGGTAAAGGGATATACCGGATAACCTTTCAGTATCTGTACTGCAAAACACAATGTCTAAAAGGAGAAGGGGTAATAGAGTGTGTGTGTGTGTGTGTGTGAGAGAGAGAGAGAGAGAGAGAGAGAGAGAGAGAGAGAGACTAAAACCAAATTATGAGCAGCTTAATGTATCTCATGGTAATTCAGTAATTCAAAATTGTTAAAAATACAAATGGATTAATATCCAAAATATGAAAGGAACTCACAGGACCCAGTAGCAAAAACATTAAATAATATGATTTCTTCTAGTGGTGGTTGACCTGACTAGTCATTTTTCTGAAAATAAAGAAATAGCCAGAAGGTACACATAGAAAAGTATACAATTTTACTAATCATCAAGAGAACATAAATTAAAACCATTGCCTCACAACTCGAGGCTGGTTGTAAAACCAATGCCTCACGACTCTCACAACTCCCAAAAAGGCAAGAGACTTAAATTTTCAGAATCAGCATTTGTGTAAAATAGTAATCATGTGCACTTTGAGTGGGATTACAAATTGGTAGAGACATTATGCAAAATAGTATGAAGTTTCCTTAAACAAATAGAGCTACCATATGACCTAGCAGTCACACTTCTGGGTCTATACCTCTCCCTCAGAAAAAATAAAATCATGTCACATATGTGCACTCTTTTATTCATTGCAGGATGATTATTCACAATAGCTAATATACGTAAAGACAGTCTGTCATTTAGTAGAAAATGAATAAAGTTGTAATTATCTACATACACACAGAGAAAATTACTCAACCATTAAAAAATGAAATTCTGTGATGCGTAATAATATGGATGTAATGTTACACCCTTGGGGCATTAGGATGTTATGTCAGATATTGAGATCTCTCTTTCATGAGAAATCAAAAGGCCATACTCATAAAATAGAATACAATCGCGATTGCCCAGTGTTGGGAGACAGAAAAACAAGGAGAGGCTGAACAGAAAGCAAAAACCTGTACTGGGAAATTTGTAGCAGCATGCATACCTGGACTGCCTCTGACCCAGGTTCAATCCCCAAGCCATGTGACTTTCCAAATATCATTGGATATAGCTCGAAGGCCTTCAACATCCCCAAGTATAGCTCTAGGAGCCTCTGAACACCACCAGGATCATCCAGGAAATTCCCAGCACTTCAAGGCCCACGCAAGATCATATCAACAGGCTCTAGCACTAAACCACAGACCCAGTTCCCTGAGTAGTCCCTGTACCCCTTGAATACCACTTGGGAAACCCAAAAAATATATACATGTATATATATATGTGTGTATGTATGTATATGTATATAAACAAACAAAAAGTATACACTTGTAGCTACACTATAAATAAGTTCTAGAGCTATAACGTACACCTTAGTGATTTTGGGTAACAATACCGTATTGTATACTTGGAAATTTTTAAGAGTAAATTTTTTTTCAATTTTAGTAAATTTATAAGTAGTTTGAACTTTATCATCCATTGACTTGTACTTGTATAAAGCTGGTAGAAATCATGCTTTACCTAATTGTGAAACAATAAATTCACCCAGTGTGGAATATCCAATGAACCACATTTGAAGAATATTCCTTTTTATTATTATTATTATTATTATTTTATGTTTTTTAATTCAGACACCGTGAGAACAGTTACAGGGCTTTTAGGATCAAGTCTCAGTCATACAATGATCAAACACCCATTCCCTTCACCAGTGCACATGATCCACCACCAAGAACCCCAGAGCCCCTCCCTCCCACTCCCCCTCTGCCTGTGTGGCAGATGATTTTCAATTAACTCTCTCATTGCTATGATAACATTCAATTTTTGACCAAAAACTCACTATCATTATTTGGAGTTTTCACCCCAACAGTCAGACCTGTCAGAATGGCATCATTAGATTGTATGTTTTCTATTGTTGGTAACAATGAGCATATGATGTTGCACAGTCATGAAATTGGCCGCCCAGTTTTGGGATTCTGGTATTAAGTCCAGAGATATTTCTGCCAGGAGCCGCTGAATTCCAAGATCGGTTTGTGTGCCTCTGGGATCATGGCTGTTCAGGAGCGGGGGAGCTGTTCGTGGGAGGCCTCTGGGGTCTCATTTGAGCAGGAAGCAGGGCTAGTTCTGCGCCCCCCCCCCCATCGTGAGATTCCCCATGCATCCCATCATTGCAAGCTCCTGCTTCTCTGTCCAATTGGCACTAAAGGGTGGTGGTTGCCATGCTGCCGAGAGGAAGAAAAGGATAAGGACAAAAACCCTTTCCCTCCCGGGGCTGCATGGGACCGAAGTTTAGTTCAAAGTCCATGAGTGTAGCTGCTAGCAGCCTCTGGGTTTCTGTGCCCCTGGTATGATGGCCACTCTGGGGTGGCGGAGCCGTTCCTGAGCATTTTCTTTGGATATCAGGAAAGGTTGCACGGCCACTTATGAGGCCTCGCGGTTTGGAGAGATATTCCAGTCCCACAAACTGGAGCCGTGTTAGTAGAAGCTCAGTGTCGCAAGGACTCCATCTGGAGAAGGCGGGGATTCTGCACTTAAGAGTAAATTTTTGTTTTTCACAAGTCATAAATTGTTTCCTTGAACTATTTAAAAAGTTATTTGAAGTGCTGAATATCAACCAACCAAATGCAATAATCATGTGTCAATACATACATATCAAAAAATCACATTGTACTCTTCATACTTACACAATAAGTCTCAATATAGCTGGAAAATAAAAAAATTAAAATCAACAATAGAAATAGAAAAACTACCAAGTGTTTGAATAACTGCATAGAAACAAGAAATTGAATATATTTGTATGTTATAACATAAAAAGTTACAACCTCTATGGAAAGCTTTATGCAATATTCCAGTTAGATGAACCCTAGGCCAAAGGTCAGGCCAGCTATCCATTGGATCTTTAGCTGCTACAGGGTCCTCGTGACCCCAGACTCCTAACTGTCATCCAGTGCATCCAATGCACACTCTCGCTGTCCCATTAACCTGCTCTGTTATCTCACGGATCTTCAGATTTCTTGTAAAAGACGTTGGTTAAAACATAATCATCACAAATAACTAAACATTGTTTTTCTTCTAAATTAACTATTTCATGAGGCACTTTATGTTCCAACAATATGATCAAATTGAGATTACTGAAATCCTTCCAGCCACAAAGACTTAGAAATTTGAATTAAATAGATGTATTCAAGAAATAGTATTATATATTTGTATTATTCACTTTATATATAAAATAAATATATGTAATCTGTATCATATATAACATGTATTTCATATATTTGGGATATATATTTAGGAAAGAATGAAAAATATTTAGGTATCAGAAACAAACAAATGAGCTGAAATTACAAGCACTAATCTTAGGAGCAGATGCTGAAACTACACAGGATGGGGTGGGTATTGGGTTCAGAAATTCTGGTGCTTAGTTAGACTGTCAATGTCCACGTGAGGACAGAAGATGGTTTTTCTTTCCACTTCTCCAAACCAAGAAACTGGAATTAAGACAAGGGGCAGAGAGATGATACAAGGATGAAACTTTTGTTCTGTCTGCACTTCACCCAGTTTAAAGTCTGGAAAGCATTCCCTGAGTTGAGCAGACCTGGTAGGCGGGGCCATATGGCTCCTCCCACTGGACCACAGGAAGAGGTGGGCTTTACCTACAGTTCTTGGGACACTGTGGCTGGAGTATTGTGGAGGGCTGTGGCCGGTCACTTTATATGACGTTGGTTGCCACAATTATGACTGATATAACTATCTGGATACAAAAGGAAAAGCACTAAGGAATTTGTTTTCAATTTTAGAATTCTATATCCTGATTATTGCTGTATTTAAAAGAATACACACATGTGAGGGGCTGGAGCGATAGCATAGCCTAGGGTGTTGTTTGCCTTACATGCGGCAGACACGGGCTGGATTCCCAGCATCCCGTATGGTCCCCTGAGCACCGCCAGGAGTAATTCCTGAGTGCAGAGCCCAGGAATAACCCCTGTGCATTGCCAGGTGTGACCCAAAAAGAAAATTTAAAAATGTGATAAGGAAAAGAACTTCACAGACCAGTATACACAAAATGAATACATTTTAGTGAAATTTTGTCATTAATTTAATAATTTTTAGTAAAATTTTTATAAATTATTCAAAGAAATAAGATTTCTTGTTTAAAGAAGATTATTTTTGTTGTTTATATTCATGTGGTAAAGTCACTTGTATTATTCTATATTTTCCAGAATCCACTAAGAAATTTTGTTTTTTAACTAAGTGCCAAATTTCTCTGATGTATTTATTTGGCTTCAACCAGTACATTTTACTGGCTTTGCTAAGATCTTAACACAAAAATTATCATCAGAATTTCTGGGTAAGATTTCAAAGTACACCAGCTCATGCTTCACCTTGGTTTGTGGATATAAAAATTGCAGACAATTTAGTAAAGCTTTTCTTTACATTTTTGAGTATGAAAAATCTTGCTATTTTAATAATCCTTACTTTTATATTCTGTTATCCATTTAGATATGTAAATGTTTTATCTCTAGTTTGTAGTCAATATTTCAAATAGAGATTGTATCATTAGTGAGACATTTGGGGCCAGAGAGCTAGTGAGGGCTGAAGGCACCGCCTTACATGCATCTGAGCCTGGTTTAGTTCTCTGGCCCTGTCAATGGCCCCTAAACAGCTCCAAGAGTGATCCCTCAGCACAGAGCTAAGAGTAAATCCTAAACATCACCAAACACACCTCCCCCCATTAAAAACAAAATTACATTAAAAATTCTTTTTATTTAAAATTCTGGTAGGATATAAACTAAAATATTCCAGTGGGTAATAGTCACTGTCACTGTCATCCCACTGCTCATCGATTTGCTCAAGCAGGCACCAGTATCGTCTCCATCGTGAGACTTGTTGTTACTGTTTTGGCATATTGAATACACCGTGGGCAGCTTGCCAGGCTCTGCCGTGCGAGCCGTATACTATCGGTAGCTTGCCGGGTTCTCCAAGAGGGACAAAGGAGTAATAGTACTTGGGGCAATTCTTTATTATTATACTTTAGGCAATAGTATTAAAATAGGGTTTAACCACAACACCTAATCAGAGAGAGAGAACAAAAGGGAATACCCTGCCATAGTGGCAGGGTGGGGTGGGGGGAGACAGGACTGGGGAGGGGGGGAGGGATGTTGGGTTTACTGGTGGTGGAGAATGGGCACTGGTGAAGGGATGGGTTATCGAACTTTGTATGGGGGAAACATGAGCACAAAGATGTATGGATCTGTAACTGTACCCTCACGATGACTCTCTAATTAAAAATAAACTAATAAAAAAAAGAAAAAAAGAAAAGAAAATAGGGTTTAATGTTATGGTATAGATGCACAAAAGTTGCTACATATATCACCACCAACAAAGTGTCCATGACCTCCCCACCCATGTCCTTGCATCACCTCTGGTTTGACCTCCTTCCTCCTCACCTTTTTTGCTAATCAACAGTTGTGGTATTTGTGCATACTGTTACCTCCCTTAGCCACCACCCCCATTTGCTCCAGACCCTCCAGCTTTGCTCCTGTGTTACTTCCAGCCAGCTTTATTGTTTCCCCAGTTCCCCCCAGTTTGGTATTCTCAAGCTTATAATTCAGTGCCCAAGATTTATTATCAATTTTTTTTTGCTTTTTGGGTCAAACCTGGTGATGCTCAGGGGTTACTCCTGGCTCTACTCTCAAAAATCACTCCTGGCGGTGCTCAAGGGACCATATGGGACGCTGGGAATTGAACCCAGGTCGGCTGTGTGCAAAGCAAACACCCTACCTGCTATGCTATCATTCCAGCCTCTCAATTAATGTTTATATCCTTAAATAAAAACCTTTTTTTAAAGCTTCTTAGATTTATTTATCTTTTTCAAACATAGACTGTAACCTACCAACTGGTCAACATTCCATTTTTGGATATTTTGTGGATATACAACAATGTGAGTTCGTATTATGGTCAGAATTACTTCCTAGTATTCACACACTAATTCAAAGAGGTAAGAGTAATTACAGAAATCATACTCAAACTTCTCTAAAGTTTAAGTAATGCTTTATATGTAAAGGTAGTTGTGTCATAGTCTTTAAGTGTTCAAGTAGGAAACAGTTTAGTAATGTGTTTACAAAACTTATTTCTAAATACTTTTAAGTATTGCTTTCTGGAAAAGTAAAACTATTTTGTTGAACAGACTTTTCTTGACAGTCTTACTAATGGAAATTCATTATTTTAGTTCAATATTATCGTTGAGAGAAAGGGAAGTTAAGACCTATTCTAAAGTACAAAATATATATGTGAAGAAAAGAAATTCCTTGGTTATAAAGGAAACTGGAATCAGAAATGGACAGCCATGGGTTTGATTGTTTTTTTTTTTTTCATTGAATCACTGTGAGATAGACCCTTACAAAGCTGTTCATGATCAGGTTTCAGTCAGACAGCACCCACCCCTACACCAGTGTACATTTCCCAGCATTAGTATCCCCAATTTCCCTCCCATCACCCCCACCCCAGAGTAACCATAGTTTGACAAATATCCATGTAGCTTCTATGTGTAGAAAATATATTGAAATTGTTGAACTTTTAGTGTTTCATTGAATTTTCAGGTGAGAATTTAATGATCAATCTTCATGCAGAGTTCTTCTAAATATATGAAATTCAGTATGTGAAAAATCTCATTGAATTACTTTGATGGAAGATTTAACTTATGAAATAATCCCAAATTTAGTTGTTTTAGAAGTTTTCAATAGAAAGCAATTATACAGAAGAATGATGCGGTATTCAGAAAGTTCTATTTCATTTATAAATACTAAAGCTTTATTGTATAGCATTTGTCACCATCAGTGTTAGTGAGTAATAATATTTATTTAGTCCCTCTGAAATGTATTGCTTATGTTAGTGATGATATTGAAACATTTTTACCTTAGCTTTACCAATATATAGGGGGAAAATACTCAATGCATACAACTCAGTATCTTAGTGTGTCATTTCTTTGGGAAACCAGAAATATTTTCTCCAAGTCCAAAGTGTGGATTTGGATCAGTACCATAAAACCAGTTGAACCTTCAACTCAATTCAGCAGTGTTGAGCACAGAGAATGAAACAGGTGCAATGACTTATTCAGGTAACAAGCTAGCCCAAACAGCAGTGAACAAGGGCTGCCTGGCCTCATATGGCTTAACATATGGCTGCAAGGCCATACCCTTGATTACACACACACACACACACACACACACACACACATAGAGTATTCTTTACGAGTTGGTATATATCAATAAGACAAAGGATAAATGTTTGCATAAACTGTGGGCATGGGGGGGACATATGGCAGATTAGCAATAAGTCCACATCTTTAATATATTGCTTTGAGATTATAGATTATGATTTTCTTGGAATAATTTATCTGTTAGATTGTCTCTCAATCCCTCTAAAGATGACTAACCCTAAACTCTCCCTAAAGAGTTAGTCAGCCTGAACTCTCCTTACATTTCCTGTGTAAGTCTAAATTCTCTCCCTAGAAAGACGTAAATCTAATGACAACTAAGAAACAAGATATTTTGAATACATCATATCCTCATAGTTGTGCTAATTTTTCCACTGGATTCCTGTAGTGATTTATTTTTTAACAATATTCTTATTTATTTAGGTTTTATGGTAACACCTGAAAGTGCTCAGGGGCTACTCATAGCTTGGTGCTCCGGGGTGGACCCAGGTTTGAACTTCAGCGCACAAAGCAGATTGTGTGTTTATACTTTTTAACTTTCTGTTGTCATTTTATTTACATAACTTATGAAGTATAATTTCCTCAGCACAGCCTTTGATTTCTTAAACTTTACTATTTCTCACTGACTCTGTGTCAGCATCTCAGTGTCAGTATTTAAAGGAAGAACAAAAATTAATAAACATTAGTTCTTATAACAGTTTTTGCCATCATTTCTGCCTAAGACCTATTTTCTGAAACAGCAAAGATATTAACAAAATTATATGAGTCATATTTATAGTGAATACAACAATAAAGTTTGTGATAAATTTTTAAAAAGCAGTTACCATTACCTAATAGAATTTTATTTTGCTTGTGATAAGAACTTTTAGAACTCACTCTTGGTAACTTTCAAATGTACAATAATATGGCCAACTATCATCTCCAGGTGGTACATTATATGCCCTGACATTGTTTACCTTTTCACTCTCCTCATTCCCATTTCTCTCATTCTATACACTCCTCCTCTGCCTTGAACAACCGCCAATCTTTATTTTTTTCTTATTCTCAGAAGTTCTATTTTTTTTAATTTATTTTATTCTTTAATTAGTGAATCACTATGAGGGTACAGATACAGATTCACACTAGAACTTGTTTTTCCCTCATACAATGTTCACAAACACATCCCTCCACCAGTGCCCGTTCTCCATCACCAATAAATCCAGTATCCTTCCTCCCGCAATCCCATCTCCCCCCCACCCCACCCTGCCTCTGTGGCAGGGTACTCCCTTTTGATCTCTCTCTCCAATTGGGTGTTGTGGTTTTCAATAGGGGTATTGAGCAGCCATTGTGTTCAGTCTCTAGTCTACTTTCAGCACACATCTCCCTTCCTGGGCAGGATCTCCAACCACATTTTACTTGGTGTTCCCTTCTCTATCTGAGCTACCTTTTTCTCCAGCACGTGAGACCAGCTTCCAAGCCATGGAGCCAACCTACTGGTACTTATTTCTACTGTTCTTGGAAGTTAGTCTCCTATTCTTTTATTTTATATTCCACAGATGAGTGCAATCTTTCTATGTCTCTCTCTTTCTGACTCATTTAACTTAGCATGATACTTTCCATGTTGATCCACTTATATGCAAAGTTCATGACTTCATTTTTTCTAACGGCTGCATAGTATTACATTGTATAGATGTACCAAAGTTTTTTTAACCAGTCATCTGTTCTCGGGCACTCAGGTTTTTTCCAGATTCTGGCTTTTGTAAACAGTGCCGCGATGAACATATAAGTGCAGATGTCATTTCGACTATACTTTTTTGCTTCTCCGGGGTATATTCCCAGTAGTGGTATTGCTGGGTCAAATGGGAACTCAATTTCTAATTTTCTGAGAAGCATCCATATTGTTTTCCAGAAGGGCTGAACCAGTCAGCATTCCCACCAGCAGTGTAGAAGGGTCCCTTTCTCCCCACATCCTCTCCAACAGCGGTTGCTTTTGCTCTTTTGGATGTGTGCCAGTCTCTGTGATGTGAGGTGGTATCTCACGGTTGTTTTGATCTGCATCTCCCTGATGATTAGTGATGTAGAGCACTTTTTCATGTGCCTTTTGGCCATTTGTATCTCTTCCTTGGAAAAGTTTCTGTTCATTTTTTTGGCCCATTTTCTGATGGGGTTGGATGTTTTCTTCTTGTAGAGTTCAACCAGTGCTTTATATACCCTTGATATCAACCCCTTATCGAATGGGTATTGGGTGAATATCCTTTTCCACAACCGCCAATCTTTATTCTGTGTCTTTGGGATCTTTTTTAGATTCCAGCACATATCAGAGATTATAGAGTGTTAATCTTTATTATAGATTAATAAAGCCCTATTAATTCACATAACATCATGCATAGGAACTAGGTGACTGGAATATAAAGTTAAGAAAAAGACTAACTCTATTTTGGGGGTTTGGGCCACACCCAGCGATGCTCAGGGGTTACTCCTGGCTCTGCACTCATGAATTACTTACTCCTGGCCGTGCGTGGGGGTTGTCAGGGATTGAACCCGGTTGGCATGTGCAAGACAAGAGCCCTACTCACTGTACTATCACTTCAGCCTCAGGACTAACTCTTTGTTTTATATACCCTAAGGTACTTCATATTAAATTCAGATAAATAATTATATTAAATTAAGAGTGACTAAAAGATTAACTAGTGAGTCTATGTTGCACTTGATCTTAGCCAAAAGGCCGAGAAGCGATGTGTTGCATTTAACCAGTTGAGAGTTTTGACTGTGTAATAAGGGAGAGAATTTGGATTATAGTTAGAGAAAACTGTGAAATCAAGAGAAAAGAACTCAAGGTTTAATTTGGGGATGTATGTGTATGTGCTGTGTGTGTATTATTTCATATAAAATGTTACACATTTGAATGTTTCTTTTCTAACAAACCTGCCAATTTCAGTGGTTCAGCTAATAAAAATATCAGAAATACTAGCATCTATCTGCTTGTTTAATGGAAAATTGCAGACGAAAGAAAGAGACACAATAGTGGAGGAGAGGATTTCCAAAGAACTAAAGAAACAGCATTAAAAGATACTTTGGCAAGACAGTGGCATTAAAAAAAAAAATTGAAGGGTAAATGATATGGCTCAGTGGTAATGCCTACTATGTGCAAATTTATGAGTTTTATCCCCATCCGGGAAAATCCCTCCCCAGCACCCTCAGCATAGCCCTGGTGGTCCCTGAGCACTGCAGGCCTGAACACTGCACCTCCAGAGAAGCAGGACCACCAGACCAAAACACCAAGAATGGCCCCTACATAAATAATGAGATGCTTGAATTCCATGCAAGGGCCAATTAGTAGGTTACTGCAGTAAAGACAGGGAATTTGCATATGGGGAACTTAGAAATGTGTTGAGTTAAATTCACCAGTTCTTAGCATTAATGCAAAGGACAACGTCTAAGACCAGCAGAGTCCCTCGGCACTAACAATTTTGGTCTCATGTTTCAGCTGTTTTGGCAGATGGGCATATTAGGTTAACAATATGCAGAATAAGTTTTATTTGTAAATCATTCAAAACTTTTTACAATTTTAACTTAGGAACTTCAATAATAACTAATGCTGGAGAGCCCAATGACAACCTCCTGAAGATATCAGAATATGGAGAGAACATTTATCATATTGCTACCAGAGATACAAAAAGTATTTCTTTTCTCATAAGTCTTCTTTTAAGAAATTCCTTCCCTGTTCTTCTCACAGGTATTAAAAATATTTAAAGAAAATTAAGTTCAGTCTTAGTAAGAAGCTTCTTAATTATTTAGCTTAACCATGTTGTTGTGTAAATAGGAAAAATATATTCTTTAATTACTATCATTTAAATTACAGCCTTATAGTAGTGTTGATGTTATGATTTGTGATGTGCACACAGTTATCATACCTCAACACTACAAAAGTGCCCAAGACCCTCCACCACTGTCCTTGTTACTTCCAGTTCACCTCTTTTTCTCTCCCCACCCTCTCCCCCACATTCCCATTTTTTGATATTTTCAGTTGCTATTCAGGGCCAAAGTTTTATTATTTGATACTGTCTTATTACCTTGTTTTGTTTCTCTATATACCACAGGTGAGCAAGATCATCTTAAAAGTTTTTATGATTATATTTTCTATGATTATATTTATATATGGTTTTACCAATAGCCTACTAATGCCCATTTCCGCACATGCTTGCAGAAATAGGGCATTATTAATCTTCTTTGTACTTTCATTATCTTCAGTATATTCCAGAAATAGAACTGTAGGATGAATATATGTGTGACCCTCCAAAGCCCATGGGTTAAGGCCCTTAGAGAACTACTTATGGTAGTAACAGTGGCTGGTTTAATTACATTTACATAATTCATTGTAGTCAAGAAAAAAATTACTGAATTTTTTAAAAGATCAGGGGACACAATTCTCTAACCAAGGTAAAATTTTCAATTATTTTACACAATCAAATGAAAAATTACATGACTCTTTTATTATCAACTTAACATTTTTTTTCAACACTACTCTTTGGATAGTAGTGTTTTTATAAGAAGCAATAGTATTACTTTCAATGTCCTGTACTTAAAATATGCAGGTCTAATGAAGTTGTGTTTTACTCTCAAATGACTCATTCACTGTCTTCAATTTTGTCTAAAGAAGTTGGTTCATGTTTTAACTTAATCTGATGAGTTGCAAGGTCATTACTACCTGTTTTGCAACAATAGGGTTTGTCAACAAATTTCTCCGCCAGATTGTGTTGACAAAAAAAAAATTTAAGAAATTAATTTCCTGTAGTAGTTCTGCTATAGTCTGTAAGCTAAAAGATTTATAATATTTCAAATAAACATTCGATATTAAATAACTCAAGATAATTTGAGTTTTTCATAATTTTGGTTTATAAAGTTTTGGTTTAATATCTTTTTAATCACATTTTTTAAAAAACGAGCAGAACAACATCTCATGCAATTTTCAATGAAAGAAAATGTTATTTTATTTTAGTATGTTAGCTTCTATTCATTTTCTTGTAGATAAATCTACTCTACTGTCCTAATGTATGTATTCTTTTAGGAGATCCTGGTGTTGGGAAAACCACGCTTATTAATCAAATGCTTGAAAGACTGCAGGAATCAGGAGCATTTAGTGTGAAATATGGATCAGTTTTAGGAGAAGTTTTATTATATAATGAAACTAAAAAAACAAGGTTGGCTGCATTATTCTCTAAATATGATTTGACTGGTAAAATGTTTTATTTAATATATAAAGCTTACATTTTTCAAAACCAAGTTTACTTATGTAAGAAATGCAAAATTATTCAAAAGAGAAACTAAGAAAATATTTAATCTCCTCTTTACTTTTCAAAATATTACCAAAAGATTAATTTCTTTAAATGAGGAATGCTCACATTTATTGAAAATGTAATTAAATTTCAAATCTCAATTTTTATATAACAAGGTATGATTACATTTTCTTTCCTAGAAAAATGCACCTAAATCTTACAAATAAAGTCACACATAATTGACTGGGTTGCACTAAAGAGAGTTAATTCTTATCAAATATAAAAATATTCTTTATAAAGAACCACATCTCTGTTTTCTTGAAGGAAAAAATAAATCTAAATTGTATAAATAAGTACTGCAAATATTTTATTTAATTAATAATCTATGAGGACTTTAGAGTACCTCACTTTTCTTTTATTTTAATAAGAAGGTGGAAATGTGAGTCTTTCCCTCTGGTCATTACACTTATGGATCCAATTGCACCTGTCACATACATACTTGACTATTTGATGAATGTCTCAACCATACCTTAGTAAAGATATAATTTTTCATTTCTCTTCCAAACCTATTCTTACAGTAGTAATTTTCACTTCAGTAAGAGGAATGCAAGTTATTCAAACCTGAAACAGAAATCGTTCTTGAATTTCTCATTTCCAATGGCCAATAGCTCATTTTATTCTTCCTAATTCCTGTTTCCCCTTTCCCTGACCCCCTCCAATCCTCTGCTGTCATAGCTATTCTATCTTCACAACACATTTGTATTTCTCAACTTCTCTTTTTCTTTTCTTTTGTCTTTTGTCGCCCCCTCATAGTGATCATTTTTAGTTTATTTATCATTGATTAACATTACTATGGCATTTTTAGTGTATAGCTCTATAATTACAACTGTGGATATAACTCATTGCACCCACCATCAAAGTTCCAATGCCATCCTAAAAACAAAAATAGACCCCACTATTCATATTTCTCACTCTCACTCCTCTTTTTCCTCTATTAATAATCATCCTCTCAGAGAGATCAGCAAGCTACCGAGAATATCCTGCCCGCAGGGCAGAGCCTGGCAAGCTACCCGTGGCGTATTCAATATGCCCAAGACAGTAACGATAGGTCTCATTCCCCTGACCCTGAAAGAGCCTCCAATCATTGGGAAAGACAAGTAAGGAGAGGCTGCTAAAATCTCAGGGCTGAGTGTAATAGAGACATTACTGGTGCCTGCTCAAGTAAATCAAACAACGGGATGACAGTGATATAGTATATAGTGCATACAGTGATTAAGAATCATAAGTTTCCACCAAATTTAGGTGATAGTTTAGTGGCTTTTTTGTGTTCCATATATACCACATATGCTACATACACACCACAAATACCATGTAGAAATTGTATTTCACTTTGTTACTCATTTACTCTGTATGATCACCTCAACTTTCATCTATTTTGGCCCCAAAAGTATCTTTTTAAGTGGCATAGTAATAGTCCATTGAGTATGTGTGTGTGTGTGTGTGTGTGTACACCACCAGCTTCTTCATCTATAGGTCAATTTCATTTTTTTTGACATTGTGACTAATGTTGTATGAGAATAAGGGTGAAAAATATCCCATTACATTAGTGTTTTTCTGCCCTTTAGAAAAATGTTTATAATGATCTGGATGTGTCATATGCTACTTCCGTATTTATTTTTAAGTCTAAAAAATATTATTATTTATTTTTATGAATACAAATCACCATAACATCATTAAATCATGTAAATTAATCATATTTATAAATCTAATAAAAATCATATCACCGTACTGTTTTCCACAGACTGTACCAATACGCATATTCAACAACTGTGCACTCAGTTCCTTTTTTTCCACTCGTGACAGCACTTACTTTCTTTTTCTTTTCTTTTCTTTGAGATTATATGGCACCAGCAACCCTCTTCCCATTTTATTTTTTTTAAGTTTTTTATTGAGTCACCATGTGGAAAGTTACAAAGTTTTCAGGTTTAAATCTCAGTTATACAATGCTCGAATACCCATCCCTTCACCAGTGCTCATATTCCACCACCAAGAATCCCAGTATAGCTCCACCCCGCCCCCTCACACCCCAACCCCCCCCACGCCCCAGCCCCCCCACCCTAAGCCCCCCCCCGCCTGTGTAACTAATAAATTTCCCTTTACTTTCACTTTGATTGCATACAATATTTCAACAAAACTCACTATTATTGTTTGGAGAGTCTCTACCCTAAAGTCAGACCTGCTGAAAAGGAAGCATTAGATAAATTGTTTTCCATTGCTGAGGATGAAGAGGTATGAGGTCCAGTGACCACACTTAGCGGCCTCTCAGTTTTGGGTTTCTGTAATTTAGTATTTTAGTAACTAAGTCCAGAGAGATATCTGCCAGAAGTTGCATCGTTGCCAACTTGTACTTCTCAGTTACATTATATTCCACATATGAGTGCAATCTTTCTATGTCTGTCTCTTTCTTTCTGACTCATTTCACTCAACATGATACTTTCCATGTTGATCCATTTATATGCAAATTTCATGACTTCATGTTTTCTGACAGCTACATAGTATTCCATTGTGTAGATGTACCAGAGTTTCTTTAACCAGTCATCTGTTTGGGGGCACTCTGGTTTTTTCCATATTGTGGTTATTGTGAACAGAGCGGCAATGAACATGGAAATGCAGATGTCATCTCTACTATACCTTTTTGCCTCTCCGGGATATATTCCCAGGAGTGGTATTGCTGGGTCAAATGGGAGCTCAATTTCTAACTTTTTGAGAATCGTCCATATTGTTTTCCAAAAGGGCTGAACCAGTCGGCATTCCCACCAGCAGTGAAGGAGAGTCCCTTTCTCCCCACATCCACGCCAACACCGGTTGCTTTTGTTTTTGGGGATGTGGGCCAGTCTCTGTGGTGTGAGATGATATCTCATTGTTGTTTTGATCTGCATCTCCCTGATGATTAGTGATGTTGAACATTTTCTCATGTGCCTCTTAGCCATTCGGATTTCTTCTTTGGAAAAGTTTCTGTTCATTTCATCAGCTCATTTTTTGATCGGGTTGGCAGTTTTCTTCTTGTGGAGTTCAACCAGTGCATTGTATATCCTTGTTATCAACCCTTTATCGGATGGGTACTGCATAAATATCCTTTCCCATTCTGTAGACTGTCTTTGTATTTTGGTCACTGTTTCTTTTGAGTTGCAGAAGCTCCTTAGTTTAATGTAGTCCCATTTATTTATCTTTGTTTTCACTAGCTTAGCCAGTGGCGTGTCAGCTTTGAAGATACCTTTGGCTTCAATGTCATGGAGGGTTTTGCCGACCTTATCTTCAATGTACCTTAGGGATTCTGGTATGATGTTGAGGTCTTTAATCCAGTTTGATCTGATTTTTGTACATGGTGATAGATGGAGGTCTAAGCCCATTTTTTTTGCATGTAGCCGTCCAGTTTTGCCAGCACAATTTGTTAAACATGCTTTCCTTGCTCCACTTCACATTTCTTGCTCCCTTATCAAAGATTAGATGATCATATATTTGGGGGTGTATGTCAGAGTATTCAACCCTGTTCCATTGGTCTGCCGCTCTGCCTTTGTTCCAGTACCATGCTGTTTTAATGACTACCGCTTTGTAGTAGAGTTGGAAGTTGGGGAGGTTGATTCCTCCCATTTTCTTTTTCCCAAGGATTGCTTTAGCTATTCGTGGGGGCTTATTGTTCCATATGAATTTCAGGAGCGCTTGCTCCATTTCTTTGAAGAATGTCAAGGGTATACCTATAGGGATCGCATTGAATTTGTACAATGCTTTGGGGAGAATTGCCATTTTGACAATATTAATTCTTCCAATCCATGAGCAGGGGATGTCTTTCCATTTCCTCGTGTCCTCTTTTATTTCCTGAAGTAGTGTTTTATAGTTTTCATTATACAAGTCCTTTGCCTCCTTTGTTAAGCTGATTCCGAGGTATTTGATTTTTTGAGGCGCAATTGTAAATGGGATTGCTTTTCTCAGGTCACTTTCTTCTCTCTCATTATTTGCATATAGGAAAGCCATGGACTTTTGGGTATTGATTCTATAGCCTGCAACTTTACTGTACGAGTCTATTGTTTCTAGGAGTTTCTTGGTAGAGGTTTTAGGGTTCTCTAAGTATAAGTATCATATCATCTGCGAATAGTGAGAGCTTGATTTCTTCCTTTCCTACCTGAATGCCTTTAATGTCTTTTTCTTGCCTAATCGCTATTGCAAGTACTTCCAGTACTATATTGAACAGAAGTGGAGAGAGTGGGCATCCTTGTCTCGTCCCTGTTCTCAGAGGGAAGGCTCTTAGTTTTTCCCCATTGAGGACAATGCTTGCCATAGGCTTGTGATAAATGGCTTTGACTATATTGAGGAAGGCCCCTTCTATACCCATTTTGGCTAGTGTTTTCATCATAAACGGATGCTGGATCTTGTCAAATGCTTTCTCTGCATCTATTGATATGATTATATGATTTTTATCTTTTCTTTTGTTGATATGGTGGATTATGTTGATTGATTTCCGGATGTTAAACCATCCTTGCATCCCCGGGATGAATCCCACTTGGTCGTGGTGTATGATCTTTTTGATGAGTTGTTGAATTCTATTTGCTAATATTTTGTTGAGAATTTTTGCATCTGTGTTCATCAGGGATATTGGCCTGTAGTTTTCTTTTTTTGTGGTGTCATTGTTTGCTTTTGGTATTAGGGAGATATGAGCCTCATAGAAACTGTTAGGGAGGGTTTCTGTTTCTTCAATTTCCTGGAAGAGCTTGAGAAGGACTGGCAATAGGTCCTCTTTAAATGTTTGGAAGAACTCACTAGTGAATCCGTCTGGACCTGGGCTTTTGTTTTTGGGAGACTTTTGATTACCATTTCAATTTCCTTGATGTTAATTGGACTATTCAGGTACTCCAGGTCTTCTTGGTTCAGCCTTGGGAGATTATAGGAGTCGAGGAATTTATCCATTTCTTCTAGGTTCTCTTGTTTCGTGGCATAGAGATTTTCAAAGTAGTCTCTGATGATCTTTTGAATTTCATTGGTTTCTGCTGTGATGTCCCCCTTTTCATTTCTGATTCGGCTTATAAGGGTTCTCTCTCTCTCTTTCTTTGTGAGTCTTGCTAGTGGTTTATCAATCTTGTTTATTTTCTCGAAGAACCAGCTCTTGGTTTCATTGATCTTCCGGATTGTCTTTTGGGTTTCCATGTCATTAATTTCTGCTCTAAGTTTTATTATCTCTTTCCTTCTGCCTGGTTTTGGCTCCTTTTGTTGGTCCTTTTCTAAGGTCTTGAGCTGTGAAGTCAAGTTATTTATGTGGGCCCTTTCTTCCTTCCTGAGATATGCTTGCAGAGCTATAAATTTTCCCCTTAAAACGGCTTTAGCTGCGTCCCACAGGTTCTGGTAGCTCGTGTCTTCATTCTCATTTGTTTCTAGGTACCTTTTGATTTCTTCCTTGATTTCCTTCCTGACCCACTCATTGTTCAATATCGAGCTATTTAATTTCCAGGTGTTTGATTTGGTTTTCTGCATCTGTCCACAGTTAAGTTTTATCTTCAGTGCATCATGGTCTGAAAAGATAGCTGGTACAATGTCTATCTTGTTGATTCTGTTGAGGTATGTTGTGTGGCCCAGCGCATGGTCTATTCTGGAAAATGTTCCATGTGCACTGGAAAAGAATGTGTATTCCTTTTTTTGGGGATATAAAGCCCTGTATAGATCTATTAGCCCTCTCTCTTCTATTTCTTCCTTCAAAGCCAGTATTTCCTTGGTGAGTTTTAATCTTCTAGATCTGTCCAGAGGAGACAGTGCGGTGTTGAAGTCTCCAACTACTATTGTGTTGCTCGAGATGTCCTTCTCGAGGTCTCTTAGCAGCTGTTGTAGGTATTTAGCTGGTCCCTCATTGGGTGCGTAGACATTTAGGAGTGTGATTTCTTCCTGATGGACACATCCCTTGATTAATAAAAAGTGGCCTTCACTATCCCTTCTAATCTTTTTCAACCTGAAGTCTATGTTGTCCGATACTAGTAAAGCCACCCCGGCTTTCTTGAGGGAGTTGCTTGCTTGCAGGATTGTTTTCCATCGTTTGACTTTGAGTCTGTGTTTGTTCTGGCTATTCAGATGTGTTTCTTGCAGGCAACAAAATGTTGGGTTGAGTCTCTGAATCCATTTTGCCAGTCTGTGTCTCTTAATTGGTGAATTCAGACCATTGACATTAAAGGAGATTATTGTTATGGGATTTTGTGCCGTCTTTGTGCAAGGGTTTGTTGTGCTTGTAGGGGGTGTTCTTGTCTTACAATAGCCCCTTTAGTGCTTCTTTTAGGTTTGGTTTTGAGTCTATGAAGTTCCTGAGCTGTTGTTTATCCCCAAAGTAGTGTATGATTCCTTCTAGTTTGAATGAGAGTTTAGCCGGATAAAGTATTCTTGGTGAAGCGTTGATTTCATTGAGTTTTTTCACTATATCCCACCATTGCCTTCGAGCTTGGAGGGTTTCCTCTGATAGATCTGCTGTGAGCCTAAGGGGTGCTCCTTTGTATGCAATTTCCTTCTTGGACCTTGCTGCTTGGAGTATTGTGTCTCTCTGGAAGATGTCCATCATTGTAACTATGATATGTCTTGGGGTTTTTCTGTTAGGATCTCTTTTAGCTGGCACTCTTCGGGCGCCTTGAATCTGGATGCCCGCATTGTCCAGCTGTGGGAAGTTTGACGCAATGATTTGTTTGACTGTGTCTTTTTCGTTGGGGTTGGTTCCCTGTGGTTCTGGTAGTCCAATGATTCTAATGTTGTTCCTCTTGAATTCATCCCCTAGGACTCTGATTCTGGCTAGAGCTATTTTGAGGTCTCTTGCCATGGTTTGATGTTGCCTGTAGGCCTCTTGCAGCTCATCTTCAAGCATACTGATTCTGTCTTTGGCTGTAGTCATCCTATTGTTGAGGGAAGCCAGAGAGTTTTTGATTTCATGTATGGAATCCTTCATTTCTTTTTGAAGGTTTTTAATTTCTGCTCTCATTTCTTCCCGTATTTTGTCGGTTGTCTGTTGTATTGTTTCCGCCAGGTCTTCCTTGAAGTTGTCCATCTTTGCATTGAGTTCACTGAACATGTTGAGGATTTCAACTCTGAATTCTTTCTCAGAGAGGTCAAGTTTGTAGGAAGCGCCCATTGAGGTTTCCGGACTCCTTTGATCGTCCTCTGGTTGCAATGGGGATTTTCGCTGTTTCTTCACGTTGTTTGTGGTGATATGAAAGAGGGCCCTTGATGATGAGTGTCCCTGTTTCCTTTTGTTGCGAAAAAGGATTGTGGATAGGCTCAGTTAATAGTGGTTGGCTTTTTACTTGCTGGTTGTAGAAACTGGTCTCCTACTGAGATGTTTCCTTCAATTCTTATGTGAAGTCTTGTGTTTTATTGTCCTACTGCTTGCGAATAGCTAGGATGTTAGTCTTGGATAGGATGTTGAGGAAACTACTTGCCGCCGCGTGAGCTTTGGCCGGCCGGCAATGAGGCCACGCCCACTTTTCTTAGGCCACGCCCCTGGTGGTTAGGCCACGCCCCTTTCCCACAACCCGACAGCGGTCAACGTGCTGGGGGTGGCTTGCCGGCCATTCGGCCGGCAGTCCGGAGGGGAGGGAAGCCCGGGGTGCTCCCTTCTTTCCATTTTAAATTGAGTTGTTTCTTTTGGCTGCTGAGTTGCATAATTTGTTCAAAATACTTGGATTTTAATCCTTTTTCAGATGTGTCAATGTGCAAAAATGTCTCAGTTTCTATGGTGTCTTTTTTTATTATGGTAATTTCTTTCATTGTGCAATAAACTTTAATTTGAGGTAGTTCCATTTGTTTATTATTTATCATTGTTCCTTTACACTCTTGCTAATAGAGATGAGTATTTAAATACATCTCTATCTCAAGGTCCTGGAGTGTTTTCAGAATATATTTTATGATTTGGTATCCAGAACCTAAATCTTTAATATACCCTGCTTAATTTTTGCTATTAAATGATGATAGAGCATTTCTTTTTTTATGTAGGTGTCAACTTTTTCAAACACCATTTGTTGAAGAGCCTTCATTTTACCTAAGGCAGACAGAGGCTTGGCTCCTTTGTCTTAGATTAAATATCCATATGTACATAAATGAATTTCTGCTTTCTCTTCTATTCATTTGTCTGTGTCCATTTTTATTCTAGTGCCATTCTGTTCTTATTACTATTGACTTGTAAGATAGTTTTAAATTAGCTAGTGTGATCTCTCCATTGTTCTTTACTCTCAGAATTGCTCTGGTTATCAAGTCTTTTAGAGTTAGTTCCATACAAACTTCAGAATTGTTTATTCTAGATTTGGAAAATGTTATTGGGTTAATAGGGGTTAAGCTGAATCCATAGATTGCTTTAGAAAGAGGTCTTCTTTTTTTATTGAATCGCCAAGAGAACAGTTACAAAACTTTCCGGTTTAAGTCTCAGTCATACAATAATTAAACACCCATCCCTTCACCAGTGCACATGTTCCACCACCAAGAACTCCAGTATACCCCCACTCCCACTCCCCACCCTGCCTGTGTGGCAGATGATTTTCACTTTACTCTCTCAGGAAAGAGGTCATTTTAATAACATTTATTCATCCAATTCATGAATACAGCACTCCATTTCCTTGTGTCATTTTATTTTACTTCTTTTAGTACATTGGTATTTATAGTATAGGTCTTTGCCTTCTTTGTTAACTTCACTCCCAAGTACTTGGTCTTTTCTTGTAGCTTTGTATCTTTTTCTTTTATTATTTTTAATTTTTTAAATTTTTTTATTAGTGAATCACCATGAGTTACAGTTACAAACTTGTGAACTTTCATATTTGCATTTTGTTTATATCCCTCCACCAGTGCCCAGTCCCCTCCACCAATGTTCCCAGTATCCCTCCCACCCTCCCACCCGATCCCCCCTGCCCCACCCCACCTCTGTGGCAGGGCATTCCCCCTTGTTCTCTCTCTCTCCTTTTGGGTATTTTGGTTTGCAACAGAAGTACTACGTGGCCATCGTATTTGGTTTATATTCTATTTTCAGAGTGCATCTCCCATCCCATGCAGGTCCTCAAACCACACTTTACCTGTGTTCCCTTCTCTATGCGAGCTGCCCCTTCCTCCAACATGTGGGGCCAGCTTCCAAGACTTGGAGCCAACCTCCTGGTACCTATCTCTACTATTTTTTTGGTCTTTTTTTAAAATTTTTTATTGAGTCACCATGTGGAAAGTTACAAAGTTTTCAGGTTTAAATCTCAGTTATACAATGCTCGAATACCCATCCCTTCACCAGTGCTCATATTCCACCACCAAGAATCCCAGTATAGCTTCACCCCGCCCCCCCACGCCCCTAACCCTCCCACGCCCCTAGCCCCCCCACCCTTAGCCCCCCCGCCTGTGTAACTAATAAATTTCACTTTACTTTCACTTTGATTGCATACAATATTTCAACAAAACTCACTATTATTGTTTGGAGAGTCTCTACCCTAAAGTCAGAACTGCTGAAAAGGAAGCATTAGATAATTTGTTTTCCATTGCTGAGGATGAAGAGGTATGAGGTCCAGTGACCACACTTAGCGGCCTCTCAGTTTTGGGTTTCTGTAATTTAGTATTTTAGTAACTAAGTCCAGAGAGATATCTGCCAGAAGTTGCATCGTTGCCAACTTGTACTTCTCAGTTACATTATATTCCACATATGAGTGCAATCTTTCTATGTCTGTCTCTTTCTTTCTGACTCATTTCACTCAACATGATACTTTCCATGTTGATCCATTTATATGCAAATTTCATGACTTCATGTTTTCTGACAGCTACATAGTATTCCATTGTGTAGATGTACCAGAGTTTCTTTAACCAGTCATCTGTTTTGGGGCACTCTGGTTTTTTTCCAGATTCTGGCTATTGTAAACAGTGCTGCAATGAACATAGAAATACATATGCCATCTCTACTATACTGTTTTGCCTCTCCGGGATATATTCCCAGGAGTGGTATTGCTGGGTCAGAGATAGGATATAACGGAGGAAATAACCTATCTCTACTATTATTGTATCTTTTTTCTTTTAGTGTTGCCAGAAATCAAACCTGGGTCCTTTGCATTAAGAACATATGGTGCTCTACTATTAAGTCATATTCCCAACCTGCTAAGATTTTATGGGGTATTTGCGCAGATGTTTATCAGAACAAGAAGTCTGTAGCTTTCTTCTTTGAGCTATCTTTTTCTGGTTTGAGGATCAGATGATAATGCGCCTATTGGACATATATTTTTAGTGTTTTCATTGTTTCCCCGTCTTTCTTTTTTTTCTTTCCTCAATCATATTTTTATCAAAGCCATCATCTAACACCATATCAATGGGTCTATGGTAAATTATTTATAAGATAATCATTTACCTTTGAATAAAGGGACAAATACCCAACATACTGTACTTAGCAATATACATAGCTTGTTTTTAGAGTATCATAATTTATTATTTGGGTATCTGTATTAATGATTACTTAATTTTATCTTTGAATGGGAGAATAAAAGACTTATGGGGCATATAAGTAGAAAACGCCAAACACATTGTTTTCATATGGCTACTATAATCTAACTTTTAGTCCTTAAATATTTATTCCAATAGCTTAAAACATAATCTTGGCATGTTGATTTCTGAAACTAAGACAAGAGGAAATAAAGGTATGTACTTCAAAAATAATTTGAAAACATTATTATCTCAACCATATACAAGTAATTTCATACTAGTAGAAATCTCATCATGAAATTTTTAGTTGGAAATTTAAAATAAAACATTCCAAAAAGTATCCAATATTCTCTCTAAATACTCTAAAGTACTCAAAAACTTCAATAGTTAAGGGAAAGTAATACTTAGTCTGCTTCCCAGGCAAAATATTATAAGTATTTATTGTTTATAAATCTATAAGTAACCAAATGCAATGTCTGTCTATTCTGTTATTTAATATCTTTAGAAAAATGGCAACAAAAATGTTCCACAGGAGTTCTCAAGCTAAACTACAATAAAAAGATATGTGAAACTTCAGGAGTCTTATATTTGAAAACTCTGCCAGTCTTGCTAATCCATTCATACATTTGTGTCACCTTATTTTATTATTAGTATAAATTATTGAGAGTTCTATTAAGTTGCTAAATGAATATTAATGGATATTAAATTATCGTACTTATAATTAATTTTATTTTTATACTATAATTTTAAGGTTAATATTTATATTTTATGTCAATAATTTGTCATCCAGAGTATGTGTATAAAAGTGGCAATAATACAGTAAAATTATAGAATTTTCACAATTCTTTTTTCTTTTTACTGTTAAAAATCTCTGATAATTAAATGTATTTTAATTCTCTTACTTCCAATGTGTGAAGTAAGCATAATGTAGCATTGATTAATTTTCATATAACTTAATACCTCAAAAGCAAAAAATGCTCTTAGAGTGTTTTTAATATCATTCTTTATATTTTTATATTTGGCACCAAAAAAGGTAGACTATCATTACTTCCGATTGATGAAACTTTATATAGGCTTAATAAAGGAATTGTGACCTCTAAAATAAATTTTAGCATCAATATGACAGCAACTAAAACCAAAGAGATGATCCTTAAGAAATTAGTAAAAAAAACAAAAGAGAATCTGGGAGCACCAAATGGCAACAAGGTAAAATACATCCCATTTCTATTAACCTTTTGCAGCCCTCGGGCTATTGATTTTACTCCTTCCTAGGATTCCATTGCCATATGGGCTCTTTCCTATCTACTTGCCTCCATCAAAAGGATAGTGAGCAACCTAATCTTAAAAATAAAACATGTTATTTTATATTCCACAGATGAGTGCAATCTTTCTATGTCTGTCTCTCTCTTTCTGACTCATTTCACTTAGCATGATACTTTCCATGTTGATCCACTTATATGCAAAATTCATGACTTTATTTTTTCTAACAGTTGCATAGTATTCCATTGTATAGATGTACCAAAGTTTCTTTTTTTTTTTTTTTTTTTTAAGAAATATTTTATTGAAACACCGTGAAAACAAAAAAAATACAAAGCTTTCAGCTTTAAGTCACAGTCAAATACTGATTAAACCACCATCCCTTCACCAGTGCACCCGTTCCACCACCAAAAACCCCAATACACCCCCCTCCCACCCCACCCCCCATCTAAGTAGCTGATGATATTCCCATTATTCTCTCTATATATTGAGTACATTTCATATTTCCATACAGAACTCACTATTGTTGATTGGAAATTTTCCCCAACAATCAGGCCTGCTGAATAAGCATCATCTAATAATTTCTCTTCCTTGGTAAAGGTGAAGATTTTGAGTCCGCGCGGCCGCGATAGCGGCCGCGCGGTTTTGGGTTTCTAATATTTTAGCTCAGTTCACAGTCAAAATGGATGGCTCCAAGAATCTGCTCTGGTGCCAAAATGGGTTAGGAGACCTCAGGATCACAGTCAGTAGGCGGGAGGCTCTGCTTCTCGTGCCGCGGCTCTTGGTTCATCTCTGGGCGGAAGGCGCGCCGGGAACACCTCCCCTCCCAGGATCACCTACAGGCTACGTCACTAAAGAAAGTCCTACCTCCTGGTGTAGGGGTCTTAGAGGGTGGCTCTCACCGCGTGGTTGCTGCCGCTGCCGCCATTTTCGCTCAGAAAAATGGGGTGGAGAGGGAAAAAAATCCCTCCCCGGGCTGCACGAGGTTGTAGTTCAGTTCGCAGTCAAAATGCATGGCTCCAAGAATCTGCTCTGGTGCCAAAATGGGTTAGGAGACCTCAGGATCACAGTCAGTAGGCGGGAGGCTCTGCTTCTCGTGCCGCGGCTCTTGGTTCATCTCTGGGCGGAAGGCGCGCCGGGAACACCTCCCCTCCCAGGATCACCTACAGGCTACGTCACTAAAGAAAGTCCTACCTCCTGGTGTAGGGGTCTTAGAGGGTGGCTCTCACCGCGTGGTTGCTGCCGCTGCCGCCATTTTCGCTCAGAAAAATGGGGTGGAGAGGGAAAAAAATCCCTCCCCGGGCTGCACGAGGTTGTAGTTCAGTTCGCAGTCAAAATGCATGGCTCCAAGAATCTGCTCTGGTGCCAAAATGGGTTAGGAGACCTCAGGATCACAGTCAGTAGGCGGGAGGCTCTGCTTCTCGTGCCGCGGCTCTTGGTTCATCTCTGGGCGGAAGGCGCGCCGGGAACACCTCCCCTCCCAGGATCACCTACAGGCTACGTCACTAAAGAAAGTCCTACCTCCTGGTGTAGGGGTCTTAGAGGGTGGCTCTCACCGCGTGGTTGCTGCCGCTGCCGCCATTTTCGCTCAGAAAAATGGGGTGGAGAGGGAAAAAAATCCCTCCCCGGGCTGCACGAGGTTGTAGTTCAGTTCGCAGTCAAAATGCATGGCTCCAAGAATCTGCTCTGGTGCCAAAATGGGTTAGGAGACCTCAGGATCACAGTCAGTAGGCGGGAGGCTCTGCTTCTCGTGCCGCGGCTCTTGGTTCATCTCTGGGCGGAAGGCGCGCCGGGAACACCTCCCCTCCCAGGATCACCTACAGGCTACGTCACTAAAGAAAGTCCTACCTCCTGGTGTAGGGGTCTTAGAGGGTGGCTCTCACCGCGTGGTTGCTGCCGCTGCCGCCATTTTCGCTCAGAAAAATGGGGTGGAGAGGGAAAAAAATCCCTCCCCGGGCTGCACGAGGTTGTAGTTCAGTTCGCAGTCAAAATGCATGGCTCCAAGAATCTGCTCTGGTGCCAAAATGGGTTAGGAGACCTCAGGATCACAGTCAGTAGGCGGGAGGCTCTGCTTCTCGTGCCGCGGCTCTTGGTTCATCTCTGGGCGGAAGGCGCGCCGGGAACACCTCCCCTCCCAGGATCACCTACAGGCTACGTCACTAAAGAAAGTCCTACCTCCTGGTGTAGGGGTCTTAGAGGGTGGCTCTCACCGCGTGGTTGCTGCCGCTGCCGCCATTTTCGCTCAGAAAAATGGGGTGGAGAGGGAAAAAAATCCCTCCCCGGGCTGCACGAGGTTGTAGTTCAGTTCGCAGTCAAAATGCATGGCTCCAAGAATCTGCTCTGGTGCCAAAATGGGTTAGGAGACCTCAGGATCACAGTCAGTAGGCGGGAGGCTCTGCTTCTCGTGCCGCGGCTCTTGGTTCATCTCTGGGCGGAAGGCGCGCCGGGAACACCTCCCCTCCCAGGATCACCTACAGGCTACGTCACTAAAGAAAGTCCTACCTCCTGGTGTAGGGGTCTTAGAGGGTGGCTCTCACCGCGTGGTTGCTGCCGCTGCCGCCATTTTCGCTCAGAAAAATGGGGTGGAGAGGGAAAAAAATCCCTCCCCGGGCTGCACGAGGTTGTAGTTCAGTTCGCAGTCAAAATGCATGGCTCCAAGAATCTGCTCTGGTGCCAAAATGGGTTAGGAGACCTCAGGATCACAGTCAGTAGGCGGGAGGCTCTGCTTCTCGTGCCGCGGCTCTTGGTTCATCTCTGGGCGGAAGGCGCGCCGGGAACACCTCCCCTCCCAGGATCACCTACAGGCTACGTCACTAAAGAAAGTCCTACCTCCTGGTGTAGGGGTCTTAGAGGGTGGCTCTCACCGCGTGGTTGCTGCCGCTGCCGCCATTTTCGCTCAGAAAAATGGGGTGGAGAGGGAAAAAAATCCCTCCCCGGGCTGCACGAGGTTGTAGTTCAGTTCGCAGTCAAAATGCATGGCTCCAAGAATCTGCTCTGGTGCCAAAATGGGTTAGGAGACCTCAGGATCACAGTCAGTAGGCGGGAGGCTCTGCTTCTCGTGCCGCGGCTCTTGGTTCAAGATGTACCAAAGTTTCTTTAACCAGTCATCTGTTCCAGGGCACTTGGGTTTTTTCCAGATTGACACAAGTTAATTTTAAAATCAGAAATGTGTCTGAATTTTCTGCTGGGTTTTTATGAAGGCAGCATAAGCAGTGAAAATTTTGGAGTTTAATTCCAGGTAGTGAACTTTATCATAAGCCAGGGTGCAACTAAAATAAATGCCTAAATAAAATATAGCAATATCTTGCCAATAATAAACACTCCATATACAAAAGTTTAAATATGCAAAAGTTAAATAATGAACACTCCATATGCAAATCATAGAGGGAAATATATGTATATGCCTCTGAGAGCCCGGCAAGCTACCAAGAGTATCCCAGCCGCACGGCAGAGCCAGGCAAGCTTCCCGTGGCGTATTCGATATGCCAAAAACAGTAACAGGTCTCCAATCATTGGGAAAGACGAGTAAGGAGAAGCTGCTAAAATCTCAGGGCTGGGACGAATGGAGACATTACTGGTGCCCACTCGAGTAAATCCATGAACAACAAGATGACAGTGATACAGTGATGCAAAAGTTAAATAATAACCATATTTCTTTATGTTGGCCAAGATTAGATACTTTATCCAACAACAAATGGATCTTTATTATGAAATGTAATGTTTTAGATCTAAAGAGAGTGATGAACAGAGCTTGTATTATTTTTAAAACATATAAACATCTAAAGTCATATTGAAACAGGCAGGTTGATAGGGGGCACTAACATTGATTGTCAGGAAGAAATACAATTAAGATAAATTCTAAAGAAAAGTTACTGTTCTTGGCCCAAAGGCAACTCAAATGTATAAAGGCTGGATTTCCTTTGGAGATGCAGGAACTGAGATCTGATAAAAAATTGATATCTTTGGGGTGGGGGTGGTGGGAGGGATGCTGGGACCGTTGGTGGTGGAAAATGGGCATTGGTGGAGGGATAACCCACTCGACCATTGTATGACTGAAAGACAAGCACAAAAGTTTGTAAGTCTGTAACTGTACCTCACTGTGATTCATGAATAAAAAATTTTTAAAAAGAGAAATTGATATGTTGCATGTTATTTTTTGGCCATACCCATGAGTGCTCAGAGCTTATTCCTGCCTCTGCACTCAGGGATCACTCTACTTTTTCTATCACTCCAGCCTGATGTATTGCTTTTTCGTAGCAAATCAGACATGCCATTACATATGCTTTTTTTCTTGTGCCATAATATTACCATTTAGTAACAGAAAGGCAGCACTAATATGTTTTAATTTTTGTTTTTCCTAAGCTTGTTATATTCATTGATGACCTGACTGTGCCAGAGCCAGATAGATATGGAGGACAGCCATCCCTGGAATTAATCAGACAATTGTTAGACTTGGCAGGAGTTTATGATACTGAAAATCTTGTATGGAAGGTACAGTATAAAGATGATTTAATTCACACTAAATATTGTTACTTAACAATAGATTATGTATTTGTAGCAGTGTTGGGTTACTTAAGCAAGAACTTTTGAATATCTAGTCAGACCGACAGGTAGAACAAAGTTGGGACTTGAGTATAACCATGCTAATTTTGTTGGTCTGTGCAAGAAGGAAAGAATGGAAGAGAGAGTCTCAGCTGAGTGCACTGCCTCCCTCTTGCCTGGCTTGCCAAATGTTGTCAGTGGTGTGTGTGGCGGGGAGGCCAGGACTGGTAAAAGTCTATGTGAATTATCATGTAGTATGAACACTGGAGTTATCACAACTAAAGCAACCATAAACCGCACCTGAGATCTATTTGATAGTCAAGTGATGAGAATTGATCCCTACCAACCAGACTTTTAGAGTTGGAGTTGTGATTCCCAGGTTAAAACAAGGTTAGGCTCTTCACAGGAAGAAAAGGAAAGGTCAGTCCCAAGCTCCGATAGTTTTTTTATTTGTTTAACTTCATTGTCTATTCTCACAAAAAAGGGATTTCAAGAGAAAAAATATCAGGGAAATAGAAAAGTTTTATTAAAGAATTGTTGTAATTGTGAAAGGTGACTGGTGGGTCCATGTACTCAAAGCAACCATATTGTCTGAGAAGCTCCAGGGGAGGGCTTTTACAGACACAGAGAACAGAGAATCATGGTTTGTAGGCAGGGTAGATTTCAGGTTAGTGGGTGCTGGAAAGATAAAAGACCCTTCTGGGCTGGTCTACTGAGGCACACTTCATCTCATCTGCAAATTTAAACAAAATTAAAAGTTGGGCTTTGGGGGAAGGACAGTTTTGAAGCAAAGACAGTTGTTCTTGTCTAATATTGGTCTTTGGCCCAGCTTCAGTTGTGAGAAGGAAATAAAAGAATCCAGTAGAGTGAGGATTCCCAGGGTGGAACATGCAGTCATTGCTTTGCAAAGCCGATTATAGAGCCCTTTCCAGAAAGGCATTGGCTTGGGGCTCTCTGTGTAGGGAACTGTCTATCACTAGAGTTTCCTCAAGACAAATGGATTTTGAATTCTGGAGGTTGTTCAGAGTTTTATCAGACCTCTATTTCTGTTGAATGGGTTGAGCTGGCACAACCAGTTTTGAGCCTAGCAAAAGGCAGAAACTCCCAAACATTTCCTGATCATTTTTGTAACTTCCTAAAATTCAGTGCCAACAGGTTACACTGTACTCACCAATGAGGTCTTTGCAGTTAAACACAAGGTCTTGTATTCATCGTATCACTTAAATCATTTCTATACTTTGAATAAAAGAAAGAGATTTAATTATTTCAGTTTCAAGGCCACTCCAAGGAGTCAGACAGTAAAACCTGAAAATCTGAACACTTCTTCATTTTAAAACTCAGACCATCATGTTTTCATAATTTTGATAAGCTGGCTATCTTCAATAGAGAAGAAACATATTTTAAGTAAGTTAGGGTGAGAAAATATATCTACATTTTGGCAAGATCCTGGTAGTACCAACATCTTGACTCATCAAAGACTGCATTTAAATTTTGGGTTGTGAGCAAAATGCAAATCTTGAGAAAGGAATTTGATATTCATTACCCATGTTAGGATATCAGACTTCGCAACCTAGTTGGTAATAAATGCTCTATTCACAAGAATAACTTCAACTGGAGGTTGGAATTATATAAGGATTTCAGAGGTTTTCCACACTCAAGGAGAAAAGTTTCTCCTTTTGAAAAAAGAAAAAAGCTTTGGAAAAAATTACCTTTGCCCAATAAATAAATTTTTTACGTAATTTTTGCTTTCAGTATGAGTAAATATTAGTAAAAATTGCAATCATATTAAGTCAAATAGTGTTTATTTCACTGCCTTTCAGCTTCATTATGTGTACTGTAACACTATAGCTTTGTCATCAAATTGTTCATTGATTTGCTCTAGCAGGCACCAGTAACATCTCCATTGTGATACTTGTTGGAAGGCATTGTTTTCCCAAATTTCAAACTACTATAAGGTGATAGTACTTAAAACAGCATGGTATGGGGTAAGGACAGACTCTCAGATCAACAGAACAAAATAGATAAATTTTTTTTATATTGATAAGCTATGGAATACCAGACTACAAAATCCAGATGTTGAAAGAGCCTATTTAACAAAATAGGCTTGTCCATTGGGAGATATTTAGTTCAGTCCTTGATTAATCTTGAAAGAAGAAAGCCTCTGGGAGGAAATAGTCTTTCTCAGAAGAGGGTTTTCTTAGACAGTTTTTAAAAAGGCTCTTAAAGGCTCCTTTCTGAGGACGTTTAGTCAGGCTTCTAGAAGTAATATGTCTTTAAATTGTATTTTAGAATGGTTGACTTCTGAAAAGAGGGCTTTTTTATTAGTATTATTTTTGTCTTTCAGTCAATAATATTTCATTTGCCTAAACTTTTAAAATATTGTGATTTATGGCCAAGAATAGATATATATTTCACTTTTTATCGAATATGTTACTCTTTTATTTCTTTCCATAGAATATTCAAGATTTCTGTCTAATTGCATCATGTGCGCCTCCATTTGGCAAGAGAACTATTAACCAACGTCTCCTTAAACATTTTTCTGTTTTCGTATTGCCTCATCCTTCACAAAATGCCTTACGTACTATTTTCCAGGTAATACAACAACACAATGAGTTCACCGTCTACTGCAAAAGTTTAATTCTGAAGCATAAAGGCAAATGCAAGCATTTAAAAAACATTGAATGAATAGTGTCTTCAGGAGTAGAATTTACTTCCCCTATACTTTCTGTCCCATTGCGATAATTTATCTTTAAATAGAAAAAAATCATAAGAATACGTGATACATGTGTAATGAATATTTAAATTATGTGATGTAAGACTTTATTCTCAAGTTCTTATGTTCTGGTTAAACAAGGATCTGCATTTACAATTAAGCTAAAATTTATTTGATCTTTGCATTTTCTTGTTTTTACCTTATTCTTTTTGGGACCTCCTAAGAGGTACTCAAGAGGCCTGGGGCCCCTCTGTCAGTCCTCAGCTAACCATACTGCTGATTCACTGCAAAGGCCTTCAGATAAAGTGCTGCTTGGGCCCTGCAGAAGCCAGGGATTCTATGGGCTACCCCAGCTGTGCTAAGTCACCTAGTGACTAAGGTGAGGGATGGGGGTCATGTACTTTGCCAGGCATCAAACCAGGGTCAACCACAATGCAAGGCCAGCACCTTAACCCTTGTACTCTCTCAAATTCTCTTCATTTTCTTCTATAATTAAAAATACTGAAAGAAAAATCTGAACTGTCTTATTAGACGAGTGTTTCAACTTGTTCAAATTTGACTAAATCTTAAGCAGAATTATTAATTCTTCAAAATTAATTATGTGCTTTCTTTAAAGCATCAAATTTTTTGAAAAAATTTTTGTTAGTGAATCAACGTGAGGTACAGTTACAAACTTATGAACTTTCATGTTTGCATTTCAGTCATACAGTGATCGATTACATCCCTCCACCAGTGCCCATTCTCCTCCACCAATGTTCCCAGAATCCCTCTCATCACCCCCACCCCAACCCCCACCACCCCACCCTGCTTCTGTTGCAGGGCATTCCCTTTTGTTCTCTCTCCTATTGGATGTTGTAGTTTGCAATAGAGGTATTGAGTGGCCATCATAAAACATCAAACTTTTAATTAATTTCTAAATATGAGTCCCTAGTTTTATTACTGACAGTGCTTCATATAGTCAGACATGTATGTACATGAGCAAGTCTAAACTAAGGCAATATTGGGGCCAGATCAACAGTACCGTGGGTAGGTAGGGTGTTCACCTTGCATGCAGCCAACCAGGTTTGTTCCCTGGAACCCCACTGAGCCTTGCAGGTATGATCCCTGAGTGCAGAGCCAGGAGTAAGCTCTGAGCTCTGCTGGGTGTGGCTCCAAACCAAAACAGCAACAACAACAAATGAACTGAAGTAATATTTCTATCACCTTATTATTCTTAGTAACATTTACTGGGCCGCAAGGAGGTGGAAGAATTTTCAGCACGGCTGGTATATACACAGGTGGGACATAGTTTCCAGAACACATAATTCATGCTTCTAGAAAAGCATTTCTCAATCAGGGACTCCATGTGCCTTTGTAGGCCCAAAGGATATTCCAAGGGAGCCACAGGTGAAAAATTGTGTCCATGGGACTCACATCACTTGTAGACCACAGAAATATGTAAACAGAGAAAACAGAGAAGTGACTGAGAAAGGAGAACAGTCAAAAAGCATGAAGCCATGCAATTGCTGATAAGTGGGTAGATCTGAGAAGTATGAGACAAAGAGTGATCTCACTTGTATGCAGGCTATAAAGGAACAGTAGGGGAATAACTAACCCCAAAAGGCAACAGAAACAAAGAACAAGAGAACTGGTCCTTAGTAGAAAGCTTGCCACAGAAAGGGGAACAAAATGCATTATAAAGGGAACACTAGGAGAATGGGCACTGATGGAGGGATGTAAACCAAATACAAACATGAAAGTTCATAAGTTTGTAACTGTACCTCACAGTAAATTTAAAAAAGAAAAGAAAGAAAGGGGGAAAAAGGAACACTAGGACAGTAGTGGAAGGAAAAAGGTTAAGAAAAGGAACACAAAGACAATGATAAGGAGAAGTGTTCACTCTGGACCAGAACTTGGCGCTGAAAGGAGGTAAAGTAAAGTGCATGATCCACCCTAACCATAACAGTACTATAATCCACAATGCCTAAAACCGGGTGGGGAAGGCTGAGGGAGGGGGAATTTTTGTAACTCGATTTAATAAATGATTCAATTTAAAATAAAAAATTTTAAACACCAAGAAAAAATCAAAGAAAAGATAAACAAATTTCTAGATCACTCACCAATGTAAGACCAGTTGGAATTTCTCCAGTGTACAACACTCAGTGTCTATACAAATCTGCCATGTGTTTGAATTATAATTTCTAAAACTTGTAATGAAATTACTCTTCCATTATAGTGCATACATATCCTTTTTAGTAGGGCTTAGGTAGAACAGTCTGTTTAAATTGTCTGGACACTAAACTATAAAGTTTCTTTTAAAGGTTCATTTGGGAATGTATTTCTCCACCAATAACTTTGTAGATGAAGTTCAGAGAAGTAAGGATAAAATAATTTCTTGTTCCCTTGCTATGTACTATCAAATATGTGAGAATATGTTACCAACTCCAACAAAATGTCACTACATATTTAATCTCCGAGATGTGTTTAAGGTATGTTTTTAAATCCATTCTCTATTTTTAATTTTTAAATTTAAGTTTAAGAAATATAATTTCACTAAACTCTCCTTCTCTTTTACACACACACACACACACACACACACACACACACACACACACACATGCCCCTACTTCTCTCCATTACTCTCTACACTGACACTGGCAGAATTAAATTATGAGAAATTTATAAAAAAAAGAGATCAAGTTGATTTATCATTATATTTATTAACTACTGATTCTAAGAATCACTTGAAAAGAATAGTTAAAACAATCCCATGAAGAGAATTTCATGAAGTTATTTGTTAATATTCAAATATTAAGATTTTCAAAGGAGAGAAGTCACAAAGTTATAACACAGGTTTTGATTTTGCTTTATTTCTGTAAGTTTATTGTGATCTCAGATAATAAAAGCCTATGTGCATTTCATAAATATGCTTAAGTTCTTGCAAATTTTGCTTTTACATCACAGAATGTTTGCCAACCATGCTAATTTAATCACAGACTTTGGTCAAATAATTTCCTGAAAAGAAATGTTTTTGAACACATAATATTTGATTTATTACCTTTTCATTTTGTGCTTTTGTTTAGGGGCCACTCTTGGTGATGCTCAAGGTTTATTCCTGACTTTGTGCTCAAGGAACCACATGGGATGCCAGGGATTGAACACGGGTTGGTCACATGCAAGACAAATGCCTTACCTGCTATACTATTGCTCCCATATTTATTAGCTTTTCTTGCTGTGAAATTTTAGCCCAATAATGTTTGCAATGGGCATTAAAAAATGCTTAAGTCAAAATAAGATTATTTGAACAGATCAATGTTAAGAAGCATCTCTAAGAGCCTGGAGATAGCTCAATGGGCTGAGCACATGTACTGTTTGTGGAGGCCAAATTCAACCCCTGACACTGAAAGGTCTCCCAAGCGCTGCAGGGAGTGACCCTGCTTCCAGCTTGGCAACATAAATTAGATTCTGATTTCCAATCTCAGCAAGACTTCCACTAGATGTGATTTGGGAACTCTCTCAAGGGGCTATGCCAATTTCCCATACATAGAATCAGCCCATCTCATCAAAATCTTATTCTTGTAGAAACTGACACTTCTTACCTTAGATTATTGCTTCTATTTTCATAGAAACATAAACTACAAAAAATTAAACTTTTGTGACATGTATTATACTGCTAATGTTCCCTACCCCAAAAACTAAATTGCTATTTTTAAATCCTTAATAGCTTCTCCTGGGATTACTACAAGCTGACAATACTGTTATAAACTCCAAAGAGATGGCTGCTCTATTCTTTGTTCATGAAGCCAGCCGAGTGTTTCTTGATCGACTGATAGAACATAGGGAAAAGTCTCAGTTCTATCAGTTTCTTTCAAAGGAACTAGAAAATTATTTTCAGGTAAACATTTTTCAAATGGTCTTAAATGATGTCTTGGGTAAAAACATAACTATAAAAGGTCCACAGAGAGGGGGCGGGTTGAGTTTTCCTCCCCACCCCAACAGGGCATGGCAGCCAAAAACCTCCAGAACCATCCGCCACCATGCTCAGGGCCCCTCTCCAAAGGCTTGGATGAGCCTCACCCAGGAGGGACTCTGCAGAAAAACCCAAGTAATGTAGGACACATGATTGAAATCTCCACACTAGCTTGGAGTGGGAATGGTGCTCCTCTCCCCATTTCCCAAGTTCACCAGTAGCTCGGCAACCACCCCCACAAACCACCTCTGGCACCATATAATCTCATCAATGGCCATAACCCAGAGACTTAGAAATAAAGCTCTCAGAAAAGAGAAACATAGGCCTCACCCATGAGCAAATCTGTTGTATTCCAAATTTTAGAATTCTTCTCATACTCTACACCACTAATATACCAAGCTTTGGGACGCACGATTTGGGATTTGGGGTGGAAACATTTGAAATATGGTGGTGGAAAGATGCAATGGTGATGGGATTGGTGTTCGAATATTAAATGTGATGAATTATTGTGAACAACTTTATAAAAACAAAATTTAGAAAAAAATATTTTAAGTCCTCAGAGAGTTTTATATTACTGAAAGATACTATATAACAATTCTGTTTTCATTTAAAAACTAAGTCGTAGAAGAGGGTCTTGGACACTTTGAGTCACTCATGGCTCTTAGGGAGGTAATAATCTCGATCAACAAACTATAAAAGTTATCATGACTAAAACCATGTTACCTACAATAAAATAATTTTAAATCTAAGGTCAGTATCACTGTCACTGTCATCCTGTTGCTCATCGATTTGCTCCAGTGGGCACCAGTAACGTCTCCATTGTGAGACTTGTTACTGTTTTTGACATATTGAATACGCCACGGGGAGCTTGCCAGGCTCTCTCATGGGGGTGAGATACTCTCAGTAACTTGCTGGGCTCTCCAAGGGGGGTGGAGGAACCGAACCTAGGTCGGCTGCGTGCAAGGCAAAGGCCTTACCCACTGTGCTATCACTCCAGCCCAAGGTCAGTATGGACTTGATATGTTAGAGATGATTAAGACTTGATGACTGGAGATAACTATGGAGGAAGGTCACACTGGTGGTAGGGCTGATATTGGGATATTGAATGACCAAAACAACTGTATTTTGAACAATTTTGTAAACCACGATGTCTAAAGTTATAAAAAAAAAATCATATGAAACAAAGTAGATTATATTAAAAAATCCAGTCCTGCTGTTTCTTATCTTAATGGCATTGTCATTCAAACCTCCATCTATAACAGGTCTGATGTCTATTTTTCTTAGCCTTGATATTTGTAGGTTTTTTGCCCAGGCTTACTCCTTGCCATGCTTCAAGATACAGCTCATACTTTCTGACTCTGTGGCCTTTGACTCTGACCAACACCACAGTCCCCAAGTTTAAGTATCCCTTCTTTGCATTCTCATAGGACTACAGTTTTTCCCAGTTAAAAATTATTATAATGTCATTTCTCTTCTCTCTTCTTTTTATCTCTATCACTCTTTAACTGACTTCAGGAGATTTTTCATTGAATTATTTTTATACCTACCTAAGTCCAAAGTATTTAGCATCCTCTCCTACTCTCTAGTTAGAGCTTGACAAATATATCTGGAATGAATAAAGTAATTAAAGAATGAATGAAGAAATAGAGATATTTTGTTTAAGTAATTCTTTATTTCTGTCATGAAAGTTAGAAAAACTTCCTCTCTTGAGAGTGAGGAGGTGATAATACAGTGGGTAGGGCATTTGCCTTGCATGCAGCTGACCAGGGTTCTATCCCTTGCATCCCATATGGCCCCCAACTACCACCAAGAGAAATCCCTGAATACAGAGCCAGGAGTTACCCCGGAGCATCCCTGGATGTGTCCCCAAAACAAACAAACCTCCCAATAAATACCACTATAATTCGGTTTCAAAATTTTGTTAGACCAAAGAATAGGCATAGAGTCAGAAGAAAATGAGCAGGTAAATACTTTTGCACGATTTTATTTTCCCAGAGCAGGAATCTACCCTATGTACAGCAAGAATAGCTATAATATCCCAAATTTTTTTAAAAAATGAATCAAACCTTCCATCAGGAAGCAAACTATTCTTCTGAGAACTTGAATTTGTACTCTTAATAGTTGGTTGGATGGTAGGCTTAAAAATATATGAGCGAGGCTAGAGAGAGAGTACAGCAGATAGGGTTCTTGCCTTGAACCCGGTTCAGGCCCCTGAAGGTCCCTATAGTGCCTGCCAGGAGTGATCCCTGAGCACAGAGCCAGTAGTAACCCCTGAGCACTGTTGGTGTAACCCAAAATCAAAATATATATGTATATACATAAATATATATATATTGCTTTTTAGGTCACACCCGGCTATACTCAGGGGTCACTCCTGGCTCTGCACTCAGGAATTACCCTTGGCAGTGCTCAGGGGACCATATGGGATGCTTGGAATCGAACCTGGGTTGGCCACGTGCAAGGCAAACGCCCTACCCGCTGTGCTATCACTCCAGCCCCTCAAAATATATTTTAAGTGATTCTAGTATAGTGTACCTAGTCACTGTTAAAAGAATGCTATCCATCATTGATCATTCTAATATAGCATCCTTGTGATGTTGATCTGTTATCTCCGTTTTTTACAAATGCCAAAAAGGTGGGGCAGAGTGAGGTTAAGAATTTTCCCCAGGTGGTGCATATGCTGCCCGAGCCCATGTGCTGCTTGTGCCCACGTGGCCAAGCACATGCAGTGCCTGAGCACATGTGTCACCTTCATCTCTCCTCTTTCAGAGATGTGTACTTTTATGCTTTCCTATCTAGTGCTGGGGTGTGTGTAGAGGCTCTCTCTACCCTTGGAGAAGCCCACATTCTCTCTTGGGTACATTACTCTGTCTCTCTTACTCTCTCCCACTTTCTCTTCCTCCTTCCCTTCAAAAATTCTCCAAATAAAATATGTTTTACAATTGAATGTAATCAAAGTAAAGAGAAAGTAAAGTGAAATTTATCAGCTACACAGGGGAGGTGGGGGGCTGGGGAGGGCGGGAGGGCGGAGGGGTGGAGGCGAGGTTTACTGTGGTTCTTGGTGGTGGAATATGTGCAGTGGTGAAGGGATGGGTGTTCGAGCATTGTATAACTGGGACTTAAGCCTGAAAGCTTTGTAACTTTCCACATGGTAATTCAGTAAAATAAATTTTGAAAATTAAAAAAATAATCTGTTTTACTTCAAAAAAAATTTTCCCAAGGTTAAACAGCTAGTAAAGTTATTCAAACACAGTACCTCTGACTCCACATATTTCCCTAAGTATAAAGTTATATTACCTCTAAATTTTCAGTCAGCCATTTGCTAAACGTCTTCCTAATACCTGACTTAAGCCTGGAAAATTGGGAAGACTATATAGAACTACTATTGATCCCATCTCCTTTCTACCTTTCAACTTATTAGGCATAATACAATCTCTGATAGTGCCACGACATACATTTCACATGCCACAGTGGTGGAACAAAGGAAGAAAGAGGAAAGTTTCTACCCAGCTTTAGAAAGCGGAGAAGAAATGGCTAGACTTCTTAAAGGCAGTACCCTTGATTTGGGAAAAATAGACAAGAGATTGACTAGGAAATTAGGAAATCAAGTTTGGAAGCTTGCAGACCTATGACAATAATTAATACTTGCATAAAGAAAAATTATTTTCTTTTATTCATGGATTCATTGTTAGTGAGTCTTCAGTTAATATTCACACAAAAAAAGTTCTTTACCTGACATCTAGGAAACCACAAAGAATCCTTAGAATTGGATTTAAATATATTTGCTTTATTTTATAACCATTATTTTTACTACATGCATTTGAAATTGTTATTCTAAAAATAGATCCACAGGTTACACTATTGACATCTTGTGGCAAGAGCTCTAATATGGATTTATTGCCTTAGTTTTGCTGTTCTTCCAAATTTTATTTTATGAACGTGCCATGATCTACAAAGTTCTTCATAGTTGGGTGCTGGACATACAATGTTCCATCACAATCCCGCCATAAGTTTCATCTCCACTATTGTTCACAGACTCTCTCTGCATTAATTTTGATAAGAAAAATTGTACAATTAACAGATATGATGAAATTATTATATCATAGATTCAGTGGACTAAAGAAAAACTGATGAATGACTCTACTATATTTGTGGATTTCTTGGATATAAATAAATCTCATAGAAAAAAGGTATATCAGAATACCAGTGATTATAATAAACTTGCCCAGGTACTCAATGAATTTCAAGGGAAGTTTTCTTCATTGTCTTTGGAGGTAAGGACATATCATATAAAATCTTATGAGTAATATATAGTATATGTGTATGCATATTAGAGTTTCCAGTATCATGCTCAGATTCGTGGGTGGTAACAGGGATCAAAATCATGGCCTGACACTTGAAAGACATGTGCTTTAGCCACTGAGTAATCTCTCAGTCCCTGGATTATTTTTTTTTACTTCTTCTAGCTTGTTTGTTAGAAACACAATAGATTTATTTATTCATCCATAAAAAATAGAATTACTTTAAATGCAAACATGAAAGTTAGTAAGTTTATAACTGTACCTCACAGTGATTCACTAATAAAAAATTTTTTTAATAAAAATAAATTAAAAAATTTTTAAATAGAATGACTTTATTGCCTGTCACTTTACTAAACCAGTTTATTGTTTCTAATATGTTTTTACTGGAGTCTTTAGAATTTTTCTCCATATATCATCATGTCATCTGCATATAATGATAGTTTTTACATCTTTCCAAATTTCTATTTCTTTTACTTTTTATTGTTCTGGCTAGAACTTCCAATATTGTATTTACTATTGTTACAAAGAGTAGATGTCTTTTATGGGACTGGAGTGATAGCATAGTGGGTAGGGTGTTTGCCTTGCACAAGGCCGACCCCGGTTCAATTCCCAGCATCCTGTATGGTCCCCCAAGCACCACCAGGAGTAACTCCTGAGTGCATGAGCCAGGAGTAACCTCTGTGCATCACCGGGTGTGACCCAAAAACCAAAAAAAAAAAAAAAAAAAAGAGTAGATGTCTTTTACCTGATGATAAAGGGGAAAAATTGGGTTGCATGCAGCTAACTGAGACTTGTCAAATATGACCTTTATTGGGTTCCAACGTGTTTTTTATATTACCATTTTATTGAGGATTTTTTTATAAATTGATGTTTAATTTTATCAAACATATTCTCTGCAATTAGTACTATGGTGATAAGACTTTTATGCGATGGTGAAAATATTTTAATCTTTTCTACTGATGTGTTACATTAATATATTTGCATACGCTGAAGTATCAACTGCATCCTTAGAATAAATCCCACTTGGTTTTTATTCTATATCACTTGGTCATGATATATAATCCTAGTTGAATTCAGTTTGCTAAGAATTTGTTGAGGGTTTTTTTTAATCTGTATTCAAATAAAACATGATCTGTTAATTTCTTTTTCTGCTTTTTGTATCACATACACACAAAAATGTTATATTCACAAGTGATTTTCTCTTTTCTCCAATTTTTTTTTTGGAAGAAGTTGAGAAAGATAGGTGTTAATTATCTCTAAAGGTTCACTACAGCTCACTAGTGGTCCTGCACTTTTTGAAGGGAGGGCTATTTATAATTCATCTATTTGGGTCTTCTATTTCCTCCTCAATCAGTCCAGGAAAGTTCTATGATTATAAGGTTTAAAGTATTCCTTATAGATTTTCCAATTTACTCGAATAAAGCTGTTCATCATAATCTCTATTATATTTACCTATATGTGTGTATGTATATATATATACTATCTCTTGGAATTTCTCTTTAATTTCTCATTCCATTTACTAGAGCTTTCTTTTTTTTTTTCACAGTGAGCCTAGCTTAAAGCTTATCGATTTTGAAAAACTTGGCTTTTGGTTTTCTTGATCTTTTGTATTGTCTTTTTTTGTTTCTAGTTTATTTCTCATTTAATTTTTACCATTACTTTCTACTAAATTTTAATTTCATTTGTCCTTTTTCTATTTCCTTATGTGAAAATTTAGTTAATTTAACTTTTTTCTTATTTTTTAGAATGAGCTTATATTACTATGAACTTCAGTTCTTTTACTGCATCCATAGGTTCTGCTAACTCATTTCTTCATTTTATTAGTCTCCATACTTTTTCTTTCTCCTTTGATTTTTCACAAGTACTCAATAATGTGTTTATTATTCTCCCTATACTTGACATTTTCCAACTTTCTTTTTATAGTTTATTTCAAGTTTTATACTAATGGCCTCAGAATGGCTACTTGACATTATTTTAATTTATAATCTTTATCAACACTTATTTTATATTAATCTGTTATCAATCCTCAACTCAATCTGCACTTGAGAAAAAAATATGTATTTAGCTTCTAGGGAGATTGGGTGTCCTCTAAGTTACTGTTAAACCCATTTGTTTTATTTATTTATTCATTTATTTATTACTTCAGCTGCCACATTCAACTGTGCTGAGTTTATTACTGCTTCTGTTCTCAGGAATCGCTCTTGGTGATGCCAAATAAACTATTTGAAGAGACAGGGACCAAACCTGGGTCAAATATGTGTAAGACAGTGCCTTACTCACTGTACTGTCTCTCTGGCCTCAATGTCCATTTGTCTTAATTCCTCATTTAGGGCTATTATTTCTTTGTTATTTTCTTTATTTTTTAAATGTATTTAAATACTGTGTTTACAAAGTTGCTCATAATACAATTGTTTTGGGAATTTAATGTTCAAGCACCAATCCCACCATCTGTGTGACCTTCTCTCCACCATGGTCCCCAGTTTCCCACTCACTCCGCTAAGCCTGCCCCCGTAGCAAGCACAAAGTCATTCATTTTACATTGCTTTTTACAACAAAAAAGCAAGTACAATTATTAAAAAATAGTTCAGTAAATGAAAATTTGTGAAAGTTTTTATATCTCACTTTTTTTATAAAGAGTATCACTGTCATCCCATTGTTCATCAATTTGCTCAAGCAAGCACCAGTAACGTCTCCATTGTGAGACTTGCTTGTTACTGTTTTTGGCATATCCAATACACCATGGGTAGCTTGCCAGGCTCTGCTGTGCAGGCGAGATACTCTCAGTAGCTTGCCAGGCTCTCTGAGAGGGGCGGAGGAATCGATCCTGGGTCAGCCGCATGCAAGGCAAATCCCCTACCCGCTGTGCTATTGCTCCACCCCATCTCGGAGAGCCCGGCAAATGACTGAGAGTATCTCGCCCACACGGCAAAGCCTGGCAAGCTACCCGTGGCATATTCAACATGCCAAAAACAGTAACAAACAAGTCTCACAATGAAGACGTTACTGATGCCCGCTCAAGCAAATCGATGAGCAGCGGGATTTCAGTGACAGTTACAGTTTATATCTCACAGGCTGTTATAAACGTCATTGTCTGAGGATTACTGAGCTCTTTGTTGCTAGTTGATTCTTATTGATTTTCTACCTCACTCTTCTGCCCATTGAAATAAGTATAATAAAATTCCTTATTATTTTTTGTTGCTGTCAGTGTCTCTCAGTATATTAATAGTGCCTTTATGCATTTTGAAGTGTTATGATTTAGCATATATACATATTATTGAGTATAATGTCTTCTTAGTGAGTGGATTCTTAATCATCATAGAATGTCAACCCCTGACACTTTTTACATTTTTATCAATAAATGTATTTCATCTGTTTTAAGAATGGCCTTCAGTCCTTTTAGATTAACATTTGATTGATTCTAAAATTATTTTACAACATTTTACTTTGGGCCTACATTTCTCTTTAGAACTCAAATGTGTCTCCTGCATATAGCAGAGAGAGAACTGAGTTAATTTTCAACTCCATCTAGCAACTCTATGTCTTTTGATTGGTGAATTTGGACCATTAATTTTTAGTGAAATTATTAGCATATAGGTATTTAAATTTTTTGCTATTTGTTTTCTGAATGTTTCTTCAGTTTGTCTCATCTCTTTCTTATTACCTTCCTTGTACTTTGACATCTACATTTTGTATAAGGTTTGAATTCCATTTTTATCCTTTTTTGTTCTTATTCAAGTTATTTTATATTTTTTGAGGTTACTATGATATACATAAAAGTATATGAATGGTCCTATGTTTATAACCATCTTAAATTGAAGCAAGTTAGTATCAAGTTCATACTGACGATACCTATTGTTTTCCTTAAATTTACTTTTTATTATTGAGGTAATGTGGATTATGATAGTGTTAATATTTATGCTTCTGGAGTACAAAGTTACGCATCTCCACCCTAATCCTATGTCACTTTTAGTCCATCCTAATCTTCCCTACCCTATACCCATGGTTTGTTAACCTCAGCTCTATTGACAGAACCCAAAGATTTGTTTTCCTTATTTATTTCTTTTATTCCATTTCTTTCTTTATACTACTTTTGAGTTAGATCATCAGGTATTTTTCCTTCTCCTGACTTATTTTGCTTAATATGATGTCCTATGGTCTCATCCAAGGTGTAGCAAAAGGCAAGATTTTACCTGAGTAGTATTCCATTGTGTAAATCACGATCTCTTTTTCTATTCATGTTGCTCAGCATTTCAATTATTTTCAGATCATGACTGTTATAAAGAGCCCTAGATTTAACCTAAGTGTACATACATCTTTTTCAACTTACATACAGTCTTTGCTTTTAATTTTATACACCTACACTGCCATACCCCAACCCCAAATTTTATGCCTCTGGTATATTTATGTTTATTGAGGGGGTTCTTTTCACTCTATAGAGGTCTATTTCTGTTTCTTCAATGCTACTTTTGTGGAACTAACTTATCTTGTCTAAAACATCTCTTTCCAGTTCTGGTGATAGCTTAGCAAAGTAGAGTATTTTTTGGTTGCAGATTTTTTACTTTGATCACAAAGTGAAAAAAATGGAAGCTTTGAGTAGTTCCATTTCATTCTCTTCTACACTGTGAACTTTCTGCTGAGAAATCTGTTGTTAATATGAGGATTCCCTTCTATGACTTTTATTTTTCTCTACTTTCTCTTAGAATCCCAAAAAGAGTAATAGAAAATAAGCCAACATGCTTTTCTCTTCTCTCAAACCTATAATTTTCTTGATCATGTTCACTCACCAGAATATTGGTGCAGAGCTAGCCCTTATTTTCCAATTTGTTTTTCATAAACGTAACCCATCATACTGAAGCTGGATTACAGAACTACTAGAATAATATTCTGACTCCTGTATCCTTGTACAGAAAACCACAATGAACTATGCCTATAATCAAGTTTATTTGTCCCATTTCCTCTTCTAGATTACTTATCCCATAGTGTTCGTGAAAGAAACCATACAACACATCTCAAGAGCATCAAGAGTCCTTCGTCAATCAAGAAGTCACATGTCACTGGTAAAAACATTTTTCATTTTAAGTTTTCAGAATAAACGTAAAAAAAGTTCAGTAAAATATGCTTTGCTTATAGAAGTTTTCTCTATCCAGACTACATTTAGAGAGTTTACAATCATTCAGTTAAATAACTTGTCCTCTCTAGAATTCGCATGAGAAATGTATCAACACATAAAAATGTAAGTTATATTTAGATGGCATTTTATGCAAATAAAACAGATGGTTCTGGCACTATCTTCACCATATCTTCAACAGTAACAAAGCATTTGTGCAGGTGATTCTTGACCTTGACTCTAGCATACTTACCTAAATATTTATTTAGGATCATGAGTCTTTTTTGTTTTTGTGTCATACCTGGCAATACTCAGGAGTTTCTCCTGGCTCTGCACACAGTAATTTCTCCTGGTGGTACCCAGGAGACCATATGGGATGCCAAGGATACCAACCCCCATCAACCACATGAGAGGAAAGTCCCCTCCCCACTTTACTAGCTCTCTGGCCCTGAGTCTTTACACAAAGTTTTATTTCTTCTGAGAATAACTGGAAATTAAGTCCTTGAAAAAGCTCCAATATGCAATAAAGATTGTATGGAAAAAAAAGAAAAAGCTCAAATAATTTGAATAGGGAAAAGTATTCTGGAAGACAAATTCTAGCATGCTTGTCTTTTATGAGAGTTACATTATTTCTATTTGTTTAAGATCTAGTGGATTTAAGTCTATTATAATTCTTTATTTTGTGTTTTATTATTTATAACTAATTATTTAACTCATACCATTTTTCAATGACTTTTTTTGCATTCAAAACAACTATCACAATAATTTCAGGGATTATTTTTGGTGATGGGGATCAAAACCTATAGAATTTTACTTAAAAATCTTTCTTTTCATTTCTAATAAAAAGTTTGCATTAAGTCAGTTTGCATTAAGATTCCTGAGAATGCCTATGGACCAATATTTAAAGCCTCACTAACCCTCAGCTATAACTTTACCGTTTAACATTTGTTTACATTTTGTTTCATATAAATCTATCTTCTTCCTCAGAGTCCTTATTAAATATACAAGGTAAAATATGTGCTTCTTATTCGCTACTTCTATAACTATTTTTGCCAATTAAATATCACTAATAGATCTTTATCGTAGGTCAAATGAATTACATGTTTCAAATTTTCATGCCTATCAAATGCCCCCTGAGAGAATGCTGACTGTCATATGGGCTTTGACAGTAGAAGCTGGAAGGGGCACTAACAATTTGGTGAAGAAAATTTATAACACATCACACTTTTTATTTGGTTTGTGAGTCTGGGGTTTTGTATTGGTTTTTGCTTTTTTTTTTATTTTGGTGCCACACCCAGTAATGCTTAGGGCTTACTCCTGGCTCTGACCATTAGTCACTCCTTGTGGAACTGTATATTACCTAGAGAAACCATGAGAAAATAATTAAAAATTAAAAATTAAAAACTTAAGCACTAAATAAAATACTATAAAACCTAACCCAAAATATTTCATAAAGGAAAAACAAAATAGGAAACAAAAACAGACATGGAGCATATCAAGAACAACAATGTGGCAGGCATAAATCAAATCAGCATGACGTTAATGTAGATCTATTAATTTTTCATTAACAGTAAAGACTAAACAAATTTTTAATTAAAAAAATAATTTAAAAAAATTAAGGTAGAGACTATAGGACTGAATTTAATTTTATTTTAGTTGGTTTGGGGACCAAACCAAACATTTAGCAATACTCAGGCCTTACTCTATTTTTTTTTTACATTTTTATTGAATCACTATGAGATAGATACTTACAAAGCTATTCATGATTAAATTTCAGTTATATAGTATTCCAACACCCAACCCTCCACCAGTGTACATACATTTCCCAGCACCAGTGTCCCCAGTTTCCCTCACATTACCTCTACCTCCCACCCCTGCCAAGCTCTTCTTTTTCTCTTCCTCTCCTTTTCCCTCTCTCCCTCCCCCTTTTTTGGGCATTGTGGTTTGCAACATTGATACTGAAAGGTTATCAAGAATATCCCTTACCTACTTTTAACACTCAGATCTTGTCCAGCTTGGTCATTCCTCAGAGCTTCCTCTTGGCTCTCCGTTCAGGGATCATTCCTAGCAGTGTGAGGAGACCATATGCAGTGCCAGGGATTAAATCTATGTTAGTATGTACAAGGCAAGTACCTTACTGACTTTTGTACCAGTACCAATACCGTACTATTTCTCTAATCCTTTATTTTATTGTCCAATAGAGACCACTCCAAGTAATGTTCAGTCTAACATAAGGAGTTCATGGTGTAGTTCTGGGCTACAGTACTTGTAGGACCCCATGGACATATTCAATGGAAATGCCACCAAGACTTTACCTCACGTTGTTTTGAAGAGATATGAGGTGCCAGGTATCAAACTCGGAGGCTTATATATAGTAGGCATATGCTCTACAATATGCTCAGGGCCACTCTCCACATGTTCAGACGAGCTTCATGCATGAAGGAACCAGCAGAGGAACCCAGGTGTGCGGGACCCAGAGCCAAGATCTCCAAGGCTATTCGGATCAGGACCGGGCCTCTTCCACCCAGATCCCCCGTTTTCCAGTAGCTGGACAGTCACACCCAGAAACTGCCCCCGGCAACATGTAAGCCCATCAACAGCCAACATCCAGAGACCATGAAACCAAGCTCCTGGAAGCGCATCTAATAGCCTAGTTCTTCCTCTTAGAGAACCTGACAAGCTAACAAGAGTCTATTGCCCACACAGGAGAGCCTGGCAAGCTCCCTGTGGCATATTCATATCCCTAATACAGTAAAAGATATATGCATACCTCTCAGAGAGCCCAGCAAGCTACCGAGAGTATCCCGCTCGCACGGCAGAGCCTGGCAAGCTACCTGTGGCATACTCAATATGCCAAAAACAGTAACAATAGGTCTCATTCCCCTGACCCTGAAAAAGCCTCCAATCGTTGGAAAGACGAGTAAGGAGAGGCTGCTAAAATCTCAGGACTGAGTGTAATAAAGACGCTACTGATGCCCACTCAAGTAAATCAAGGAAAAACAAGATGACAGTATAATGTGATACAGTCATGCTCTGCAAATTGAGTTATTTCCCTGGCCCTATAGGACTGGATTTTTAAAAGAACAAAATTCAATTATATGTTGCCAACAGACTCAAAGAAACAAAGTGGTTGAAAATGAACAGATGGAAAAAGATGATGTACGCAGATAGTTACTGTCAGACAGTTGAACCTAGCAGCACTGTGACACTAGTCAAGTACATGGAAACAATGCATCAATGTGTCTATCAGTGAGTGAATGGGATAAGTGAAATATAAATGGTTATTCCATATATAAGCATAAATGGAATAAGATGCAATAGGGTATTTTTCATCAATAAAAACGAATGAACTCCCCTCCCACCGCCGAGATGTGATCCTGGGGGCCGCACGCGTGTGCGGCCTCTCCGCAGCTGCACAAGCATGAATCCAGACCCAGCAAAACCTCTTTCGGCATGGGCAACTCCTCGCAAAATGTCTCCAGCCTGAGAACTAAGCCTCGGCCCCATGCCCGCCCAGGAGGGGAAAGGTGTCTCTCTATCTCGCCTCTTTCTCTCCGGGGATGAAGGGCGCGGTGTCCGCCATATTAAGACGACCACAGATTGGGTTTTCAAGCCTGCAATGATCCAATATCTGGAAGAAATCTCCCTGGACTTAGTGTTAAAGTACAGAAATTCAAAACCATGCCGCGCGAACTTATTTGTCTTCACAGTAGGTCTGAATCTAGTGGGGTACTTCTAATAACAATAGTGAGGTTTGTGTTGAAATATTGAATGTAACCAAAGTAAACAGAATGTAAAATGAAACTTATCAGTTACAAGGTAGGGGGTTCGGGGGCGGGATGGGAGGTGTACTGTGTGGGGTTTGTTTTTTTTTTTGGTGGTGGTATATGGGCACTGGTGAAAGGATGGTTTCAGCATTGTATAACTGAGACCTAAGCCTGAAAGCATTGTAATCTTCCACATGGTGATTTAATAAAATAAAATTTTTATTAAAAAAAAACAGAAAAAAAAACGAATGAACTATTGTGACCAGAGAGATGGTACAGAGCATAGGGCAATTACCTTGCATCAGCCAACCCAGGTTAAATCCCCAGCACCTCATATGGTCCCCAAGCCCACTTGGAGTGGTCTCTCAGTGCAGATCCAGGAGTATATACAGAGCAATGCTGACTGCAAATTCAAGAGTAAGCCCTGAGCTCTACTGGGTGTGGACCAAAAGTCAAAATCAACCAAAAGAAAAACAAATGAACTACCAATACACACAATATAAAATAATCTCAAAACTGTCATACTACATAATAAATCAGACACAAAATACTTCACATTGTATGATTCCATATGCTTTAAAATTTCATCTATTTTAATTTTAATATTTTATTAAGTGACCATAAATTTCAACAGACTATAAAGAGAAAAGAGAAAAAAATGGGGGTTGTTTTTTTTTAATTTTATTGAATCACCGTGAGATAGTTATAGGCTTTCATGCTTGGGTTACAATCTCACAATGATTTTAACACCCATCCCTCCACCAGTACACATTCTCCACCACCGATATCCCAGGTATACCCCCCTTTCCCACCCTCCCCCTGCCTCCATGGCACACAATATTCCCCATTCTCTATCTCTACTTTTGGGCATTATGGCTTGCAATACAGACACTGAGAGGTCATCATGTTTGGTCCATTATCTACTTTCAGCACACATCTCCCATCCTGACTGATTTCTCCAGCCATCATTTTCTTAATGATCCCTTAAAAGAGAAAAAAATTGAATGCCTATTAGTACCTTTAAAAAAACTCATAAAATACTTGAATGTGTTTAATACCTATCCCAAAAATCATATAAAAATAGTTATGGGGGGAGGTATATCGTGATTCTTGGTGGTGGAATATGTGCACTGGTGAAGGGATGGGTGTTTGAGCATTGTATAACTGAGACTTAAACCTGAAAGCTTTGTAACTTTCCACATGGTGAATCAATAAAAGAATAAATAAATAAATAAATAAATAAAATAGTTATGAAATTTTAACTAACTTTCTAGCACTTCTAAATAGAAAACTATGCCATAAAATATTTTAAGAACATATACAGGAATCATACATTGAATTCTTTTCCTTTAAAGATTGGACTCTATGGATGTGGAAAAGAAACTTGTGCAAAACTGGCCTGTCATTTGAAAGAATGCAAAGTTCAGGAAATCTCTATATCTCAAAATTATTCCTACACACTATTCAAAGAAGAATTTAAAAAGGGATTTGTACAAGCTGGAATAGAAGGAAAACCCACAGTTTTGATAATTGTTTATTCAAACATGGAAGCAGTAAGTACTTCTTGTCTTTATTATTTGCTATGTTTGAAATGTAATTAACTCTCCTCCACAAATTTATTAGTTTATTACATCAATTATTTTCTCAGTCTCCATTCTTATCCATGATATCCCATAGTTTTACATAAGCATTGCAGTAAAAGTATTTCCCATATTCCTTTCTAATCTTCATTTTGATTGAACCAGGAGAAATTACTCATCTGTTTGTCTTAATTTACCCATCCTATGTCAGACTACTTTATAATCTGTGTTTTTAATATAACTACGTTTGCCAACCCGGGTTGGATTTCTCCGTCCCTCTTGGAGAGCGCAGCAAGCTACAGAGAGTTTCCTGTCCGAAAGGCAGAGCCTGGCAAGCTATCCATGGCATATTCAATATGCCAAAAACAGTAACAAGTCTCACAATGGAGACATTACTGGTTCCCGCTCGCTCGAGCAAATTGATGAACAATGGGATGACAGTAACAGTGACAGTGACCATCTGTCTATAGTACTTGATTGTGTCATCTATGGAGCATTGTCACATCTTGAGCTTCTGATTCTCTCCTTTATCCTTCTGATGTAATTTCTCTACCAACTTCAGGATTTTCCTAGCAGAATCTACTTTCTTTATATACAAACAAAAAATAATAATCACTCAACTTTTTTCCTATGTGTTGTTTTGCTAACTTGTATCCTTTCAAACACAGAACCTACTTAGAAATACTATGTCAAATTATATGTACATCTTTGTGGCAGAATTTCAAGGAAACATTGTGTATTATTGATGCAGGAATGGTGGCTGTGCATCTCTAGTTGGTCCACAGTTCCCAAGTTGTTCAATATTTTCAAGAACAAAAATATTGAATAATAAAGATATACAGATTCAGAATTAGAAAGCTAGAAAAGTTTATTGATGAGTAGAAAAGAAAGTAACTCCCAGCCAGGAAGGAATTTAGTGTAAGACTAAGTTAAAGTCCATCTCATTTTGGAGTGGGGGCGGTTATAGGAAAATAGGGTGTTTGTGCTTCTTATCAGATTGGATTGAATGAGAGGATCCCATTTGCTCCCCACAGATGTTCTGATAATTGAGGCTCTGTCGTTGTTAGAAGTCTAACACCCATTTTTCCCAATTAGGCCAATGAGGCTATCATCTTCCATAGAAGTTGTTTGTTACTTAGGACTATGACTGTTTGCCCTGGCACAGCCTGTTGATATCTCTCAGTCTATTGTGAGCCAGTCCAAGCCCTGGGCATAATTTAATCCACTCAGCCTTATGGATAACCGTGGGAAACTATAGACTCCCTACTTTCAAAGAGAGTCTGGAAAACCGCAGGAATGTTTAGAACGTAGAATACAAACAGCTAAAATGAAGTTACTCTCAGTAGGTGACAAGGGGAAACCGAGACTTCCTCTCTCACTATCTAGGACCCAGATATGTAAAATTTCTAGTATTATTTCTAACTATAACCATTTTGGCTCCTAACATTAGTTCCAATAGAAGCTCTATTCTTAGCTTTTTGAAGAAAAAAAAAAGCCAACCTTCCAAAAAGGTTAGGCAAGTGGACATTCCCACCTATAGTGAATGAAGTTTTCTTTAACCCCACATCCACACCAGCAATGGCTGTTTTGGTTCTTTCTGGTGTGTGCCAGTCTCAGCGGTGTGAGACAGTATCTCATTGTTGTTTCATTTGCATTCAAAATGCTCATACTTTTGTAATAACTCCTTTAGGATAACTATTTATCCTTCATCTGTTATCTTTCCCAATTTTAACCCTTTATAGAGACAAACTTGGTTAAATTAAAATAATTCTTTAGTTCTGTTTTTGCAGCTTGTGTATTATTCAAATGCAATGGTAGATTACTGAGGTTTTTCTATGAACTGCTAAAAACAAAGGCCTTCCTCAATTCTTTACTGCCCCTTCACCTTTCATACTTCTTGCCCTAGTGTGTAACATCACTGTTTATCATACTGTCAGTACCAAATAGTGTTTTTCTAATGCTTGAATAATGGATGGATGACTAAAGCTTACTTTTGTTCAGAAATAGATAATTGATCAATTTAAGTTATCAGACGCAGACGGGAAAGATAGTACAGCAGATAGCGCAGTTGCCTTGCATTGAGCTAACCTACCTTTGACCTCCAGCACCTTTTATGTTCCCTCAGCCACCTGGAGCCAGAAATAATCCCTGAGCAGAACAGAAGTAAGTCCTGAGCACTGCTGGGTGTGATCCTCCCTAAAAGTTATGAATGCTTACTGATAAAGAATTTTATTTTTAAATTTTATTTATTTACTGCCTTTTGGGTCATACCCAGTGATGCACAGGGGCTATTCCTGGCTAGTGCACTCAGGAAGTACTCTTGGCGGTGCTAGGGGGTCCATATGGGGTTCTGTGAATCGAACCCAGGTTGGCAAAACCCACTGTATCACTTCAGCCCCTAATTTTATTCTTCTTTAAACACTATTGTTTTCTCAACTTGGTGTGCTTAAAACAAATTATAGGAATAATTTTAGTTTAATTTTTGGAGCCATTCTCAGAGGTGTTCAGGGTTTACTCCTGACTCTGAGCTCAGGGATCACTCCTGGATCCCTGAGCTCAGGAAACAAATGGTGCTGGGGATTGAGCCCAGGTCAGCCTTTGCAAGGCAAGTACCCTACCCACTATACCATCACTCCAGCCCTACAAATACTTCTCTTAACTATGCTTCATTGAAGGAGTCATTTCTGGAAGATCTGAAGAGCGTTATCAATTTGGGGAAAATGCCTGATTTCTTTGAAAATGAAGAGCTGGACTCTATTGTCCCAAGGATTCTAACCTTCGCTGAGCAGTCTGGTTGCAGTAACAACAGAGAATCTTTACTTACATTCTTCCAAAAGGTACTTTTTATAAGTCTTGGCTTTATCAAATAAATCCTGCCACCATATGTGGTGGCATATGAATTTGACCATATATGGTAGGCAGAAATTGGTACCAGAAAGAAATAAGTTGACCTGTGGTACTTTCTCATGAATATTTTAGTTTGGTGTCTTCATTAAGCTATTGGTCAGTCATAAAGGCCTTATTGATCTAATCTCTCACAGGCGCCGTATTGCTGAGTCCATTCTAAATGTCACTTCTCTTTTGAATAGGAATTAATGCTGTTTAGATGCCCTCTCAGAGATAAGCTATTAAAACTCCGCCTGTTGCCTTACCCGTGCTTCTCTCTGTATCTTCCAGTTTGAACTCATCTCATTTTCTCACTTTGAGTTTCTGCATTTAAGTGACACCACCTAAGAGGAAAGAGTTAAAGTGTCAAACCCAATAATATCTGGTATATTACATCCTTCTGTTCAGAACACATTCTAAGAATTTGTACAGGCACTGGCTGTTCAGTGCTTCTACCCAGCCCAGCCACGGGAAGCTAAAAGGGTAGGGTTTCACAAGAGAAGAACCTGGTTAATTTCTTCAGAACTCTGTAGGACTTGTCCTTTTATCTTGGAAAGTCTCTGGGTAGGGCAGAAACTCAACAAATAACTGATCAGTCTCTATTCCACCTATTAAAGCAAGAGTTTAATAAATTTTAAGTGCAATATTAAATATAATGTTTTCCCAAAGCAATGGATGGTATTTTGTCAACTTATATTTTTATTAATTTTCAGAGAGTATATAAAAATCTTCATATCTTTTTAACAATGAATCCTACAGAACCTAAATTTCATTATCGTTGTAAACAATATTCTTCTATCATAAGTGCCTGCACAATTGACTGGTATGAGAAATGGAATGAAGAAGCTCTCCTTTTTGTAACCAACACTTTCTTAAAAGAAAGTGTGGATTTTGAGGAAAGAGAGGTAAGTAAGACTTCTCTTTTAAAAATCTAATGCAAATGGGGTCGTGGAAATAATTCACTGGGTAAGGCATTTGCCTTGCATAGAGCCAACCTGGATTTGTTCCCATCCAGTTGTGATACCACCCCACCCCATCTCCCAAAAAAAATCTAATGAGAATGAAATTTCCAGATAACTTAACAGGATTAAATAACACAGTGTCTAAATATCAAAGAATGCTAGGTGGGAAAAATTGATAACTAGGCAAAATTATGAAATAGATAATTTGTTTATCTTGACTTGATTAATTCCCCTTTTTTGCTGGCTAATTTACCCAGTTTCAATGCTTACTAGATTCCTTACTGCTTGAGTCTCTTTACTATTCTGCCCCAATAGGGAAAAGCAGATTTCCATAAAGGAAAATGACTTCCATTTTGCATACTAGTCATGGTATGAAGGTTGCAACTTTCTGTGTATTCCTTATAAAATTATCTATCTTGGCTACAACCAAAAAGTACAAAGAAATGAGAGTTATGCACAAAACTAACTCATAATTAAAACCACACCTAAGTGATTTATCTGCCTGAAGATCCTCTAGGGTGCAGACAAATATAAAAATTCATTAAGGCATGAAATTTGGTGTAGGACCTAGAAAGGGGCTTGTATCATTGTCTAAGCACTCCCAGAATGCAAAGGGCAGGAAGAAAGAGACATGATAGCAGGAAGAAAATGTAAGTGACTTCAAAGCAACCAAAAGATTCACTAGCTTGCTGGATTGGAGATAGGTAACCATGGTGACCTAACCATGTTAGGTTCAAAGCTAAGCAAAGTTCTGGTAGGAGGGTTCTGGAGAGATCAGGAATCCATCACCTGATCATACTCACAGAGTGGTCACATCATGGTCCCCCAAGCACTGCCAAGAACAACCCCCAAGCCCTGAGCTGGAGGTAGTACCCGAGTACCACAGGATGTAGCCAGAAAAAAAAATTAGAAACAAAGGCAAAGAAAGTTTAAGGGACATTCATTTTTCTTTTGTTTTTTCCACTAGATATATGTATGATATATATGTATATCTCCTTTGAACCCTTACATTTTCACAGTTTTATTTTATTCACGGTCATTACTTAATGACCTTGCTATTCATAGTATTTTGAGAAAGGAATATTGGAAGCAGGGAAATATGCTGTAATCTTTAACCATTTTCTCCAACCAGTACATTAAATCCTTGAATGAGGTAAAGAGTTCTGATCTGTCACTATTATTAACATTAAGTATACTATGTTTGGGCTGGGGAGAATGCACAGCAGGTGAAGCACTTGCCTTGCATGCAGCTGACCTAGGTTCAATCTCAGGCACCACATATGGTTGCCCAGGCACTGCCAGGCGTAATCCCTGATCTCAGAGCCATGAGTAAGCTCTAACCACAGCCAGGTGTAGCCCAAAGGAAACAGAAGAAATCCATATTCTTGGTTCCATTAATGCAGGACCTTTTCTAAATCTCCACACCTCAAAAATAATAAACTATTTTAAGCTCTTTACATGATTTAAATGTTGTTGTTCTATGTATTTTTGGACTGCTTTCTCTTAATCCTTAAAAATGACTTTTCAGAACTTACAAGAAAAACTTGCAACAACGTGTGTCCAAATCTACACAAGTGTGAAAGAATTGAGCACAAAATACTTTAAAGAAACTGGAAGGCATTATCATATCTTTCCCAGTACCTACTTAAAATTCATTGAAACTTTTGCACACATTCTGAAATCACAAAGGCAGGAATTACAAGCACGGAGGTAAGAGAGAGACCAAACCAAAAGCATAAATGTTGGTAAAGAGAAGTAGATGCTCTATAGTAAGCCCAAGTTTGACTTTTCAGTGACGGCAAAAAGGCAAAAACTGCAGGAGACATTTAAATAGTCAAGCTGGAGTGCTCTCTTCGCAGTGAGCGACTCCATTAAGGCAAGGCTGGCTGAGGCAGCCAGCAAAACAGCAATGAGCCCTTGTTAGATTCAGTTTAGTATACACATGGACAATGAAACAAGCAACCAAAGGCGCCTCTCCTCGTTTCCCATGAAACAACATGGAGACAGATGATACGACATTGTCTTCCTGTGGTGGAGAAATCCAAATCTTGCCATGGCCAGGCAATTTTAGCACCTTTGGCTATGACGGGGGAAGGGTATGGGATCAGAACACAGCAGATATTGAAAAACTTCTCAGGACAGTCTCCTTAGAAGATGCAGTGAGGAAGAAATGACCCTGCAGCATCTGCTAAAACCTGTTCCAGATGGATCTAGTTGCTAAGACCTAGATGAGCCACATTTCTTTATTTTTTTATGCATTTGATATTTTCTTTGGAGAGAGATAAAATAAATAAGCAAGATAAAAAATGGTAGCAATAGGCCTCTGCTTCACTCTCACTGTATCACTGTCATTCTGTTGCTCATCGATTTGCTCAAGCGGGCACCTATAACGTCTCCATTGTGAGACTTATTGTTATAGTTTTTGGCATATCGAATATGCCACGGTATCTTGCCAGGCTCTGCCGTGCAGGCAAAGTACTTTTGGTAGCTTGCTGGGCTCTCCAAGAGGGGCGGAGGAATTGAACCCAGATCGACCGCGTGCAAGGCAAATGCCCTACCCACTGTGCTATCACTCCAGCCCAGGCCTCTGCTTAAGAGAAAATTATGAATGAAGGTGGTTGAAGCATCCAGGATCTATGTGGAGCTGTGGAAAATTTTCTAGCATGGGTAGTGAGTAACCCCATCCTTTCACTTGCCATATAACCAGTGAAGAAAGAATAGGACACTCTAATAAGAAACTCAGCCATTCTGATTAATTATTCTCACTGGGGCTTGAGCCAAATTTATTCTAAATATTTTAGGCATTTGGATGAAAATGACCATGGCCATGACTGTCTCTTGAAAGATAGACTCCGGATAGGTTTCCAGTCTGGAGTCGAGTCAGTTAAAACTATTAAGGCAAATTAAGTAAGAGTCATTGGCAATCACATATTCTCCAAAGGCTAGCAAGGAAACCAGGGCAATAAAATTTTTATTGCCACTCACAAAAAAGAGTTTAAAGTAGTTTTTGTGTGGCAAACAAGTATAGGCCTGACATAGAAAGCAACCTCAATCGCAGCACTTGGAAAATAGGAGGTTGAAGTCTCATTGTACTCAGCTTTGTTAAGGCCAGGTGGAACATTCTGCATTGGTGACATTTAGCACTGTTGTTATAGTCTTTGAATGCAGTGACGCTAAATGGAATCATGCGAGTATTCATATAACTAATCTTATTCAGTTCTGTGCAAATTGTTTATTCCCGCAAGTCAGGAGATCCTATTGATTATGTTTCCCTTATCCTGTCTAAAAAGCTTCACAAAGCCATAGATCCTACAGGATTTTCTCCTATGTTTTCTTCTAAAATTGCTATATTTTTATCTTTTACATTTATTTCGGGGCTGGAGCAATAGCACAGCAGGTAGGGCGTTTGCCTTGCACGCGGCCGACCTGGGTTCAATTCCCAGCATCCTATATGGTCCCCTGAGCACTGCCAGGAGTGATTCTTGAGTGCAAAGCAAGTAATACCCCTGTGCATCGCCAGGTGTGACTCAAAAAGCAAAAAAATAAAATAAAATAATTACATTCATTTCTTTTTTTTTTAATTTTATTGAATTACCATGTGGAGGGTTACATAGTTCTCAGGATTATGTCAGTTATACAATACTCAAACACCCTTCCCTTCACCAGTGCCCATCTTCCATCACCAACCCCCCCAGTATACCTGCCGCCCCCTCCCACCTCCCCAGTCCCCACCCTTGTAAGTGATAAGTTTCACTTTGTTTACGCTTTATCTCGATTACATTCCATGTTTCAACACACAACTCACTACCGTTGTTGGGATTTCCCCCAAAAAAGAAAAAGACAGTCCTATTGCCAAGGAGGCATTTGATAGTTCTCCATTGCTAAGGATATAGAGATATTAAGTCCCGCTGTTTGTTACATAACTTTTCTTTTTCCCCCTTGCCCCGCGCCACCAAGTTCATGCCTGTTTAGTAATCGCCACGCTGCCTGACAAAGGGGAAAAAAAACGAAAAGGATGGTTATTTCCCGTCATCAGCAGGTGTGGGGCTCTGGCTTAGTTGATAGACTAGTAGAGTGTCTGCAAGCAGTTTCTGGAACCGACGGTCTTGCGCCGGTATCGGCTCCGGCTCGAGATTCCACCAGCGTCCCACTGTTCCATGTACATAATTTTTCCCCTTATATCCCATTCCCACGCCACCAGGTCTGTTTGCTTAATGGACATCACACTATGGTTGACGCCACGCCGCGTTTCTTCCCGAGAAAGAAGAAAATTTCTTCTCAGCCGGCGTGGGGATATAGCTTAGTTCAGTCTAGAGAGATGGCTACCACTTTGATTGCCTTCAATATTTCAGCAACAGACTTACTATTCTTGTTAGGATCTCCCACAAAAGTCCGACCCATTTAAAAGGAACCATTACATATTGCTGATGCTAAGATGACATTAGGTCGTGCGGCCGCTGCTGAGGCCGCGCGGTTTTGGGTTTCTGTATAAAGTCCAGGGAAAGTACAACCAGAAATAACATCACTACAAACTTTTACCCTTTTATGGTGCTCATGAGATGGAGAAACCTAGAGGGAGGCTCGGCGTCTCCATTTTGCGCTCAGAAAGCCGCGGCCCCTGCGCTGTGCTCGGGAGGGAGGAGTTGATAGAGAGAGAGGTTAAAAGAATTGGGGGATGCCCAGTTCCCACTGTTTCAGCCCGCCGTGGGTTCTCCGATCCCGTGCCAGAATTAGTTCAGTGGGCTGCTTGGAGTCCAAGGGCGCTTCCTTGGGCTCTTCCATCCTGCTCGCTCCGCAGCAGGGTCCAAAGGGCTTACATTCATTTCTATGACTCATTTTGAGTGAATTTTTGTCTTAGGCTTCTATGTTCTTAAAACAATTGCTCCAGTATAAGTTATTGAAATAATCTTATTTTATTGCTTCCGTTCCTTTGTCAAAAATCAGTTAGAGGGGTCAGAGTGATAAATACTCTGTGATAGTGATAGGTAGGTTGTTTGCCTTGCACTTGGCTAACCCAGGTTCAATCCCCGGTATCCCATATGGCCCCCCAAGCACCACCAGGAGTAATTCCTGAGTACAGAGCCAGGAGTAACCCCTGAGTATCACTGGGTGTGACCCAAAAAATAAAAAATAATAATAATAAATCAGATATGCTTGTGTGTGTTTATGAATTTTTAAGTCATTTCTATAGACTGACTATGTCTATCCTCCTGCTAATATCATATAGTCCTTATTATTGTAGTTAAATACTCTTTTAGGGCTGGAGTGATAGCACAGCAGGTAGGGTGTTTGTCTTCCACGTGGCTGACCCAGGTTCGATTTCCAGCATCCCATATGGTCCTCCGAGTACCACCAGGAGTAATTCCTGAGTGCACGAGCCAGGAATAACCCCTGTGCATCGTGGGATGTGACCCCAAAAAAAGAAAAAATAATACTCTTTAAATCAAGTACGTATTTTATAACAGCATATTACACTGTTTTATTCTTCTTTTCCAAATTTATTTTATTCGCTTAGTTCATTTGTTGTCCCATATATATTTGATATTATTTCTACATCTGTATTTACAATGTGTTTTACATCTTACTATGATTTTTAAGAATTTTGCTAAACTAATATCCTTATTTCATGAGAGTTGACATCTCTACATGAATTGTTTTCCAATTTATGATAACAGAATGTTTTTAATATTTTGTTTTATCAGTAGCTTTAAGTAAACGAGTCCCATACATGCTATGCAACCTTCATTTTATCGAGTGATTACAATTGGTGGCATAGTTTTTATTTTAGTGTGCACATAGACATTTACAGCATTCAGAAATTCAATTAATATTTGTATACAATAGCTACTGAATTTTACTTATTAGTTAGAGTAAGTTTTTTTAAAATCCCTTGGGACTTTCTATATAAACTGTAACATCATCTGCAAAGAGGGACAGTTTAATTTTGTCCTTTGCATCCAATATATCTTTTATTTTATTGTCATACCTTGTTACGGATTTCCAGTACTGTTCCCAGTAAAAGTAGCAATAATGGAAATTTTAGCCTTATTCCTTATCTTAGGGAGAAACCATTCTTTCATCATTAAGTATACTAATCTCTGTAGGTTTCGAGTAAAAGTTATTTATCTAGTTGAGGAACTGACTCACTATTTCTGTGTTTTTAAAAGAGCTTCATTTATTTGGTTGTTTTTTTGTTATGTATCACCAGGTAGGATATTGCGGGGGGGGGGGGAGGAGGAAATCACTCCAAGTGTTCAGGGGACCATGTGGTCCCAGGGATTGAACCACCAGAATCTTACACATGTACATTAGCCCTTTGAATTGTCTCCTCAGCCCCTGTAATAACTTTATTATAAATTCTATCAAAACCTTTATTCTAAATTAACATGGTTATGCAGCTCTTTTTTCTTCTTTCTTTACCCTGTTACTAAGGCAGAGTACACTGATTTGCTTTCAAATATTAAGCCCACTTTGTATCTCTGGAGTAAACCTCGTTTAACCATTAAATATAATTCTTTTTGAGTATTAATGCATTATTGTTGTTGATATTATATTTTTTCTTGCTTAAATACTTTTTCTCCCAACCAGGAATAATATTCATAGAGGCTTAGCCAGGATTCTGGAAGCAGCCAGTCTGGTTACAGATATGCAAAGTGAAGTCGGGAAGCTTGGCCCACAACTAGAAAGAATAAAAAACGTACGTGTGACTGGAATTCTCTTTTTAAAATTTTACAGTTTAATACAGAACAGTGTTTGAAGATAAAAATAAAACTATTTGACAAGTATGGGTAAAAAATTCCAGCATTGTTATGCAGCTCTGTAACATCTCTTAGTCTCAACTTTCTCATGTGTAAAATGTGAGAAATAGTGACAGTGTGACAGTGTAATTACAAAGGTCCAGGATGTTCCACTGCCACAATGGTTTCTTCTGTACCCCCTTCTCATTGAAAAAAAAATTGTCTGTATGGTTCCAAGAAATAGTTTTTATAGGAAACTAAACAGGGAATCACATTTTTAGAAAGGGTAATTTGCAGTCTGATGAATATCAGAGTAATTTTAATTCCCTCATGATCCCCTGATGTACACGTGCAAACAAAGATTTATTTCAGGATGGGGGCAGGTGGCTATGGCTTGGGCCATACACAGTGGTGTTAGGGAACTATGCCCAAACCTGTCCTCTGGAGTTTCTCCTGATGGTTCCTGGGGGACTATGTTGTCCCAAGGAACAAATCAGGACCAACCTCAGGCAAGGCAAGTGCCTTAACCCCTGTACTCTCTCTTTGACCAGCAAATCAAGATTTCTTATTAAAGTTTCCACCCTCTTTTCTCTTTAGGACTATGAATGAAAAACATTCTCAGCATTTCCAACCGTCAAATTTGTTGGTTTCTAATACTAAATTCAGTTCTAAATTTCTCTGAGCCAGCATTAATCCCCACAGTTCTTCCTTCCACTTCTATTGAATTGGAAGTTGAGGCATTGAATTAAATCTGATAGTATAATAGGCAGTTCTAGAGACCACAGAGGAGAAGCAGGTCTGAATGGAAGTCAATTGAAAAATCTAGTCACAAGTTCCTAGAACTATGGGTCTGGGCCTTTGGGTACAAGTTCTCAGGTACTCAGCTCTCTGCAGGCTGTATCAAGCTCCACACCTCCATCTTGTCTGGCTCTAGACAGGGTCAGTAAGACTTCTCAACACTAAGTGTCACCACCAAAAATTGAAACTCTATTTCAGAAAGTTGAAGCCAGATATCAAATAAATTCAGGTTTTGTTCCACTTTATAAGCAAAAAGTAAAATTTTCAAAAATTTGAGAGGACTAGAATTTGGGCTTCACACACAAAACAATATGTTCCTGAAACACATTTTTCTCTCTAATTTCACCCCTAACCTGCCAAATAATTAGTGACAAATTGGTTTATTTCTGATTAACTTTATTGTAAGTCATTACAATTACAGCAAGAATAGAAATCATAAATAAATTTTCTATTCTGCTTAATCTTAATTACCCTCATTATTTTCCTGAGAGAAGTTCTGGAGATATGATTAAGCCTGAAGTTGCTGTTTTCTTATCAACAAATATATTAATATTCGTACCTGCCATGTAAAGGGATACCCAAGATTCAGACCAGTGATGATTCCGGTGATGTGCAAATCAGTGCAGTGAACAGAGAATGGTCTTGGGTCTCTTCCATCTTAATAGCATGGTTTGCAGAATTCTTCATCATCCCCCCCTTTATGGACTGAACGTAATCCTGTTTTCCAGGATTTTTCTTTTAACCCTGAGTAGGGGGCATATTTTATAATTCCTATCTTATCATTCAACAAACATATATTAAGAATATATTTGACAATATGTAAGACCAGGCAACAAAGTTTTCCATGAGACATCATTCCAAGTAGACCTGATCCATATCTTTTCATTGGGAAGACAGTAACTATTTACAAGTTCTTCTAGGATCTCACATGTTTAATTTCTCTTTGACCAATCAGGATTTTATTTTCCCTTTATAATTTTGAATTTCTGGAAAGTTTTACCAAAAAAGATATAAAACCCAAAGATTACCATGAAACCAAAATTCCATAGCTAAAAGTTTCACATACTTCAACTGCCTTAATACCAAGACCAAGCCTACCTAATTAAAGGCCTAATGAGGGGCCAGAGCAATAGTACAATGGGCAGGGACTTCGCCTTGTGTGTAGAGAAGCAGGGTTTGATCCCTGAGTTGGTGCTCAGGGGAGCATCAACAGAAGTGATCACTGAGTGCAGATCCAGGAATAATACCTAAGCATCATCAAGTATGGCTCAAAATTTAAAAAAAAAAATTAAAGATCTAATGATAAAACTGACATTATTTTCACTCATTAGGCAGACTAATTAAACATTTAATCTGAAAAAAATCTTACCAGTCTAACACTTGTCCTTATAGCAAAGGAAAAATTAGGTCTGATTTTTTTCTCATATTTACTACAAATTTTGAACTTAATTTAAGATCCTTAAAAAAATTCATTAAATTTTTTTTGACAACACATAAAATTTCCATCCCTAATATTTATTCCTAATAAACTTTCTGCACATCCCTTTTATATCTACATTGTGTCCTATGACTTTTCTTCATTCTATTCCACAATCAACTTCACTTTAAAACAGGATTCCTTAAAAATGAGAATGAAGATACAAGCTACCAGAACTTGTGGGATGCATCTAAAGCAGTGTTGAGGGGAAAAACTATAGCTCTGCAAGCATTTCTCAGGAAGTAAGAAAAGGCCCACATGAATAACCTGGATACACAGCTCAAGATCTTAGAAAAGGACAAACAAAAGGAGTCCAAACCAGGCATGAGGAAGGAAATAATAAATGTTAGTGCAGAAATTAATGGCATGGAAACCCAAAAAAGCAATCCAAAATATCAATGAAACCAAGAGCTGGTTCTTTGACAAAATAAACAAGATTGATAAACTACTAGCAAGACTCACAAGAAAAGAGAGGGAGAATCCTAATAAGCGAATCAGAAATGAAAATGGGGACATAATAATGGAAACCAAAGAATTCAAAAGATCATCAGAGATTACTTTGAAAGTTCGTATGCCATTAAACAAGAGAACCTAGAAGAAATGGATAAATTCCTAGATTCTTATAACTTCCCAAGGCTGAGCCAAAAAGATCTGGAATACGTGAATAGACCTATCACAATCAAGGAAATTGAAACAGTAATTAAAATGTCCAGATGGATTCACTAGTGAATTCTTCCAAACATTTAAAGAGGACCTATTGCCAGTCTTTTTAAGCTTTTCCAGGAAATTGAAGAAACAGAAACTCTCCCAAACAGTTTCTATGAGGTACATATCACCCTAATACCAAAGCAAAAAGAGACACCACAATAAAAGAAAATTATAGGCTGATATTCCTGATGGACACAGATGCAAAGATCCTCAACAAAATATTATCAAATAGAATCCAACATCTCATCAAAAAGATCATACACCATGACCAAGTGGGATTCATCCCCGGGGGGCAAGGATGGTTCAGCATTCATAAGTCAATCAATATAATCCATCATATTAATAAAAGAAAAGATTAAAATCATAGGATCATATCAGTAGATTCAGAGAATGCAGACCCAGCACCTGTTTATAATAAAAACTCTCAGCAGATTGGGAATTGAAGGAACTTTCCTCAATATAGTCAAAGCCATCTACCACAAGCCTACAGCAAGCATTATCCTCAAAGGGGAAAAACTAAGAGCCTTCCCCCTAAGATCAGGGACAAGACAAGGATGCCCACTCTCACCACCACTATTCGATGTAGTACTGGGAGTACTTGCCATAGTAGTCAGGCAAGAAAAAGGCACACATGGGAGAGCCTCGCAAACTCTCCATGGTGTATTCATATGCCGAAACCAGTTACAGTGCTGGGTCTCATGCCCTGACCCTGAAAGAGCCTCCAGTGCGGCATCGTTGGGAAGGATGAGTAAAGAGAGGCTCCTAAAATCTCAGGGCTAGAACGAGACTGCTCGAGAAATTAGACAATCAACGGGATGATGATGATGATGATACTAGATTTAGAGAACCCCAAAGCCTCTACCAAGAAGCTTTTAGAAACGATTGACTTGTATAGTAAAGTCGCAGGCTATAAAATCAATACCCCAAAACCCACAGCTTTCCTATACACAAATAATGAGAGAGAAGAAAGTGATATAAAAAAGGCAATCAAATTCACAATCATGCTCAGAAAGTCAAGTACCTCAAAATCAACTTAACCAAGGAGGTAAAGTATCTGTACAAACAAAACTACAAAATGCTACTTTAAGAAATAAAAGAAGACATGAGGAAGTGGAAACACATCCCCTGCTCATGGATTGGGAGAATTAACATTATCAAAATGGCAATACTTCCCAAAGCATTATACAGATTGAATGTGATCCCTATAAGTATACCCATGACATTCTTCAAAGAAATGGGTCAAACATTCCTGAAATTCATATGGAACAACAAGCTCCCATGAATAGCTAAAGCAATTCTTGTGGTGGGGTGACATTTCTCAAAAAAACTAGAAATTGAGCTCCCATTTGACTTAGCAATACCACTTCTGGGAATATATCCCAGAGATGAAAAAAAGTACAGTGGAAATGACATCTGCACTTGCATGTTTATTATAGCACTATTTATAATAGCCAGAATTTAAAATAAACCCTAGTGCCCTAGAATAGATGACTGGTTAAAAAAACTTTGGTATATCAGTATCACCTGTATCACCTGTCGTCCCAATGCTCATCAATTTGCTAGAGCAGGTGCTAGTAATGTCTCCATTTGACTTTGTCACATGCTAGTGTAACCCAGTGGCATCTGCTCGCTCCAGGAACACGAAGAGCATCAAACCATTTGTTCATGGTCTTGACAAAGAAGTCTGACCATCTTGTAGGTGGGCAGGCAGTCATTCTTTTGACATCCCGTGGAATCCAGTCGGTAACAGCTCTAGTCCAGCAGTAGTCTCCAAATCGCATTACATGTCCAGCCCATCCGATTTTTGACACCTTGGCAAACGAGACAGCATCCCTGATTCTCGATTGTCGACTGAGGTCAGAACTTCAGATTTCTTCTCTCACTTGGGTGAAATGTGATACTCCAAGCATAGCTCTTTCCATTCCTCTTTGGGATACCCATATAGCATTCTCATCCTGTTTTCGTAGGGTCCAGGTCTCTGAGGCATATGTTAGTGCAGGAAGAACAGTGGAGTCAAAAAGATGTGCCCAGAGCTGGAGGGTCTTCGTCCTCTTACCCACTTCTTTGATGCTCTTGAAGGTGTTCCACACCACTCTCTTCCTCCTGCACAGTTCTTCCTCCTGGCGCCAAATCGTTTGTCATGTCCAGTTCTCGACCCAGGTACACATAACTGCTGCTTTGGGAGATGTTTATTCCATTGAGAGCAAATGGAACATCAGGAACTAGTCCATTTCTCATGAACATTGTCTTTGTGGGATTCAGCTGTAGTCCGATCTTTCCACACTCACGGTCGAGGTCAGTCAGCATTTGTGCCATTTGGCTAATGTTTGGTGTTATTATAACGATGTCATCAGTGAATCGGAGGTGGTGTAGTTGCTGGCTGTCTAGCTTCACTCCCATTCCTTCCCATTTCAGTTGTCGAATGACATTCTTGAGGGTGGCACTGAAGAGTTTTAGTGAAATGGTATCACCCTGCCAAACACCTCTCTTTACTCGATGATCACTTTCTTGTAGAATGGTGAGATCCTGGTGGTGAAATCGTAATACAGCTCAAGGAGGATCCTGATGTACTGAATTTGAACACCCTGTTTGGCTAGGGTTCGATGACCACTTCAGTCTCAACAGAATCAAAGGCCTTCTTTAACTCAATGAACATTAGATAGAGCAGCATCTTGAACTCTCACAAAACCTCAATGAGCTTGGTCACCGTGTGGATACGGTCGGTCGTGCTGAATCCTTTTCGAAATCCGGCTTGCTCAAATAGTTGTCCTTCATCTAGTGTTCTGCCAATCCTATTCAGGAATTAATTAGAATACTATGCAGCTATTAGAAAAGATGAAACCATGAAATTTGCAGATAAATGGATCAGCATGGAGAGCATCATGCTAAGTAAAATGAGTTAGAAAGAGCAGGACAGATACAGAATGACTTCACCCATTTGTGGAATATAAAGTAACATAATAGGAGAATAACACCTAAGGATAATAGAGAGAAAGGCCAGGAGGGTGGCCCCACGGTTTGGAAGCTGATCTCATGTGCTGGGGGAAAAGACAGGTGGGATGGAGAAGAGACCACTAAGCAAATGATGGTTGGAGGGACCACTTGGGACGGTAGATGCATGCTGAAAGTAGGCTACAGCGCAAAAATGATGGCTGCTTAATGTCTATGCTGCAAACCATAACACCCGAAAGGAGAGAGAAAGAGGGAATGTGTCTGCCAGAGGCAGGGGGTGGGGAGGGGTGGGTGTGGCAGGAGGAACACTAGGAACACTGGTGGTGGAGAATAGGCACTAGTGGAGGGATGGGTACTCAAACACTGTTTGAAATGCAACCACATAAATTTGTAAGTCTGTAACTGTATCTCATGATGATTCATTAAAGTTAAAAAAAATAATTTTTAAGGAATGTATAGAGAAATGTAATCTTGGTGAAAATAAGTATGTGGGCAATTATGAAAGCTAATATTATTCTGAGTTTTTAATCTACTTGTTATTTTTTCCATGATTTAAGAGACTAATAGTTTAAAACACACACAATTACTTTAAAAAGTAGTAGTATTGCTATTTGTGCTTGTAAATACACTTTTTGTATTCTTCAAGATTTCAGAACCAATTATTTTTTTTTTTGCTTTTGCTTTTTGGGTCACACCCAGCGATGCATAGGGGTTACTCATGCATTCAGGAATTACAACTGGTGGTGCTCAGGGGACCATATGGGAATCGAACCCGGGTCGACCATATGCAAGGCAAATACCCTATCCATTGTGCTATCACTCTAACCCCACCAATTGTTATTTTTTAAAGAGAATAAAATCAACAAAACAATTCCATTTATAACTGCATTAAAATTAATTAAGAAACTAGGAATCAACTTAATAGATGAAAGACTTGTACTTTGAAAATTGTTTATAAGTTAAGGGAATAAAGAAACAAATAAATAGAAAGATATCCCATGGGGGGATAAAAACAAGATTTCTTCTTAAGCAACAATATTTTTATTTATTATCTCTTATTTAAAACACACATCTATATTCTTTATGATCATATTTTTAAATCCCTAAACATGTGTTTAAATCCCTTCATAAAGGTCACAATGAACACAATGATTTCAAGCAGACAGGCAGGAAGAGAAGATAACATAAGATTTCTTCTTATCTTACTTTCTATGATTCCCAGTCTCTCATGAGCCCATTCCATTTTTGCTTCCCTTAGTTTTGAACCCAGTGCAGCTTTTGAAACTCAAAAGTCTCTAATGACCCTCAACCACTGAATTTTTTCAGTTTTTTTTTTCTTTTTTGGCTTTTTAAACTTCCATCTAATTAAAGACAGAGCCCACATGCCACGATACATAAAAAGTTATGGAGGCAAACCTCTTCCAAAGCATGGGAGTTTAAGGCTCATGTTTCCTTATGGGAGACATGTGGTTCCATCCCTGGCACCCCATGGTTCTGCAGAGGCCTGGAACATGTCATGGGCTAGGTAGGAAAACTCAGCAGATGTTTCTAGTTATGTGACATCTAGGTCTCTCAAAGTGCTAGTTACTCTCCAGACCCTCATTTCTCTGGTCTCTAATGACAATTCAGTCTTTACTCTTTATTAACTAGTTAAACCAGATCATCTGGACATGGTGGTTTCTACTTCAGACTTAACCTGACTTCAACCTTCCAGAGTGGCCTTGAGCACGGCTGTGGCTGGGTTCTGGAGGTTTTCAGCTGCCATATTTATTAGGCTACTAAATGTACTTCTAGCTGATTTTGATAGATCTTCTAATGATGAAAGGGACTATTTGAATTTTTCTTTAAACAATGATACTGCATCTTTCATAATCCATCCTAAGAATAAGTGTTTCATTCATTAGGAAAAGGAAACATTAAAGAAAAAGCTGGAGAAAGATTCACATACAGTTGAGAAAGTTCAGATGCTTGTTAAACAGAATGAAGAAATTATGGCAGAAGAAATGAAAATTGTGGAAGAGTATTCTCAGGTAAAATTACAATGTAACCAATAAAAATCTTTGGGTATTTAAAAAACTATTCCCTTTCCCCCAGATTTAAAGGTCAGGCTGACTGCTCTTAAATAGAAAGTGCCCCAATTTTTTTCCATTTTTATAGCACTGTAGCAGTGTTGTCCCATTGTTCATCGATTTGCTCAAGCGAGCACCACTAACATCTCCATTGTGAGACTTGTTGTTACTGTTTTTGGCATATCGAATACGCCACTGGTAGCTTGCCAGGCTCTGCCGTGTTCCATTTTTATACCAATAAATATTACTGAGAACCTACTATAACTAGACACTGTAGCACTGTTGTTCATCGATTTGGCACTGTTGCTGAAAATTTAAAAAAACACAAAGACACATGATCCCTGTCCTTGATACCTACAGTCCCAGGAAGAAGCAGGTAAGTTCTTTGTGGGTACAATAAACTAGAATTCTCCTAGACCATTTCAAAAGTGCGTGTGGTCTCTAAGAGGAACAACTGCAGGGAACTATGTGATTCTAGGAATTATCTTGTTCAGTATATGTTATTTTTCTCATTAACTGAATAATCATCTCTTAAATTGGCCATGCATACTCTCCAGTCAATTCTCAGTCTGGATTGTAGTTAATCCCAGCAGAAATCAGTGTGGTTTAGTGAGTTACCAAACACTTGGTTCTGGTATGATTAGTAATCACATCTGTTCAAGATGAAGTGCTGAGTGACAATTCAACTAAATACCAAGTGGAAAGATTTCAATTAAGTAGCCCCATATGACATATACGTGTGTGTATATATAACATATATAATATTATATATTTTGTAGGCATATTATATGTGTATAATATATAGTGCATATATAATATATGTATATGTATAATATGTATTTATATACATATATATAAAATCCACATTTAAGCACATTAACGCCCATGATCCAGAGACTCACAAATGAATTTCAGATCCAGCTCACTGCAGAGATGGCTACGGATCCCAATTACTTAAATTTTTAGAATCCCATCTCATACTATTTTGTTGTTGTTGTTGAAGATAAACCCTTACAGACATACTATTCATAACAAGCAATACAAAAAAAATTATCTAGCATCGGCCTGTGGGACAGGCTTGAGTGGTAGTGGGAAACGTCAAAATAATGGTGGTGGGAAGGTGTAATGATAGTGTGATTGGTATTGAAATATTGAATGTAATAAATTATTATGAACAATTTTTGAATTTTTAAAAATAAAAAGATAAACTGTAGCACTGTCGTCCCATTGTTCATCGATTTGCTTGAGCGGGCACCAGTAACGTCTCCATTGTGAGACTTGTTACTGTTTTTGGCATATTGAATATGCCATGGGTAGCTTGCCAGGCTCTGCCATGCGGGCAGGATACTCTCGGTAGCTTGCCGGGCTCTCTGAGAGGAGTGGAGGAATCTAGCTGCGACATCTGTCATCCCATTGATCGCCAGGATTGATTCGGCTGATCTGGCTGGCTAGGCAGGCGTCCCCTTCCTCCCTCACCACTCCATGTGCATCCCTCCCAAAGCTGCATGCTTGGTCGATGAGGATGTCCTCCCCCAAATAGAGACGGACCAGTCTTCGGTCGAGGGAGTACAAGTAACTGCACTCCTCTGCTAGAAAAAAAATTAAATAAAATCCTAAATTCCCAACATGTATGTGGTCATTTAGTATAAATTATACACACAAACCGCTTTTATTAACTGATTTCCCAAAGCATTAGCCAGAGCAAAGTTTAGTGCAACAAATAATAATGAATACGAATACATGTCTCAAACAGTCCTATTTGTAATTTTACTATTTGGACTGGAGCGATAGCACAGCGATAGGGCATTCACCTTTCACGCAGCCTGCCCATGTTCAATTCCTCTGCCCCTTTCGAAGAGCCCGGCAAGCTACCGAGAGTATCCCTCCCGCACGGCAGAGCCTGGCAATCTACCCATGGCATATTCAATATGCCAAAAACAGTAACAATAAGTCTCACAATAAAAGATGTTACTGGTGCCCGCTCGAAAAAATCGATGAGCAATGGGATGACAGTGACAGTGACTATTTACTTGAATTTTCTGTGTCAAAGTGAAGTTGGTGGGCCCCCACAAGTGGCTTATGTGAGGCAGAGAGGAGAGAGAGGGCACTTTCTCCCGATCCACCTCCACCATCCGACACAGGCTGGGGAGGCTAAGACTGATAAAGTCTGAGGACGTGTCCCTGCACAGCATGGCACAGAGCCCCTCCAGTTCCACCAAGTAGCCATCTACTTGGTCTTCCCAGCACAGGAATTAATCCCCAGCACCTAATTTCTCAGGGTGAGCCGCAGACTCAGGCTGAAGCAAAAAATCGCTCTTTATAGGAAAAGAAAGCCAGTACTAGGCCTGACCCAGGGATTCCAGGTCTTTGTCCTATCTCACAGAAAGAAATTTCAGGAGTAGACAAACAGTGAAGCAAAACAGATTTTATTTGGAGGTTTAGAAGAAGGGGAAGGAGGGAGAGAAAAGTGAGAATAATGAACATGCTCAAGAGAGAACATGGGCTTCTCCAAAGGCAGAGAGAGAGCCAGCACACATCTCAAGAAGGAAGATGCGTTTGACACATGTGCTTGGGCACCACATGTGCTCAGGCACATGGGCACCAGCAGCATATGGGTGCTGGCAGCATATGCACGCACTTCCTTTGTTCAAGGTGGCTTTTATAGGGTTTCTCCAATCTGCTCCATTGTGAGGCTTTCTAGCTAGGTAAGAGTCCATTGCTAGGGTGGTTGCCAAGGGAGGTAGAGCTGGGATGGTCTTTGAATACCACCTTGACCTTTTCTTGATGCTTGTTCCCTGTGGAGTTTCTCTCAGAGATTGGGTCCCACCTTCTCTGGTCTGGGATAGGTCCAGGTAAAGGTTTCACCAGGTCTTAGTTGCTGTAGCCACAAGGTGTGTCCTGAGAGCCTTAGAGCTAGGTGATTTTACTAAAAAAAATTCATTGCTAGGGGGCTGGAGTGGGTAGGGTGCTTGCCTTGCACGCGGCCGACCGGGGTTCGATTCTCAGCATCCCACATGGTCCCCCGAGCATCACCAGGAGTTATTCCTGAATGCAGAGCCAGAAGTTAACCCCTGTGCATTGCCGGGTGTGACCCTCCAAAAAAAATTCATTGCTATAGGGCAGGGAGGGAGTCCCCTCATATACCTACCTATATTAAAAGTTTGAACCAAGATCTCCTGTATGTAAAGCATAATACATGCTACATTACACTACATTCTCATCTCGTAACTTTAAAATCTGTGACTGGTTTCTTGGTAGTCGAATTATTTTGTTTTCATCTTATTATGTGACTGATGGTTCATACCAGGAATAAGATTTGTCCTTTTTCCTTACTGCTCATGCATACTCCCCTTTTAATTTTATTTTCAATACAAAGTTTCTCTGGGACATGCTAAACTGCCTTTCCATGTATTAGGAGATAACTTAGTACAAATGATAGATAAACCCCTTTACTTGTTGACAGGCAAACTAAAGGGCTTTGTAATGTGTAGAGTCTCTAGGAAATGGTGACACAGACACTGGCTACACTTCCACTTTGCAATAATTTCATTATGCTTCAAGATGTCATGATTTTCACTGTGAGAACCATAACCTCTATGAGTCTGATCACATAAAATTGGCCCAGCTTATCAATATATTAAACAAATGCAGCTTAATTTCAGTTTTTCAACTTTAGGCAAAGGAAAAAAAATTTTTTTTTTATTTTATAATGAGGCTTATTTTTGCCATGCCACAAGGAATCATTTGACTTCACAGGCAAATTCAGTTTTTGTAGGATCCAAAAGTTAATACAATTTTTGGTCACAAATTCTTTTTTTTAAATAATACAAAATGGGGGTCTGGCGAGAGAGTACAGTGAGGAAAGCACTTGTCTTCCATGCAGTTCAGGATTTGATCTGCAGCGCCCCATATTGTGCCTGTGGCCCTATCAGGAGTGATGCCTGAGCACAGAGTAGTAAGTAATCCCCAAGCAATCCTGGATGTAGTGTCAAAATCCCTCCCCCAAAAAATATACAAAATGACTAATTTGTGATTAGACCTAAAAGTAATGTTTCCCCCACTCCCCCACAATAAATATGAGCCATAACATGGTTCAATGACCAAGTGTTGACTCTCGAATTCAATCCCTGGTTCCAATCACATACACCAGGTGTGGCCTTGGCAACCCAACTGTCTGTTATCTCCAGCATCACAATCAGTTTCTGGGCTGTAGGACCTCTGAACCCACACTTTATAGTCATATCACTAAGTTGGAACATTAAACAGCAGGATTTTTTCTAGAATTCATTCCTTTTTGAGAAACCTGAAATAAGTCAATTTATAGGGAAAAGAATGTGAGCAATATAAATATAATCCCCACTTCCTCTAGCCAGATCCCCAAAATATTCACAATCATTCCAGTACCACCTGACATGATAGGAAACCTAATGAAGGGTGACTCAAAATACCCAAAGAAAATGGTCTTGACTGACTGAATTTTAAATCTCCTATTTTTGCTAGTCTGAAAAAGGTATACAACCTACAAAAATATTGGCAAAGATCCCAAGGGGGAGGAGAGTTGTGCACATGAAGACTTTGAAAATTAAGCTTCATTAACTTTATAGTAATTCCACCCTTGATTCCACCACTCATCATAAAGACATTGTTAAGGGTTAAGACACTTGCCTTAAAGAGCAGCCAATGCTGTATCAATCCCTGTCACTGTATATTGTGCCTTAAGTACAATTATGACTGATTCCTGAGCACAGAGCCCTGAGCACATCTAGGTGTAACCCAAAAACAAAAACAAAGGCACTGTTAGGGAGATGATTCAAAGGACTGGGTAGTACGCTCTGCATATGGGAGCTCCAGGTTTGATCCCCAGGACCATATGGTCCCCTGAGCACTGCCAGAAACAGCTCAGAACATAAAACTGGGAGTAGCCTCCTAGCAAAGCCAGGTGTGGCCCCCAAACCAAACAAAGCAAAAGGCTTTATTAGTACTCCACTGAGTCTAACAAGGCAAAAACCACACTGTGTCTTTGCTCGCCAGTTACTTCTTATGAGGAATTGACTAATACACTATATTTAGAACTGTAGTACATATTTCTAGCAAGGTAAGCACATATGTCCATATATAAGTCACGCACTATAGCAAGCTCTGTAGCACTGTCATCTCGTTCATTGATTTGCTCGAGCAGGCACCAGTAACGTCTCCATTGTGAGACTTGTTACTGTTTTTGGTATATCGAATATGCCATGGGTAGCTTGCCAGGCTCTGCTGTGCAGGCGGGATACTCTCGGTAGCTTATCGGGCTCTCTGAGAGAGACAGGGGAATCGAACCCAGGTCGGCCACATGCAAGACAAATGCCCGACCCACTGTGCTATCGCTCCAGCCCCATAAGTCTTGCATAATACATAATTTATGGACCTTGTAAAAGTACCAAATAATAATTTTAAGTTCAAAAATTTTAATATTTGTTCTTAGGGATTAACTTTTCTAATTTCATTATAGGAAATTGCCAATGAACTAAAAAGTGTACTGCCAGCTCTAGAAAAATCCCTTGTGGGTCTATATTCTCTGGATAAAGCTGATATTGCTGAACTAAGGTAGATAATTACCTGTATTCATTTTGCACTGAAAAGTTTAGAATAAAATATAAATTTTTGGTAAAAATGATTAAAGCTCTATTCCACTACATTGTCATTATAACTCATATTTGTAACTTAAATTTTTTCATTGTGTTTGTTTTATTGCATCTAACCAATTTTACTATACCACCAATTTTCAAATATATCAATATTTTGAGACCAAAGTAATAATACCATGAATAGAGCATTTGAGTTTGATCACTGCTGTCACGTGTGTACCATCAGTGCTACCAGGTGTGACCCAGTGACTCTCAAGTGTCATTGTGGGTGCCCACCCCCCACTGCAAAAAAAATCTGTGCATATTGTCCTCTGGGATCTTCAGAGGGTGCATTTAGTTTGATTATGAAACTAACTAATTTTGACCATCTGTTGCAGAGTCTATGCAAGGCCTCCTTTCCTTGTACTGACTGTTATGAATGCAGTTTGCATTCTACTGCAAAAGAAACCTAACTGGACAACAGCAAAGTTACTTCTTTCAGAAACTGGTTTCCTAAAAAAATTGATTAACCTCGACAAGGACAACATACCTGAGAAGGTAAACCACTACTCTCTCATTGATGCGTTCTGTGTTTTGTGATGTATAGACATTTAGTAGAAGTTTTAGAACTGGAAGTCAACAGTGAGTTGAAATATTAGATACTATTCGTCAGGGCTGGAGAGATAGTATGGAAGGTATGGAAGGTAGGGTGCTTGTCTAAACTCAGGAATATTCACTGGTCAGACATAGCCTTAATTGTTAGTGCTGTTGGCACCTAGCAATACTCAGAGGTCCACTAGGGTCACACTGGTCAGCAGTGCCTGGAGTGGAGAGCAAAGAGGACCATGCAGTCCCGGGGATTGAAATAGAGACCCAGTTTCACCTCTGTGTCCCAGACACATACTTTGATCTCACCATTTGGGGGCAGCCACGGGGTCTTAGGGTAGAAGGGATCTTGAAATTATTGGTGAGCACCTGCAGATGGGGCTTATGAAACTACCTGAAGATTTTTTTAATCCTGTTGGAGTTCCTGGAACTTGCACGAAAGCACTATCTAGCAACAACTTGCACAAAAGCTCCTACTTCCTCATTCCACTGCACCCTTTCTCCCCTGGCTAACTGCAGCCCCATTTGGAGGGGGCAACTTTACTGGTCTCTTTAGAGACCCATGAACCTCGCCTGGCAGCACCCCAGTGAACCTGCTTTGGTTTTATTTCCCTCTCAGCCTTAGTCTCTTTATTTCACAAACCTTTCAACCATATATGAGCTTTTTTTAAAGTTTCTTATTATAAGTTTCTAACTTTATACCGCTGTCATTCAATAAAAATGCCTAACATTATTTCAGTCCCTTAAAATGTTTCAAATATTTTGTTATGTCCTAACATATGACCTATCCTGGAAAATGTTCCTTATGCTTGAGATGAGTATCTATCAAGTAACAAGTTGCTTCTTGATGAAATGTTCTAATTAGAGTCAAGCAATCAAGGAGATGCCCTTGATGTCATCAATTACAAAACATGGTCATCTTGATGTGTGCAAGCAAAATGCCAGGAGTTAGAACATGACAGAGGAAAAAACTACAGAGATGTTTCTGTATTATTTGGAGAATATTTCAATAGATCCTTGGATGTGTGCTAAATTACATATCAGCACTTAGAAACAAGCATTGAAAATAAGCACATAGACCTGCTTCCCTGAAACACTGCTCTTCTCCTATAGGATCCGGAGTGAGTTACTCCAGACCAGTCCTTTAGAAAGTGTTTCTGAGATATTTGCAGCCTCGTATCACAGGCTCGACCCCATTCCCATTGGAATCTATATCTCTGAAGAGAATGTTCCATAGGCAACCACAGGTGGAAGACGGTCTGTACCTGGTCACATCACACTAAATGTGCAAGAAAAGGAAACTTCAGACCTCTGGACACCAAGTTTCACAAGACAGTTGAAAGCTAATCTGTTTTATATTTGCTTTAAAATGGAGCTCCTTCTTAAAAACAACTGCAATAAGTTTTTAATAGACACTTCTCCACTACTTCTAAAGAAATCTCTAGTGTACTTAGCAGTACATCTGTTTTGCATGCAGGTGTGTAAGCAGAACTTCAGTCAGCCACTGAAGTGTAGTTGAGTATTCCTTATATAAAGTAACAGCTCTGGTGTAAACTGGAGAAAACTTCAGGTCAATCCTACTTTTACTCATGTAATAAATGTATGCACTATGTTCTTCCTAGGCTTTCAAACGGCTGAAAAAAATTTTAGCCTTCCCTGACTTCAACCCAAGAAAGGTTGCCCTTGTTTCTGTGGCTTGTTGCTCTATGTGCCAGTGGGTCATAGCTTTGAACAACTACCATGAAATACAGAAGGTATGCTTTCTCCTCCCAAAGCCTGTTAATAATTGGAAAAGACACCTGCTAGTCCCAAGTAGTTTTCATCTAATGGGGTTCAAATGAACTTCTGTGGGGAGAGTGAGTGACCCATGAAACTTACATGCTAACTCACAGATATTATGCAATTGGGTCAATTTCTTTTTTGTTTTGTTTTGTTTTGCTTTTTGGGTCACACCCGTCAATGCTCAGGGGCTTTTCCTGGTTCATGCAATCAGGAATTACTTCTAGCAGTGCTCAGGGGACCATATGGAATGCTGGGGATTGAACCCGGGTCAGCCGCGTGCAAGCCCTACCTGCTGTACTACTGCTCCAGGCCCTGGGTCAATTTCTTTGACAACTCAGCTAATATTTTGTTTTCATATGCTTCACCATTCTAAAATATTTGTTATTATCCCTTTTATATACATAACTATAGAAAATGTATGTTTTTAAATTTTTTATTTTTTTATTTCTTAATTGAATCACCATGAGCTACACAGTTGTTCATGAGTGGGTTTCAGTCACGCAATGTTGACACAATGTGTTGACACATTCTGTCACCAACACTTATCCTTTTGTTTTGTTTTGTTTGTGGGACCAAATCTAATGGTGCTCAGTGGATATTCCCAGTCCAGTTCAGTGTTCAGCAGTTGCTCCTGCCATGCCTGGGGAGACCATGTGGTGCCACCAGGAATCAAACCTGAGCCTCCAGCATGCAAGACATGTGCTTCAGTCCTTTGAGAACTAGCTCTCGCACCCTATAAAAAATTCCTTAAGAACTGACATCTTTATGAAGGAATATGTAGGTAAATGAAATATATGAATCTTGTGAGCAAAAAAAAAAAAAGAACTGACATCTTTAAACATAAATGGATGTTTCCCTTTTTCACTTTTCCAGGGGTTTAGCTCCATATGCCTCCAGGTATAATTGTGACCATTAATTTTGGGGAGATCACACCTGCCATGCTGAGTACCTTGGGTCACGCTTAGAAGTGTTGTGGGGTGGGCACCTAGAACACAACCAGAAGAGCTGAGGTGTCCATCAGGGACTTAAGGATTGAACAGAGGACTCACCGATGCAAAATATGTGATCTGTCATTCATGCCATATCCCCATCCCTTAGGTTGCATTTTTAATGATAAACTTGGCTTTTATAACCCTTCAATTTTGTCACTTTCTTTTTTAAGCTGGTAGCCCCTAAACTAGTCCATGCAGAAGAAGCTCAAAGTGTTCTAAAAATTAAACAACGAAGGTTGGCTATAAAACAAAAAGGTTCAAAGCTGGTAAGAAAAACTGTTATTTCCTATTAAGTTCTCAGAATCTTTATGAACTAGACAAAAATATCAGAAAAAAAGCATTTTCTCAGTGGAATACATCAGTTAAAGATAAAATTCAGATAATAACAAAGGTAGTGAAGATATTGTGATTAAGTAAATTACATTGATCTATATGTAAAGGTCTTGTTGCTTCCCAATAATAAAACATTCAATGATGTCAGCTATTATTTTGCCAGTGACATATTATTACCATTGTACACAATTTCTCTCAGGAGAGCTTTGTAACTTCAGTTTCCAAAGATTGAGTCAGTATCAATCTGTGCTCTTACAAAACTGTGCTTAATATCATTGCATTAATTATTTCTGCTTGATAATTTAGCCTTTCAATGACTTTAGTTAACATTATCATTATGAAAATGATATGAATATGATCATAATATGACTACATCCTATATGACAAATATATAGTTCACATATGTTTTTGAGAGTTGATGGAGTAATAAGCTTTAGAGGCAGAAAACTAGCAGACAAATTCAGCAGTCTATCGCATATTTTGTTTGATCTATATTCTATCTCCTCTCATGCTACACCCCACCCCAACACTTTTTTATTTTATGGCCAAAGTTCCTTTCCTTTATTTTTTTAATTGAATCACTGTGACCTACAGTTACAAAACTTTCATGTTTGAGTTTCAGTCATATAATGATCAAACACCAATCCCTCCACCAGTGTACATTTTCCACCACCAGTATCCCTCCCTTCCCTCCATCCCACCCCACTCCCTGCCTCTATGGCAGATAATTTCCCTCTTATTCTCTCTCTACTTATGGGTATTATGATTTGCAATACAGATAATGAGAGGTCATCATGTCTGGTCCTTTATCTACTTTCAGCACACATCTCCCATCCCAAGCAGTCCCTCCAACCATCATTGACATAGTGATCCCTTCTCTATCCCAGCTGCCTTCTCCCCCAGTTCATAAGTCAGGCTTCCAACCATGGAGCAATCTTGCTAGCCCTTGTATCTACTGCTTTTGTGCGTTAGTCTCACATTATGGTATTTTATATTCCACAAATGAGTGCAATCCTTCTATGTCTGTCCCTCTCTTTCTGACTCATTTCACTTAGCATGATACTTTCCATGACCATCCATGCATAGTATCCTACTGTGTGGATGTACCAAAGTTTTTTTAACCAGTCATCTGTTCTCAGGCACTCGGGTTGTTTCCAGACTCTGGCTATTGTGAATAGTGCTGCAGTTAACCAGATGTGTAGATGTCATTTCTACCGTGGCTTTTTGCATGCTCAGGATACTTGGAATATATTCCCAGAAGTGGTATTGCTGGCTCAATGGGGGCTCAATTTCTATTTTTTTGAGAAAATTGATGTTGTTGGACCAGTCAGTATTCCAAACAACAATGAAGGAGAGTCCCTTTCTCCCCACATCCACGCCAATACTGGTTGCTTTTGTTCTTTTGGATGTGTGCCACTCTCTGTCCACCTCAACACTATGATGTAATTATCAATATTTAAAAATATGGAGATTTGTTTTAAAATCTAAATTTCTACTTTAAATTTCTAAAAATGCAATAAATCTGGCAACACTGGACTAGCATTCTTCCTTGTCCCTCAAGCTCACTTCAAGCATTTGCCATTTATGTTACTTACCTGACTCCATAAACATTTTCCATAGATAATTCTTATACACAGACACATATTTTAAAATATATCCTTATTTTACATATGCATATGAAAAAGAGTAAATTTTAAGGATATTAACAATTTTAACTGAATTTTATATTGATTTCAATTGATTGTGGTTTTATTGCCTGTCATGATTTATTTATATATGTGCTGATAATGGCATATGCTATGTTCCAAGTATTGTGAAAATTCTCCAATCAACTTTCATAAGAAGATGTTTACTAATAAAGCATGGTACTGGAACAAAGGCAGAGCTGCAGACCAATGGAACAGGGTGGAATATCCCCACACACAACCTCAAATGTATGATCATCTAATCTTTGATAAAGGAGCAAGAGATGTGAAGTGGAGCAAGGAAAGTCTCTTTAACAAATGGTGCTGGCACAACTGGACAACCACATGCAAAAAAATGGGCTTAGAACTCGACCTGACACCATGCACAAAAGTCAGATCAAAATGGATTAAAGACCTCAACATCAGACCACAAACCATAAGGTACATTGAAGACAAGGTCGGCAAAACCCTCTACGATATTGAAGATAAAGGTATCTTCAAAGATGACACGGAACTAAACAATCTAGTAAAAATAGAAATCAACAAATGGGACTACATTAAACTAAAAAGCTTCTGCACCGCAAAAGATACAGTGACCAGAATACAAAGACTATCTACAGAATGGGAAAGGATATTTACACAATACCCATCAGATAAGGGGTTAATATCAATGGTATATAAAGCACTGGTTGAACTCTACAAGAAGAAAACATCCAACCCCATCAAAAAGTGGGGCGAAGAAATGAACAGAAACTTTCCCAAGGAAGAGATACGAATGGCCAAAAGGCACATGAAAAAGTGCTCTACATCACTAATTGTCAGAGAGATGCAGATCAAAACAACCATGAGATACCACCTCACACCACAGAGACTAGCACACATCCAAAAGAACAAAAGCAACCGCTGTTGGAGAGGATGTGGGGAGAAAGGGACCCTTCTACACTGCTGGTGGGAATGCCGGCTAGTTCAGCCCTTTTGGAAAACAGTATGGACGATTCTCAAAAAACTAGAGGTTGAGCTCCCATTTGACCCAGCAATACCACTGCTGGGAATATATCCCAGAAAAGCCAAAAAGTATAGTCGAAGTGACATATGCACTTATATGTTCACCGCAGCACTGTTTACAATAGCCAGAATCTGGAAAAAACCCGAGTGCCCTAGAACAGATGACTGGTTGAAGAAACTCTGGTACATCTATACAATGGAATACTATGCAGCTGTTAGAAAAAATGAGGTCATGACGTTTGCATATAAGTGGATCAACATGGAAAGTATCATGCTAAGTGAAATGAGTCAGAAAGAGAGAGACAGACATAGAAAGATTGCACTCATCTGTGGAATATAGAATAATAGACCATAAGACTAACGCCCAAGAATAGTAGAAATAAATACTAGGAGATTGTTTCCATGGCTTGGAGGCTGGTCTCTCATTCTGGGTAACTCAGGGAAGGGACCACCAAGTAAAATGTGGTTGGAGGTCATGTGGGGGAAGGGTGATGCGGCCCGAATACAGACTAGAGACTGAACACAATGGCCACTCAACACCTTTATTGCAAACCACAACACCTAATCAGAGAGAGAGAACAAAAGGGAATTCCCTGCCATAGTGGCAGGGTGGGGTGGGGGGAGACGGGACTGGGGAGGGGGGGAGGGATGTTGGGTTTACTGGTGGTGGAGAATGGGCACTGGTGAAGGGATGGGTTATCGAACTTTGTATGGGGGAGACATGAGCACAAAGATGTATGGATCTGTAACTGTACCCTCACGATGACTCTCTAATTAAAAATAAACTAATAAAAAAAAAGAAAATGTTTACTAATAAGAAAATTAACTTTGGGGCCAGAGAGATGGTACAACATGTTAGGGTACTTGCTTTGCATGTAGCCAACCTGAGTTGGCATCACCTATGGAACCTTGAGCCCACCAGGAATGATCCTGAGTACAGAGGCAAGAGTTAACCCTGAATACCACCAGCTGTGGCAAAAAAAAAAAAAAGAAAACTAACTTTGAAAAATCTGGAGAAAGACAAAGGTTTCTCTGTTCTATGTCAGGTTTGTCTAACTCTAAATTTCATGTGTTCAACTACTAGTTGACATGATAAAATATTTATATCTCAAATCATATTCAAAACATCTGTTAGACAATATGGAATAGTCACCAAACAATCAGAATGTTCGTGAGCCACAGAATTGAATAACAATTCTGGACACCTCCAGCTAAGAGTAAAGAGGGGCTAAGGAACAGGTTAAGCACTGTACATATGGTCAGACGCACTTCAGGGCATGAGGCTTGGCCAGTTAGCAATACTGATCATCTTTCAAAACAAGCAGCTTTGGGAACTGGAGTGAGAATATATGAGTTAAAATATTGGCGTGAACCCTCAGAGCAGAGCCAGGAGTAAGCTCTGGACACTGCTGAGTATGACCAAAACATACAAAGTCAGTGATAATGTAAGAAAATGACTTTAACGTCTATTCATTATAGGTTTCTTTTGAAGTCTAGTGATATCATGCCTACATACCTTCAAAAACTCATTAGTTCCTCTGAGTTGGTCAGTATTTCTGAGATTTGAAAAAAAAAAGTTTAATCATATTCTTAGAGGAAGAAGTTGATATGACATAAATTTTTCAGTGTTAAAAGTGAATCAAGAAATGATGACTCTTCAATGCTGTGATTGTTAAAATACTTATTGAGGAACATGGCATTTTAAATTATCAACTTTAATACCAAGGAATCATTAATTGAATTACTACAATATACATACTTTTTGGGATATAATATATCTTTTCAGAAAGATATTTCAGGACAAAAAATGAAGTACTCATATGTGACTGTCACTATCATCTTGTTGTTCATCGATTTGCTCGAGCGGGCACCAGTAATGTCTCCATTGTGAGACTTGTTGTTACTGTTTTTGGCATATCGAATACTCCATGGGAAGTTTGCCAGGCTCTGATGTGCAGGCGGGATACTCTCGGTAGCTTGCCAGGCTCTTTGAGAGGGATGGAGGAATCAAACCCAGGTTGGCCATGTGCATGGCAAATGCCCTACCCGCTGTGCTATTGCTCCAGCCCAAAGTACTTATATAGACTATATTTACATAAATAACAGATAAACTCTTCAGGAATAATGAAAATAATATTTTATCTCAACAATAAATTCATTGTCTCGCCCAGACGAGACCCGGAGCAGCCACACATGAACGGCTCCTCTGCTCCTAAAAGACCATGATCCTGGAGGCCTACTAACTACTTTTGGCACCCAGTGGCTTCTAACAGAAATGCCTCTAGACTGTGAACATGCCACTCCAGGAGGGGAAAGGTTTTTCTCTCTCGGCCTTTCCTTTCCATGGTGGTGGCGCAACTTCTGGCAGAAATTTCTCTGGACTTAATTACTAAAATACCAGAAATCCAAGACCTCATATACTCTTCATTCTCAGCAATGGAAAACAATTTATCAAATGATGCCTTTTCAGCAGGTTGGATTGTTGGGGGGAAGTTCGAAATAATAATAGTGAGTTTTCTGTTGAAATATTGAATGTAATCAAAGTATAGAGAGAGTAAGGTGAAGATCATTATCCACACAGGTTGCGGGGAGGGGTGGGATGGAAAGTATACTGGGGTTCTTGGTGGTGGAACATGTGCACTGGTGAAGGGATGGGGGTTTGATCATTGTATGACTGAGACTTAAACCTGAAAGCTTTGTAACTTTTTTCATGGTATTAAATTTAATAAATATATAAGTAAATAAATAAATATATCTTTATCAAGGAAAAAAATTAATTCATTGTCTTTCAGATTGGAGACCATCTGCAAACTTTGAAGGCAGACTATAAAAATGTTATTCTTGATAAACAGGTATTATCAAAGCGAATAAAATTTGTCAGCAGGCGTTTGCAGCATGCTTCCCTCTTACTAAATATCCTGGGCAAGAAGAAGGTATGACATTAGCTTTATACCCTCCATGAATGTCTCCGAGGCTTGGCAAGTCTGAATGTTTTCATTTTACTGGAGGCTATATGGCATATCTCCTAAAACTATCATACTGCCAATTTCTCACAGAAAGTAACAAAAAGTGCAACTCAGATACAAGAAGTCCTGTTAAAATACTCTAAAACGGAGGTATCAGACTATTGCAACAATGTTGCAGTTTTACTTGACAGTTGGAGGCATTTCACTGGCAGAAGAATTATACATTTTGGGGGAGGATCACATAATGTCTCTGGAGGTTTTTGTGTTGTGGCCTGCCAGAGAGCAGCCTGTTCAACCCCCTTTTATTTAGTAGGTTGATGTACTAACCAATGATATTCAGCCACAAAGGCCGAATATGCAAATTAACTGAGCCAACGGAAACAGTAACAAAGTCAGTTAAAGTAACAGTAACAATAACAGAAAACGTCCTTTATATCCAGGCCTAGCTAGGCCTGAGATTATGGGATGTTGTATACCAACAGACTACAAAGCTCAGGAGTTAGGTTTTCTTGTTCTATCAGCATACAGACTCTTGTTTGATGAGGCCCAAACTAAAGCTCAGTTTTTCCTTCAGAAATTGCCCAAGTTGAATGTCTAAATTGTGGACTGGGGCTGAAAGGGGAAAACGTAATTAGGAAGCAAAAAGATATATCCTGTATCTTCTGACCACTTTGGTCTCATATTTTAATTTCTCAAAGTACTCTTTCTTCTTATACTTGAATTCCTTGGTAAACTTACTAGAATCTTGATTTAAACATAAATCAACTCTCTTGAAAGATGTTACAAAACTTGCAAGATCATTTTTATTTCACCTCATGATCGAAATAGACAGTTATCCTATTAAATATCCTATTAAAATGTAATATCCTTTGTACTGCAAGTATCTATTCATATGTTTCATACAAAGGAGAAAGGGTGGGACTTAAATCAGAGGAACTGTTCTTAATAAGTGCTAAGTACAGATTGAGAATCAGCAACACATCAACATTTCCTATATGTTATGTGCCCAGAAGAGAGTCCTTGCTCAGCACAATTATCTGTTGACCAATCAGGCTGACCTGACTGCAGGAGAAAGTCTCACACCATCTTCTGATCCCCTTCTCAGGAGCTTTATAACCTCAAGCTAGTTGCTTCACTTTAAATTTCACCTTCCCCACTTCAAAATGAAGTAAATGGTTTTTACTTAATAAGATGTTAAAAGCAGCAAATGAGATTTTCAAAGCACATTGTTGAACCATATAAGTATTAAACATATATTGGTTATTATTATCCTGAAATACCATTTGTAGTATATTATCCTGAATTTATGTTCTTAATTCATGATTTTAAATGCTGCCCATTGATCTAAATAAATAGTTAACAAACCCAAGAATCGGACTCCTGTTCTTTAAAAAAAAAAAAAAAAAAAAACACCTTATTTTCAGCTCCAAAGTTAGTTCAGTAGGCAAGGCACTTCCTTGCATTGTAAATGGTTTACCTAGGTACAATCCTCAGCACCCCAAATGGTCCCACAAGCCCTACCTGGAGAAAGCCCTGAGCACCACTGGGTATGACCCAAAAGTAAACTAAAAAAGTTTTATTTTCAAATTTTGCCTATTATTTAGCTCAACAATGATGTTGAGAACAATATAGCAATAATATATTCAACATGGAAATCATTAACACATAAGGCGTTTCATAGTAGCATATTTTATACTAAATATCACTAACTCAGTTTTATTTTGACATTTAGATTCAATGGCAAGAAAAAATCGATCAAATAGACATGAAGTTGGAAGGAATTTTTGGTAACATGCTTTTATCAGCAGCATGCATTGTCTATAATGGAGCTTTAACAGCAGAATTTCGGCAGTTAATGGTGAATAAATGGGAGAAGTTTTGCATTAAAAACAACATCTCTTTATCTTCTAAATTTTCTTTAATTGAAGTCATGACACAAAAACATGAGGTATTAGCATCCTTCTAATATTCAATTAAGTGGTTTTTAACATATATTTGTGTTTGGGTTACGTGTATATTGGAATCCCCAAATAATTTTGATAAAATGCTGATTTGGTTCAGACTTTAATTTTCCACATATGCCTCAGTAACTTACATTTCCTGTTTTTCATTATCTGTCAAAAGTCACAAAATATTCTTTTTCTCATGGGAATCTTATTTCCCTTTTTTTAAGAACAAAAAATAGTAAGTTCCTCCCCTCAAAAATCCTTTCGTTAATAATATAGATGAACTTATTGAGTATCTGGTAATAGCAGGTAGATGCAAGTAGTATTCATATAAATAGCCAAAAATATAGATCTCCCGATATCAATGAATTTTTATTTTTAATCTTTAAGTTTTGTACTAGTGGAGAGCATAAAAAAACAACTTATTTTTTTTATAAGTTTATTTATTTTTAATTAGAGAATCACCGTGAGGGTACAGTTACAGATTTATACACTTTTGTGCTTATACTTCCCTCATACAAAGTTCGGGAACCCATCCCTTCACCAGTGCCCATTCTCCACCACCCGTAAACCCAGCGTCCCTCCCACCCTCCCCAATCCCATCTCCCCCCCACCCCACCCTGCCACTGTGGCAAGGCATTCCCTTCTGTTCTCTCTCTAATTAGCTGTTGTGGTTTGCAATAAAGGTGTTGAGTGGCCGCTGTGCTCAGTCTCTAGCCCTCATTCAGCCCGCAACTCCCTTCCCCCACATGGCCTTCGACTACAATGTAGTTGGTGATCGCTTCTCTGAGTTGACCTTTCCCCGGAACGTGAGACCAGCCTCGAAGCCATGGAGTCAACCTCCTGGTACTTATTTCTACAGTTCTTGGGTGTTAGTCTCCCACTCTGTTATTCTATATACCATAGATGAGTGCAATCTTTGTATGTCTGTCTCTCTCTTTCTGACTCATTTCACTCAGCATGAAACTTTTCATGCCCATCCACTTAACTACAAAATTCTTGACCTCCTTTTTTCTAACAGCTGCATAGTATTCCATTGTATAGATGTACCAAAGTTTCCTCAACCAGTCATCCGTTCTGGGGCATTCGGGTTTTTTCCAGATTCTGGCTATTGTAAACAGTGCTGCGATAAACATACATGTGCAGATGTTAAAAAAAACAACTTATTTTTTATAATCAGAGAATACTTTTACATTTGTTCCCCCACTGAGAACTCAACTGACCTTACAACCATTAGTCTCTGAAACAGATGGTGATTTCTCATTTTCATAATGCTAAAATCACCATAAAACAAAGCAAGAAAATATAAATCACATTATTTAGAATGTGCACACCTAGCCACTATGCTAACACTAAATAGTTTTAAATAAGAAAATATTACTATAGACTACCCCCCAAAAAAGAACAAAATGTAGTTTAAAGCAAAAAACACTATAATTAAGACAACCTGGTAGAACTGTGTCTGTGTGTTGTGTTGCAGGGAAGGTGGGGGAGGATTGTTTGTTTGTTTGGGGTTTTAACCCTGGCAGTGCTTGGGCCTCGTGGCCCTGGCCCTGCGCTCAGGGATCACCCCTGGTGAGTTTTGAGAGACCGTATGGGTGTGAGGAACCCTATGGAGGTCGGGGATTAAACCGGAACGGAGCAGACAGAGCATGTAAGGCAAGCGCTCTATGAACTGTACTATCCCACCAGTGCCAGTGTTGTGTTTTTAACTGACAAGCTATTCACTCACAAACTGGTTTTCAAAACTTTATTTCTGTGGTGCAGGGGATCAAATCCCGGGCTTCACACAAATAAGGGAACTGCTGAGCTATACCCACCAGAAAAGTTACATTTTTTTAAGTCAGTTACATTTTTTAATCAAATAGAAATATTTACTTTAAAACCTTAATGCTGGGGCTGGAGCAATAGCACAGCAGGTAGGGCATTTGCCTTGCACATGGGTTCAATTCCCAGCATTCCATATGGTCCCCTGAGCACCGCCAGGAGTAATTCCTTGAGTGCATGAGCCAGGAGTAACCCCTATGCAACGCCGGGTGTGACCCAAAAAGAAAAAGTAAAAAACCTAAATGCCTGACTAGGTAGGCCAGATGGCAGAAAAGGAAGAAAGGAAGTGAAGTAACAGAGCTTTATCAAAACTGGAAGAGGTGTGGGAGGGACACAAAATCAAACCTAAATAATGCATGGGACTCTCTCAGAAAATAAACAGGAGAAACAAGTACACATCCCAACCCATGGAACAGAAATCCATCAAAATACACTCAAGGTGCATGTTTCCAGAGATAGATCCGTTTAAAAACCTGGGGAACAATTGTGTTGGCACAGAGGAGCTTAAAAAGGCTAGGACACTGGGCTGGAGCGATAGCACAACAGGTAGGGCGTTTGCCTTGCACATGGTCGACCCGGGTTTGAATCCCAGCATCCCATATGATCCCCCGAGCACCGCCAGGAGTAATTCCTGAGTGCATGAGCCAGAGTGACTCCTGTGCATCGCCGGGTGTGACCCAAAAAGAAAAAAAAAAAAAGGCTAGGACAGCTAAGATATTCTAGAATGGTCAATAACTCATTAACATGTATCCATCCAAAAAGCTGGAGCGACAGCACAACGGGTAGGGTGTTTGCCTTGCACACGCCCAACCCGGGTTCGATTCCTCCACCCCTCTTGGAGACCCTGGCAAGCTACCAAGAGTATCCCACCCGCACGGCAGAGCCTGGCAAGCTACCTGTGGCATAGTCAATAAGCCAAAAACAGTAACAACAAGTCTCACAATGGAGACGTTACTGGTGCCCACTCAAGCAAATCAATGAGCAACGGGATGACAGTGACAGTGACAGTGACTTCCAAAAAGAGCCCCAAAATATATTGCTACTAACAAGGCTGAAGGAAAATATCAACAGTGTCAATAGCTAAAGATAAACACACAGTAACTAAATGGTTTAGCGCTTTGAACTGGCAGTTCATCAAAGCCCTTCTCCAAATAACCAATAAATGTGTGAAAGGTGCTGAACATTATTAGTTAGAAGAACAGAAATTAAATCTAAAATGAGGTACACAGCAGCTGGAAAAATAGTATGGTGGATAAGGTATTTGTCTTGCTTGCTGCTGACCTAGTTTCAACCCCCAGCACCCCTGAGTCCCGCCAGAAGTGATCTCTGAGGAGTAAGCCCCGAGCACCACCAGGTACAGCCCCAAAACAAAAACAAAACATAACCTCTATGCATGAATCAACATTCAAATCCTAGGTTTTTACCCAAAATAAGTGCATATACAAGTTTATCTAGCAGAGCTAAAAAAAAAGAAAAAAGAAAACTAAAGAAAAGAAGATCATACAATAATCATTGGGAATTTTAAACAACTACTTTTAAATAGATTCTCAACAATAGGTAAGTCCTTACTGAGAGGAAATCAAGAAGAAAATATAGATTGTTTAGCAAAGAAGGCTAAAAGATAACAACTGCAGACCACACAGCCTTCCCCAAAACACGAAAAACATTTTCTGGTTTTGTGGCTTAAGATATATAATTTAGAAAATGTTTTTTGTGTTTTGGGGAAGGCTGTGTGGTCTGCAGTTGTTATCTTTTAGCCTTCTTTGCTAAACCTGTTCTGAGAGGAATATTCATGGCAATAAGCACCAACATTAAGAAATAAAAAAGTGGGGTCAGTGTGGTGCTTGCTTTGCACATGGATCCCAGGTTTGATCCCTGGTACCACAAGTGGTGCCCTGATCCCCACCAGGAGCACAGAGCTAGGAGTAAGCCTGAGCACTGTCTGGTGTGGCCCAAAAACAAAACAAATTATGAAAGAGCTTAAACTACCTAACTCTACATCTTAAGGAACTAGAGAAAAGTATCTTGCTTCTCACATCGCTGATCAAAGTTCGGTCCCTGACACATCACATGCCCTCCCCATGGCACCACCAGGAGCGATTCCTGAGCACAGAGCCAGGAGTAAGCCCTCAGATCTGCTGGGTGTGTTCCCAACCCCACTGCACCCCAAAAAGCAGTTCTCCTTAGCTTCTTCCAGAGAAGCATCTATGCCTTTCTCATAAAGGTTTCATGGATTCAGTCTTTTTCTGACCTCTAGGAAACTTCATGGCTCTTTTCTCCCAACCTGCTGATACCACCACACAACAAGAGTGACAAATAGAGGCCATATAAGGATAAAAGTTCACCTGAGGGCCAGAGTGATAGAGAGGTTATTTATCTTGCTAGCAGCCGACCCGAGTTCAATCCATATGGTCCCTTGAGCGCCTCCAGGAGTGCAGAGCTAGGAGTCACCCCTGAGCATTGCTAGGTGTGACCCAGAAAGCAAAATAAGTAAATAAATAAATCATTTATTTTATTTTTAAAAAGTTTATCTGACTCTGAGTCAGTGTCTGAGTCAAACTTCCAAGTTTGTCTTATTCTGACAAAGTGATCATTAGCAAGTTCCTAGCTTCTTTAAGCCTCAGTTCCTTTTTCTGAGAAACAAGGGTTGTATAACAGCAATTTAACTAGAAAATGCATTTATGTGCTTTTCAGGTGGTAGGTTCATAATAAAGTAGTAATTCTTATATATGTTCAATTCTGTATTATAGTGAGTTTCATAGATGCATTAGAGTCTATAAAAAGATATTGGGAATAAGCACTCTATCATATTTATTTTGTATATTTATAATACCTTGGTTTTTTTTTTTTTTTTTGCTTTTTTGGATCACACCTGGTGATGCAAAGGGGTCACTCCTGGCTCTGCACTCAGGAATTACCCCTAGTGGTGCTCGGGGGACCATATGGGATGCTGGAAATTGAACCTGGGTCAGCCGCATGCAAGGCAAACGCCCTACCCACTGTGCTATCACTCCAGCCCCAATATAGTACCTTGGTTTTGAGTGTCATTCCAAATGTCCTTTCTAGTGAATAGTATAATTTAGTATATAATTACTAATCTTAGCCAAAAAATTCGTATTCCTGATTATGTTAAATTATTTGTTTCCGGGGCTGGAGTGATAGCACAGCGGGTAGGACGTTTGCCTTGCACGCGGCCGACCCGGGTTCGAATCCCAGCATCCCATATGGTCCCCTGAGCACCACCAGGAGTAATTCCTGAGTGCAGAGCCAGGAGTAACCCCTGAGCATTGCCGGGTGTGACCCAAAAAGCAAAAAAAAAAAAATTATTTATTTCCCTAGCACTCCTTAAGAGTCCTGGAGTGTTCTAAAGGCAATGATCCAGTAGGATCCTTTAGTATCCTTTAGGATATTGGGATGTGAGAAGTTTGTGAAACAATGAAAGCAAGGACTATTTCATTTCAGGTCTGCCTTTGGCATCACCATGGACTACCCTTTGGTCAGTATACCACAGAGAATGCCATCTTAGTTATGAAAACTCTGCAGTGGCCACTGCTGATCGACCCACATAAGCAAGCAAACAGCTGGATCCGGTGGCTGGAAGGATCGAGGCTGCAGGAGCTCTCTGCTGAGGATAGTAATTGTGTCCAGAAAATTGAAAAGGCTATAGAAATAGGAGGAAGTGTCTTCTTGCAGGTATCTTGATGAGTGGGTTCATTCCCTGATTCCTTTCAGCTGACGCACTGAGCAGCACTGTGTATCAGAGGTACATGTGTGATGCTTCACATGGATGAATGAGACCTTCGCTTGGATCTCCAGCACACACACAAAGTTTTTTAAAAAGCACCAAGATCTCTGACAGCTGTAGCACTGCACTGTAGCACTATTGTTCCGTTGTTCATCCATTTGCTCGAGCAGGCAACAGTAACGTCTCCATTGTGAGACTTGTTACTGTTTTTGGCATATCAAATACGCCATGGGTAGCTTGCCTGGCTCTGCCGTGTGGGCAGGATACTCTCAGTAGCTTGCCGGGCTGCCCAAGAGTGACGAGGGAATCGAACCCAGGTCGGCCGTGTGCAAGGCAAATGCCCTACCCTCTGTGCTATCACTCTGACAACTAGCTTACAGGGGGGAAAAAAGCCTATTTTTTAATTTTGAAGAGTAAAATAGTTTTATTTAGAAATATGAGGAGAGAGAGAAAAAAAAACTGATGTGTTCAAGAGAGATTGTGGGCTTCTCTAGAGTGGAGAGAGCAGAGGATACCCCTTACACGTAAAAGAAATAAATGGCATGTCGCAAGTAGAGATGCGGGTGAAGCAGAATAGCTATGTAGATTTATCTAAAATTTTGAGCGTGGCTGAAGAGAACCACACCTGTCAGCTCTCGGGACTTTCTCCTCATAGTGTTCAAGGATTAGTCCTGGAAGTGATTAGAGGACGATACACAGTGATTGAACTGGGTTGATCACATTCAAGGCAAGGACTTTACCTCCCGTACTTTCTCTCCAGAAAATTTTAGAGATGATGGGTAGATAGATAATAGATAAGAAGATAGGCAAAGATTTCTATGCACATTTAACTGATTTTTCACTGATGTCCAAATATTAATAAGGTACACAAATGTTTTAGATTGCTATCTTTTCAGCAAATTTCAATAGATAAATGGATGGATGGAGAGATAAAGTTTTCTTATGTATAGTTCCCACAGATCTATCACTGATGTCCTGATACTAAAAAGATATGCAAAAACTTTTAATGCTACTTTTATACTAGATTTGTTGTAAGATGGACAATTTTGTTTTTTTTTTTTTAATTTTTGCTTTCTGGGTCACACCTAGCTATGCACAGGGGTCACTCCTGGCTCATGCACTCAGTAATCACCCCTGACGGTGCGCAGGGGACCATATGGGATGCTGGGATTTGAACCCGGGTCGGCCGAGTGCAAGGCAAGCGCCCTACCCGCTGTGTTATCACTCCAGCCCCTAAGATGGACATTTTTTTAAATTTATGTTTATTAGGAGGGATTACTCCTGATAGTATTAGGGAAGATCAAGGAAGAGCCTGGCAAGCTCCCCATGACATATTCCATATGGCAAATACAGTAACAATAACAGGTCTCATTCCCCTGACCCCGAAAAGAGCCTCCAATCATTGGGAAAAATGAGTAAGGAGAGGCTGCTAAAATCTCAGGGCTGGGACGAATGGAGACGTTACTGGTGCCCGCTCGAGTAAATCGATGAACAATGGGATGACAGTGATACAGTGATGTTTATTAGGTGTTTTTACTTTTTACAGAATCTCACCGAAACTATAGAGCCAAGGTTAAAGGAAATTTTGAAAAGGAATATATACAAGAATAAAGAACAATATTTTATGAAGATTGAAGATTCTGAGATTGAATACAATACCAGATTCAGGTAATATGTCTCTCAGTTAAATTAAGTTTAAAAATGTATTTGTTTATAAGACAAATCATATTGAAGTTTTTGTATAGAAACCTTTTTGTTTGTTTGTTTGTTTGTTTCAAATCACCATGAGATACAGAGTTACAAAGCTGTTCATGGTAGGGTTTTGGTCATACAATGTTCCAACACCCATCCCTCCACCAGTGTACATTTCCACCACCAATGTCCTCAGTTCCCTCCTGCTGTACCTTCTCCCAACCTGTCTATGGCAGGCACTTTCTCTCTCACTCACTCTCTCCTCCCCCCCTCTCTCCCTCTTTTTCTCTTTCCCTCTCTCTCTGCCCTTTCTCTCCCCTCTTTCTCTCTCGCTTTCTCTGTCTCTCCCTCTTTCTCTCTCTCCCCCTCTCTCTACCTCCATCCCCCTCCACCTTTTTTGGACACTATGTCTTATAATACAGATAATGAGAGGTTATCATGTTTGTCCTATTACCTATTTCTAACTATCTTTGTCATAGTGATCCCTTCTCATTCCCAACTGCCTTTGTTTAAGTCTTGATAAGCTTTAGCAGGGAAAATGATTTAAATTTGGAAGGAGTGGGAGAATTTGGTCAAATATTCAGAGATTCTCAAGGCTTCCTCTTTGCCCTGTGCTCAGGTATCACTCCAAATATTACTCAGAAAACTATATGAGGTGACAGCAATCAAATCCAAGGCTGGTCACATGCAAAGCCTTTACCCATGCACTATTCCTTTTGTTTTGTGTTTCCAGTAGCACTCACCAGCATATAACATACATTTTTATTCATCCAATGATTCCACATTGAAAATATTTTGCAAGCTGTGTCTGACGAAATATCTGGATTCTGAGAACAGAAGTTGTAGAGAGAGTGAGAAGCAGACAACTGGCCCCAGAGGAACCCATTTGATCTGCTTGCCTTATGTTTTCTTTCATCTAGGAAAACTTTTACTTCTTTAAAAGACAAAATTCATATTTGACACCTAAGTTGTAAAAGATCTGTTTTTTGTATAGGCAGATAAAAGCACTCTCCATATTCCAAGCAGTAATGGACTTCCAAGAAATCAGGTAGTGTTTCAGTAAAGAAAATTTCAGCACAGAAACTTCAGTTAAGTGAAGTTTCCACCAAAATGTAATCCCCAAGGCCGTGAGAGATTAGTATTGTTAGCCATGTGAATTCAGTCAGAATTCTGGATAAGCAAGGAATTAATAAAGGGAAGTAGAAGATGGTCTTTAACAGCGGAGCCTGGGCACTGGATTTCTTTATTGGATTCTGGCAGACACCTTATTAGGGGGTCCTGATGCCAGTGTGAGGCTCAATGAGTCCAGTTTCTTCATCCAGGCAACCAAATTCTCACTCCTCAGAACTCTCTTCCAGTCTCCTTCCTTGGATGAATAAAACATTTTCCAGATGTTCCTCAAAACCACATTTCCACAATTTAATAGGTAACACCAAAAGAAGGGACCCCATCAATTCTAAAAATACTAGATTCATCAATGTTAAAGAGGATCTTTTTTCCTTCAAGAACTTGAAATCCTTTTACTTAATAAACCTTTGGTAGAAAACAACACTCTATGGAAATACACTTTGGAAAAATGCCGTGTCAACCCATTCTTTCTTTCCCGCCCCCCACCTCCACTTCCCCAACCTATTCTTTCTTTTTCACTGTTAGGATTGATTCCTAACGGTTCCAGAGATGTCAGGGCAGCTGCTTGCGCCAGATGGTTTGAATTGCTTGTCTGAATTGTGTTTCGAGAGGCGTGGAAGGCCCTGTTGAAGAGCCTCATTCTTTCATTCTGTCACTATGTGACAGAACCTAGCTGTTTCTAAAATAGAACAGGGAATTGTCCCTGCTTTGCTGGGTTGTTGTAAAGCCTAGGCAATATCTACAATTGCCTCACTCCAAGCCACTACCCCAGTACTTGACATCTCTTAGTCTCCCGCCTTCCATCAGCCCCCTACTTTCTCTGCCCACAGTTAGCAGATAGAGTGGTTCTGCTTTAAAAGATATGTCTTGGGGCTGGAGAGATAGCACAGAGGGTAGGGCGTTTGCCTTGCATGTGACCGACCCGGGTTCAATTCCCAGCATCCCATATGACCTCCCTGAGCACCGCCAGGGATAATTCCTGAGTGCAGAGCCAGGAGTAACCCCTGAGCATTGCCAGGTGTGACCCAAAATAAATAAATAAATAAATAGGGAGATGGATAAATAAATAAATGATATGTCTTTTCCCTTATATCCCTCCATTAATTTCTTCATCAATCCCCCTAATATTTCATGACAGCATTTTACTTTGTACCTTATCCAAAATAATGCACACTGTATCTATGACACATCAGTAGTTGAAAGGGCAGTTAAAATAGAACAAAACAGTCAAAAACGACCTCCAAGTTGACAAAATTTATTTTATTATAGCTTAAATAATGTGGTTACAATGGTGTTTGCGATATTAACGTACAAAGTTACCACACTGCACTACCACCAATCTGCCAATACCCCTCTCAGCAATGTCCTCAAGCTATTCTGAGTCCACCTCTTCACTCCCTCCACCCACCCATCCTCCCACTGCTTAGTAACCTGAGTTTTGCAAGCCAAGGCCAAAGGTTTGTTAGCATTTGATACCCCCCTTCCCTTTTTTGTTTTACATCTATATACCACAGATGAGTGAGATCATGTAGCGTTTGTCCTTCTCCCTCTGGTTTATTTCCCATATTATGATGCCCTCCAGTTCCATCCAAGTTTCAGAAAACTACTTGATTTTTTTTTTGCTTTTTGCTTTTTGGGGTCACACCCAGCAATGTTCAGGGGTTACGTATGGGATCCTGTGAATCAAACCCCGGTCAGCACAGAGGCAAATGCCCTACCCTCTGTGCTATCTCTCTAGCCTTTGATTTCATTTTCTTAACAACTGGACAGTACTTTGTTGTATATGCATATATTATAACTTCTTTATCCATTTTTCTGTCATTAGACATTAGGGTTTTTCGCATATCCTGGCTATTGTACTAAGTGTTGCAATGAATATAAACTTCAATAGATTACTCAATACAAAGCATTTATAATAATCTAGTAGCATTCCTGCTATTTAGAATTTTTCTTCGCTCTGTCATTATGCTTAGACCAAAAATAGTATGAACCTAATTTATAGTTGGATTTTTTTCATCATAGTAAATGTATTCACATAGTACAGATTGAGAATTTACTTTTGAGTACAAGACTGAATAATGTTAAAAATTAACTTTGCTTATTTTCACAGGGGAAAAAGTCCCATATTAGTTTTCAATCCCCATATAATTTTAACAATCGGTAATTTTCTTATGTTTCAGGTTATATATATCTACAGAAATGGAAAATCCTGACTTTCCTCCATCAGTTTATAAAAGTGTTACTATTATCAACTATACCATAACATTCCAAGATTTGCAAAATCAATTATTATCCTCTGTATTGAATTATAGAGCTCCTCAATTAGAAAAACAACTTTTTCAGTTATGGAAGAAAATTTTCCTTAATGCTATTACTCTTGAAGGACTGGAAAGGAAAATACTAAATTTACTGCAGAATTCACTAGGTAAGTATTTAGTGGTATTAGGAAACCTTTTGCATACTTTTGTGAAGAAGAAAATTAAAAGTTATAAGGAGCATAGTATGACTGGTACCAAAAAGACCAGGCCTCCATTTCTCAGGTTACTGATTAACATGGGTGAATCATCCAATTTCTAAAATTAAAACATCACATGAACGTTTATGTTCCTTGGGTCCTACCTCTGCTTCAGCTCATTATTTTATAGCACATTTGCCAGCATATAATCAGTTACAAGTTATAAAAAAATAAATCACATGGAGTCTGATTAGTTCCCTCCGTTACATTATACATTTACTTCAAGTAACTGCTCTGTGCCTTATATTTCAAATTATATTTTTCTTTCGGGGGGGTGTCCACACCCACCTGTGCTCAGTGTTTACTCTTGACTATGATCAGGGATCACTCCTAGTGAGCTGGGGGGCCATATGGGATGGAAGGGATTGTATCCAGTTGGACATGTGCAAGCCAAGTGCCTTACTCATCGTACTATCTCTTGGGCCCTCAAGTTAGATTATTGAGACAAAATTGTTAGGTTTGGGGGTTCATAGCAATAGATAGAACAGCAGGTAGGGCCTTTGCCTATCACTGACATCCCATATGGTCCTCCAAGCATCCACCAAGAGCAATTTCTGAGTGCAAAGCCAGGGTAACCCCTGAGCATCACTGTGTATGACCGAAAGAGCAAAAAAAAGTAAATTAGAAAAAGACCACTGTTGACATAAGTTCATGAAGCTAAAAATCACACAAACTAAAAAAACAAGAAAACTGAACAATGTAAATTCTAAACAAATATAAGCTGCTGAAGCACACAGGTATATCTATTGGCTGCTAACTCTAAAAAGTGATAAAATACTGTTTAGTAGTGGATTGCCTTCCTGTTTTACACTGAGATACACTAATACATAATTAAGGATATATATACATGTAAATATGTGTATGTGTATACATATATCAGAATCATCTTTGGAATTCACTGCTTTTCTATTTTGTCTTTTTTCATTTTTATATATTTTTCAGTTTATTATGTAAAGACTCTTAAAGTCCTTTTACATATTTTCATTGAAATACATTGATGTGTGAAGTTACATTAGTTTCAGGATACAACTGAAATACATTTGGGTGTATATTGCAAAATGATCACCAATTCAAAATAAACATCATAAAGATGTTAAATGTGAGCTGGGGAGATTGTTCAGAGCAGCGAAACATACTTTCATGTATGCCAGAGACCTAAGTTCAATTCCCAGAACCACATGTTTCCCCAAGGACTGCCAGGAGGGACCTCCAAACACCAACTCTGAATTAAACCCTAAGAAACACCTGGTTAAAACCCAACTTCCCTTTCCTCTCAAAAATTAAGGATAGTAACTGGACACAGGAAAATTGAATGTGTGTGGGATTTTAAACAAAGAAAAAATTGAACTAAATGGAGATCGTAGACCTAAAGAATGTGGTAACCAAAATAGAAAATAAACTAGGGAGCAAGTTTAATCATACACATGACAGAATTAGTGAACTTGAAGACAAGTCATGTAACCTTATTCAGAGAAGCAAAGAGGAACAAAATAGTAGTAAAAAGCAAAAAAAGAAGGTGCATCGTCAAGTTAAGCAATGTGAGAGAGGAGAAGGAGAAGGAGAAATTAGGAGGAGGAGAAAGAAGAGGAAAAGGAGGAAGAAGAAGGATGAGGAGGGAGGGGGAGGACAAGAGGGAGGAAGAGGATGTTGAGAAGGAGGATACAGTTAAGGCATCTGCCTTGCATCAATCCTCAGCACCATGTATGGTCCCACGAGCACCCCATCAAGTGGTCCCTAAACACAGAGCCAGGAGTAAGCTCTGAACACCTCAAGGTGTGACCTAAAAGTGAAACAGAACACAATAGAGTAGGAAACAATGCTGAGACACGATCAATAGAACCGGGAACTGAGAAGGCAGTGGGAAGGCAGAAGGATCCATGGGAAAATGGGATGGCGTAGGGGGATTTTAAAACACTGATGGAGAGATGAGATCCGGAGCAGCCATGCACGAAACGGCCCCTCTGCTCCTTAAAGACTATGATCTGGGAGGTCTACTAACCCATTTTGGCACCCAGTGGCTTCCTATAGAAATGCATCTAGACTGTGAACTGAGCTAAAATATCAGAAATCAAAAACCGAGCTCATATAATCTTCATTCTCAGCAATGGAAAACAAATTATCAAATGATGCCTTTTCAGCAGGTTTGATTGTTTGGGGAAAATTCCAAATAATAATAGTGAGTTTTCTGTTTAAATATTGAATGTACTCAAAGTATAGAGAGAATAAAGTGAAGATCATTAGCCACTCAGGTGGGGGGGTGTGGGAGGGCAGTATATTGGGGTTCTTGGCGGTGTAACATGTGCACTGGTGAAGGGATGGGGGTTTGATCATTATATGACTGAGACTTAAACCTGAAAGCTTTGTAACTTTTTTCACGGTGATTCAATAAAATAAAAATTTTTAAAAATAATAATAAAACACTGATGGATGGATTGATATTCTATTCTGCAACTATAAAAGAGTGACTTCATTACCATTGTAAACTATGAAACCTTAATTTTAAAAAAATAATAGCTTTTTAAAAATCTTCCAGTAGAAGGAACAAGAAGTACACAGTGTACTGGTGTGCACAGAGAAGACCAAACATAGTCTCCCGATCTCTATCAGGGCTGAAGGGAAAATTTTCTCTACTGAAATCAGTGAGCAAAGACTAGAGGAGGCAACTGCTTCTTTAAATTCACAGAAAGTAATACAATACCTCAATGGACATGAAAAATCAAAGACATGTGACACCACCAAAGAAAAACAATAATATTTCAATAACTGTCACCCTCCAACACAAAAAAATGGAGGTCTGCAGTCTGCCCAGTTAGAATTCAAAGTAAGAATGGTAGAATGATAGCATCCTCTGGGTATACACTGTCCCTTATTTCATTCCCCCGTTAACAACGAAAATTTGTCACTGAGCCACAAAAGTGCCCTTTGGGAGCACCACTCACCAAAGAAGTTGGGGAGAGCTCACTATGACCCGTGCACTGAGTCACTGACAGACCTCTGTGTGTGCCGTGGAAGCAAGAACTCCTGAGAACTGCGCCATCCCTTCCTGGGCACAGTCTGGAAGCAACTTGAGCTCAAGATTAACAGAACCTTTGTTTCCTAAGGGTGAGTTCGAACACTCCATTGAGAGGAGGTAATCCTAGTCTGGACACATTGGATTGTGGAAGATGAACTTCAAGAGTGTCATTCCTCTCTACAAATGGCCCCTTGCAGAGCTAGTGGGCATTGTCAATCACTCCCAATCAATAGGTCAATCCAATCAATGGATCAAAAGAATAGTTAACCTCTCGCTACTTCTATACAATATAGAAGTACTCAAGAGAAGCAGTGACCAAGCTACAAAGACAGCCCATGGAATGGGAAAAACTATTCGCCCAATACTCATCTGATAAGGGGTTAATATCAAAGATACATCAGGCACTAGTAAAACTTTACAAGAAAAACACACTCAACTCCATCAAAAAATAAGGAAAAGAAATGAACAGAAACTTCCTCAAAAAAGAAATTCAAATGGCCAAAAGCCACATGGAAAAATGCTCTAAATCACTAATCATAAGAAAGATGCAAATCAAAACAAAAATGATATATCCTCTCATGCCACAGAGACTGGCACACATTCAAATTAATAAAAACAATCAGTGCCTGCACAGATGCACAGATGCAGGGAGAAAAGGACCCTCATATATTGCTCCTGGAAGTGCCGACTGGTCCAGCCTTTTTGAAAAACAATATGGCATTCCTAAAAAAAAAGACAACTAGAAATCAAGCTCCCATTTGACCCAGCATTTGACCCAGCAATATCACTTCTGGGAATATACCCTAGTAGGGGTCCAAAAACACACAGCAGAAACACCAGCTGCACTTCTATGTGATTGCAGCACTATTCAGAATAGCCAGAACCTGGAAACAATCTGAGTACCCCAGAACAGGTAAATGGATAAAGAAACCATGGTACATCTATGAATGAAATGCTACACAGCTGTTAGGAAAAATGAGGTCATAAAATTTGCCTATAAAATGATGAACTTGGAGAGCATCATGCTGAGTGAAATGAGTCAAAAGAAGAGGGGCAGGTATAGAATGACTGCATTTATTTGTGGAACATAAAAAAAATGCATGAAACTAATATCCAAGTCCAGGGAAAACGAGCCAGGAGGATTGGTCAATGACTGGAAATTGCCACTAGTGTGTGGGGGATGCAGGGTAGTTAAGATAGAAAAGGGTCCATTTTGACAATATTAGTTGGAAATGGGGCTGGAGCGATAGCACAGCAGCAGGGTGTTTGCCTTGCATGCGGCTGACCTAGGTTCAATTCCTCCACCCCTCTCAGAGAGCCCGGCAAGCTACCGAGAGTATCTCTCCCACACTGCAGAGCCTGGCAAGCTAGGATTCTGGTGCTGGGAAATTACACTGGCAAAGAGATGGGTGTTGGAACATTGTATGACTGAAACCCAATCATAAACAGCTTTGTAATGCTCTATCTCATGGTGATTCAATAAAAAATATTTCAGTAAGACCATTCTTACAGAGCTGACTCCTGACTCAGGAATCACTTCTGGTGGTGCTCTAACTCTCGTCGGCCTCATGCAAGACAAATGCCCCACCTGCTGTACTATCACTCTGGCCTCTTGCTTTTTGTGTGTGTGTGACAAGATTTTTATTTTTTATATACACTTGTGGACTGGAGCAATAGCATAGCGGATAGGGCATTTGCCTTGCACACAGCCAACCCAGGTTCGATTCCTCTGTCCCTCTCTTGGAGAGCCCGGCAAGCTACCGAGAGTATCCCACCCAGTTGGCAGAGCCTGGCAAGCTACCCATGGCATATTAGATATGCCAAAAACAGTAACAACAAGTCTCACAATGGAGACGTTACTGGTGCCCGCTCAAGCAAATTGATGAACAATGGGAAGACAGTGCTACAGTGCTTAAAAGGGAAAAGGATACAAACCAACTATAATGTTGGACTTTAAAAAAAAAAAAAAGCGGTGACCAGCTAGGATAATTCACCCCTAGCCAGCCCTGCCTAACTAAATTAAAAGTTCTGTGATGGGTGAGGGAGGAGGTTCAGAAAGAGAAGAGGAAGAACATCAGAGGGAATTAAGAAGACTGAGTTCTACTGACTCATCCTGGATTCCAGCAGAAAAACCTTCCTTGGGGATCCCCTTAGCGGGCCCTTAGGCACCAAACCCACTTCTTCCCGCATTCTGATGCCGGCTCCCTGAGCCCATTCCCCAAGGCAGCAACACAAGCTTGGGAAGACACGGGCTCTGCTCACCTACGGGCCAATAGCCGGGGTCTGTGGGCAAAAAGAAACCACAACCTGGAGTTATAGCGCCACTTTGGGAAGACAAAACGGTGGTTACTGCAAGACTGCTGCAATCCTGAAAACTACCCCATAAAATTTGCGAACTCTACCACTAGAGGGCGCAAGAAGCATAGTTCATATAACTATCCAAGTTAAAGCTTCAGAATATAAGCGCTTCAGAATATAAGAATATATGCCCATCATCACCTTGAAGGCACTTAGGAAAGACTGGAAGAAGTGAGTGTATGCTACCACGAATGTGAAAATAATAACAAAACAGAATGAATCGAGGAAACGCAGCTTCACCGAAAGTCACAGTAATTTTTCAGTTAACTGAACCCAATCCAGGGACTTGCAGTTCACTCTAAATAGAATTCAAGACAACTGTTTCAGGGAAGCTCAAGAGTTACAAGAAACCTAGAAAGGCAGTAAAACAAGATCACAAAGGCAATACATTGCCAAATAAGAAATTTAACAAAGATACAAAGCATTTTTTAAAAGAAATAGATGGGGCTGGAGAGAAAAATGCAGCAGGTAGGGCGTTTGCCTTACATACAGTGAGGGTTCAATCCCCCATATCCCATGTGGGCAATGAAGATTTCAATGCACTGCCAGGAGTGATTCCTGAGTGCAGAGCCAGGAGTAACCCCTGAGCATCACCAGGTGAGACCCCCCAAAAAATAATAAAATAAAATAAAAAGCATGCTCCACCGCATGAGAGATAGTATAGGGATTTAGACATTTGCTTGCAAAATGATCTTCTCCAAAATACACTGCTTAAAAAACTTCCCAGGGTGTTACTTTGGATAAGAACTGAGTACTAAAAGGAAGTAAAGTAAAACACATGATATCCTTTCAATAACCGTATTGCAAACTATAGTGCCTAAAAGGAGGAGAGAGAGAGACAGACAGACAGACAGACAGAAAGACAGAAAGACAGACAGACAGAGAGAGAGACAGAGAGAAGAGAGGAAGAGTACCTTCCATAGAAACAGGCTGGGGGCCCTGGGGTAGGTGGGGATGAGGGGCTTCTGCAGGAGGGAAACTGGTGGGGAAATTGTAAACTGGTGAAGGCATGAGTGTTGAAACATATGACTTAAACTCAATCATGAAAAATTTATAACTATCTCACAGTGATTCCATTTTAAATAAATACATGCTTTTATTAAATATACATACATACAAATATGGGCTGGAGCACAGCAGAGAGAGAGAGAGAGAGAATTTGCCTTGGGCATTTGCCTTGCACACAACTGACCTGGGTTCGATTGCTCCATCCCCCTCGGAGAACCTGGCAGACTACCTAGAGTATCCCACTTGTACGGCAGAGCCTGGCAAGCTACCTGTGGCGTATTTGATATGCCATACATATATAAAGGGACATCTGCCAGAGGCAAGCAGCAAGCAGAAGGCTTTGGTGGCAATGAAGACTTCAATAATACAGAGACAACATCACAGCAAGCTTAAGAGAAGCAAATAAGGGTGTTAGGAACCACATGGTCATCAAGGAGAACAGTTGGTGCACATAAGGAACTTCTGAGAAACAGAAAACCAGGGAACCGGTTAGAAGACCTGCAGTGTTACACAAGGGGGCAGAGAGGGGCCAGTCCACAAAGGCTGAGAAGAAATATGTTCCATGAACACTTCTGTGTCACCAACACGAAGCTAAAGAATGTTCTGGATTTCTTCCTCATACCAATCAAAATCAGTTACAGATTACAAAATCAGTTACAAAATACAGATCTCATCAGTATTTTATATACCACAGATAAGTGAGATCATTCTGTATTTGTCTTTTTCTGACTTTCCTCAACATAATATCTTCCAGTTATAATGAGGTTGTAGTAAATTGCCTAATTTCCTCTTTCCTTGTAGTTGCATTATGTACATATACATATATATCTATATCATTGTGTATATATATATCACATCTTCATAATCCATTCATCTGTCATGGGACAGCTAGGTTGATTCCATATCTCTGCTATTGTACTAAGTGCAGCAATGAATAAGGGTGTGCATATGTCCTTTTGAAAGAGTGTCCCTATGTTCAAGGCATAGATGTCCGAAATTGGAATTGCTGGGTCATTTGTAGTTCAATTCAAAGTTTACTGAGAGCTCTTCATACTGTTTTCCACAAGGATTCTCCCAGACAGCATTCCCACCGGCAGTGGATGAGAGTTCTTTTCACCACATCTCCACCGACATAGATAGGTTCCTACTATTTTTGATATGTGCCATTCTCATTGGTGTGAGATAACTCATTATCTTGATTTGGATTTCTCTGATGGTAAGTGATGCTGGACATTTTTTTCATGTGCCTTCTGGCCATCCACTGTCTCTGAGAAGTGTCTATTCATTGCTCCTACTTAGTTTTGATAGTTTTTAAAATTTTTTTGCTTGATCTTTGTGAGTACTTTTATATCTTGAATATCAAACCTCTTTTGATATCTGATATGTTGAATGCAAATATAATTTCCCATTCAGTTAGCTATCTTTTAGTTTTTATCTCACATTTCTTTTGTCATGCAGAAGCACTTTAATTTTATGTAACCCTATTTGCTTTATTTTTAAATTTTAGTTGCCTTTGTCAGTGGTATATCATTGAAGATGTCTTTGGGGTCCAAATTACAAAGCATTCTGTGTATATTTTCTTCAATATAATTTATAGTTTCTGTTTAGATCTCAAGGTCTTCGATCCAGTTTGAAGTGATTTTTGTGTAAGGTGTAAGATACAAATCCAGCTTTAATTTCTTACACATAGTTATTCAGTTTTCTAACACCGTTTGTTCAAGAGGCTATCTTTAGCCATCGGGTGACTCAGTCAAACTTCTTTTTGTTTTTTATTTAATTTTATTGAATCACCGTGAGATAGTTACAAGCTTTCATGTTTGGGTTACAATCTCACAATGATCAAACACCCATCCCTCCACCAGTGCACATTCCCCACCACCAATATCCTGGGTATACCCCCCCTTTCCCACCCTCCCCCTGCCTCTATGGCAGACAATATTCCCCATACACTCTCTCTCTATTTTGGGCATTATAGCTTGAGATAACACAAACACTGAGAGGTCATCATGCTTGGTCTATTATCTACTTTTGGCATGCATCTCCCAAAAATTTGAAAAAGACAAATACAGAATGATCTCACTTATCTGTGGTATGTAAAATACTGATGAGGAAATGTATTTTAGTAAAGGAGGGATGTCTATATCACCCTTGACACTAGTGTTTAGAGAGGAGAGGGATAGAGAAGGAGATAAATCAAAAGGTGGGGGAAGAAGAAGAGAAGAAGTAGTAATGGGTAAACAGGGCACAGGGCTTCGATTTATACTGGTGATATGGTTGAGCAGTATAGCCGCACACCAAAACACAAAGGAAAGATTGTGAAGTAATTAGAATTACAATTGCCAATTCACACACCAACACCACAAACAATAACATGAGATCTAAGTTGCAACCACTGGAACTTTGTCATGTGCCTGTCAAGTTGACAGGCAGACTATGGGGCAGGGGTTGTGGGTGGAGAGGAAATATGGGAACACTGGTGGAGGGAAGTTGACACTGGTGGTGGGATTGGTGTTGAAATACTATATGCCTAAAACTCAACTATCAATAACTTTGTAAGTCACAGTTCTTTAATTAAATAAAAAAATTTGAAGCTTAAAGAAAAATCAGTTACAGATCTACAGCAATTACTAAAGTGAAAAAACACAGTAATGTTTTCTTTTCTTTTTAATAAGAATTTTATTTTATTGAATCACCATGTGGAAAATTACAACACTTTCAGGCTAAAGTCTCAGTTATACAATGCTGAAACAACCATCCCTTCACCAGTGCCCATATCCCACCACCAAAAAAAAAAAAAAAAAAAACACAGTACACATCCCATCCCGGCACCACCGCCCCCCCCCTCCGCCTTGTAACTGATAAGTTTCACTTTACTTTCTGTTTACTTTGATTACATTCAATATTTCAACACAAACCTCACTGTTATTGTTAGGAGCACCCCACTAGAGTCAGACCTGTTGTGAAGAGAAATGAGGTCGCACAGCCGCAGTAGCGGCCCCGTGGTTTTGGATTTCTGTACTTTAACAACTAAGTCCAGGGAGATTTCTTCCAGATATTGGATCATTGCAAGCTTGTAAACCCCATCTGTGGTTGTCATAATATGGCGTCCCCACGCCCTTCATCCCCGGGAAGGAGGAGGCGAGAGAGAGAAATACCTTTCCCTTCCTGGGTGGGCGTGGGGCCACGGCTTAGTTCTCAGGCTGGAGACTTTCTGCAAGGAGCTGCCCATGCCGAAAGTAGTTTAGCTGGGTCTGGATTCACGCTCGTGCAGCTGCAGAGAGGCCGCACACATGTGCGGCCCCCGGGATCACATCTTGGAGGCAGGAAGGGCCGGTGCCTCCCACCTTCCCAAGAGCACCCTCTCGTCCTTTTGCTACAGTTTTTGTTGCAAATCCCATTTGTGGTCGTCATAATATGGCGGTCACCACGCCCTTCATCCCCGGAAAGGGAGAGGCGAGAGAGAGAAATACCTTTCCCCTCCTGGGCGGGCACGGGGCCGAGGCTTAGTTCTCAGGCTGGAGACATTCTGCAAAGAGCTGCCCATGCTGAAAGTAGTTTAACTGGGTCTGGATTCACGCTCGTGCAGCTGCGGAGAGGCCGCACACACGTGCGGCCCCCGGGATCACCCACAATAATGTTTTTGTGAAGATAGATGGAAGAAAATTTTTATAAGATGCCTAAACTTAATACCAAGAGAAAAGCTGATTCTTTTAATAAAGAAAAGACTAACCGTTAGCAAACGTGAAAAGACCTATGCCCGACAACAGGGCTTTAGTTATACTGGTGATAGGGGTGAGTGGGATAGCCATAAACCCCAAACAACACCGAAAACATGAGATCTAAGCTGCGACCACTGAAACTTTGTGAAGTGCCTGTCAAATTGACTGGCTGGGCATGAGTGGGGATGAGGGTAGGGCGGGATTATAGAAACACCGGTGGAGGGAAGCTGACACTGGTGGTGGGATTGGTGTTGAAATATTATGTGCCTGAAATTCAACTATCAATAACTTTATAAATCACAGTTCTTTACAGCGGTTGGGCATTCGCCTTTCACGCGGCCGACCCGAGTTCGATTCCTCCACCCCTCTCGGAGAGCCCGGCAAGCTACCGAGAGTATCTAGCCCGCGCGGCAGAGCCTGGCAAGCTACCTGTGCGTATTGGATATGCAAAAAAAAAAAAAACAGTAACAATAAGTCTTTCAATGAGAGACGTTACTGGTGCCCGCTCGAACAAATCGATGAGCAACGGGATGACAGTAATAACAATTATTTTAAAAAAAAAAGACCTATGCCTGAGGCTGGAGCGATAACAAAACGGATAGGGCATTTGCTTTGCACGTGGCCAACCCCAGGTTCCATTCCCAGCATCCCATATGGTCCCCTAAGTACCACCAGGAGTAATTCCTGAGCACAAAGCCAGGAGTAACCCCTGTGCATCGCCAGGTGTGACTCAAAAACCAAAAAAAAAAAAAGAAAAGTAACAGCCTTGTAGAGCACAGTCTCTTTTTTAAAAAAATAAAAGAAAGAAAAAAGAAAAAGAAAATTGAAATATATTTTTAAAAGATCAAAATAAAAATTATTTCTATTTTTTAAAAACTTTTAATAACCTAAAAAATACTCATGGAAAGTTAACTGTCTTTTCTGGAACAGTGATTTTCAGAAAGTGAGCTGCAATCTGTTAGTGAAAAGAAAAATCAATTTTATTGGTCATGATTTACTTAAAGTGGAATATAGTACAAAAGATATGTCACATGAAAAAATACACTATAAAAATATAGTACAAAAGATGCGTCTCTACTATAGTATGAAATATATTACAAAAATATTGTACTAAATACTGTACTAAAATATTGTACTAAAATATAGTACAAAAGATGTCTCACATAAAAAATGATATATTTATTTCTTCTACAAATTTTATTTTTATGTTCTTTGTGTATGACTTATTATGATAGAACGGTTACTTGTGCACCTGTAATAATAAAAAATCCACAAACCACTAAATTAATATTTTTTAAATTAGCATACATGTGTGCTACTAATCAAATTGATTGATATTATGGCTTATATTCATTTAAGACCCTGTCTCCAAAATAAAACTACCACAATCATTGGTTAAAAACTCAGTGTAGGGGCTGGAGCAATAGCACAGCGGGTAGGGCGTTTGCCTTGCACGTGGCCACCCCGGGTTCGATTCCCAGCATCCCATATGGAATCACCTCGCCAGGGGTGATTCCCGAGTGCAGAGCCAGGAGTAACCCCTGTGCATTGCCAGGTGTGACCCAAAAAGAAAAAAAAGAAAAGAAACTCATTGTAGAATGAGGAAAAAGCAATTTGATGTACAAATACTACTTATTTCAACTCACTTTGTCTTTAGGGCATATCCTGGATGATGAGAACATTATTGAAGTCTTAAAAAGCTCTAACACAAGTTCAAATGAAATTTTAAAGGACATGGAAGCAACAGAAATCGAAGAACGTGAAATTCAAGACGCACGAGAAAGCTATCTCCCCCTTGCTACCCGAGGCTCCCTGCTCTACTTTCTAGTGACTAATCTTACCCAGCTCAACAACATGTACCAGTTCTCCTTGGACTGGTTTCGCCAAGTTTTTGGTTCATCCATCATTAACAAAGAGCAAGAAAATTACTTCATAAGAAAGAAATTAACTTGGAGAAGAGTAAGCTCAAATGCCGGAAAATCTTCTTATGTAGCAAATAAAGAGACTCTCTTAAAGAATTATCTTAAAACTTCAATTGATCTATTGACAAGAAATGTTCTTAAGGTAAGACATTCTTCTTTTTTATTTAATAATAAAAAAACATGATTTACAAAGTTATTTCTAGCTGTGTTTTAGGCACACGAAGTTCCAGCACCAATCCCATCACCCGTGTCTTCCCTCCATCAGGTTCCCAGGTTCCCTCCCACCTATCCATCCCCAGTCTTTCACCTTGACAAGGAAGATTTTCAGTTTGGTTGTTGACATTTAGATCCTTTGTTCTCAGTGTTGTTGACTCTGAGGTTTGGATATTTAGCTGTATGACTCCTTTCCACCACCGGTATACTCAGTTTCCTCTTGAGGCTCTGCTTCCTATTGCTTCTCATCTATCTCTTCATCTTCCCCTAAATTTACTTTCCTTCTCTGCCCTTTTCCTCCCTATACTCTAAGGCCAAGAGTAATTTAAGCTTTCCCTTTGTACCATCCATGTTTCAGTCAATTGCATGATTCCATCTATCCTTACAGATACATAGTATTCCATTGTGTGTGCATAGCACATCTTCATGATCCACTTACCTTTCATTGGACACGTTGATTCCATATCCTAGCTATTGTACTAAGCGCTGCAAAGAACATTGGTGTGCAAATGTCTTTTTGAATGAATGTTTTTGTGCTCTGATGGTAGATACCCAGAAGTGGAATTGCTGGGTTAAAATGAGACAATCTTTGATGCAAATTTTGTGTGAATACTTAATCTACCTGGTTAGTCTAACAGTTCTATTTCCCTCCTAGGTGGTCTCTTTAGCACTATTTAATCAACATAAACTTTGTTTCTCTTTTCAATTTTGCATTACAATCATGCAAAATAATGCTAATGGAAATATAGTGCAGGATGATACCAAATCCCTTACAGATGAAGAATGGAACACCTTCCTTTATTCTGGCACAGTGATAAATAGTACAGATGCAGTTCTCCAGTATGAACTTGATAGTAAGTATGATTATTGCTTCAAAGAAAAATAATAGGTACCAGAGAGATAGTACAGGGGTTAAGTCACTTGTCTTACTTACCTGACACATTTTGATGCCTGGTCCACATATGGTCCCCCTAAACCCACCAAGAGTGATCCCAGAGAACATAGCTAGGAGTAGCCCCTGAATACTGCCAAAAACCAAAAGAAAAAAAACAGTGCCCTGAAAACTGTTAAGAGCTCACTAAGATGCACCAACTCCATGATCTCACATTTTTCTACATTAATATAAATTTAACAGGCTTAGTTTAATTACATTAAAGGAACTTGAGATCAAGTATAATGCCAAACTCATTATTATTATATGCCTACAATGCTGGTGATGTAATCTACCTCAGTTATTTTTAATAAATTGTTACATAAGTAGCAATTATTATAGCAATTGTAATCCTAATCTACAAAGCAGAATACCTTAGTCAAAAGATATAGGCACTCTCACACGTACACATATATAAACATTAATTAAATACCATCAGGAGTTCACCTCTACCCAACCCCCATAACAGTTGTCCTCACTTCATCATAAAAATGCTTTGGAAATTAGAGCCCCCCCACATCAGGCTAATTCACTTAAACACTGGACATCTCTGGGCTGTACATTTTTCAGTACATTTATTTTTCATTTTTGGTAGGATTTCCGTAGCATAGAATTTACCATTTTAACCACTTTTTTAAATTTTTCACCACTATCATGTAAGTTCTGTAGACCACTTCTTAGGCTCTGCTGCCTTTAGACACTTTCAATCATTTTTTAGTGTGACATCAGAGGTGTGAAGTATAACCACATTGTGGTGTGATGGCCATCTTTTAAGCCCCAGAAAAAAAACAATGATGGATAGTCTGAGATTTCAGGGAGAGGAAAAAGCAGTGATTCAGAGCTGCGTTTGTCAAGAGTTTGGAAGCTATTATCTAAGACAAAAAATGAGAATAAAATCATGAGAGAATTGCTATGGAAGATACCAGATATTTGAAGTATTGTGCTTTATTTTAGACATTTGGCAAATAACTATTGAATTCACATATGTTCTTAATACATAAATTAAGATTCCTTTGCATGCCAAAAAATTATAATGATATTGATAGTTTAAACAAAGAAAATCAAATTTTTAGGATTCTGGTGGGCTGGAGCGATAGCACAGTGGTTGGGTGTTCACCTTTCATGCGGCCGACCCGAGTTTGATTCCTCCGCCCCTCTCGGAGAGCCTGGCAAGCTACCGAGAGTATCGAGCCAGCATGGCAGAGCCTGGCAAGCTACCCGTGTGTATTGGATATGCCAAAAACAGTAACGATAAGTTTCACAACGAGAGACGTTACTGGTGCCCGCTTGAACAAATCGATGAGCAACGGGATGACAGTGGTCTACAGGGATAGTTCAGTAAAACCCAAGAAAAGGTAAAGAGCCAAGCTAGTTCTTTTCTATATTAAAAGTGTAAAAAGGGTATAGAAAAATGTAAAAAGTGTAGAAAGTGCAAAAAGTAAAAATAAGTGTAAAAAATAAGTGTATAAAAGAGTGTAAAAAGTGTAAAAAGAGTACAGAAGCCTCTGTAAAGAGGCCATGCCTGGGGGCTGGAGTGATAGCACAGCGGGTAGGGCGTTTGCCTTGCACGCGGCCAACCCAGGTTCGATTCCCAGCATCCCATATGGTCCCCTGAGCACCACCAGGGGTAATTCCTGAATGCAGAGCCAGGAATAACCCCTGTGCATCGCCGGGTGTGACCCAAAAAGCAAAAAAAAAAAAAGAGTCCGAGAGCCTGAACCAGTTGCTTGGAATCATTCAAATCACCCTAGAGTACCTCAAGAAATAACAATGGAAAAATACTTACAGCTTCTTTTTTTTTTAATTAAATAAGCATAAGTGTTTTTTTGTAAAAACCATTAGAACTTACAGTTGATCCAAGGGTAAAAGAAGTATTCTATATTTCTGTGACCCAAAGATAATCATTATTATTTTGGATTTTTCCCTCCATTAATTTTTGTATATAATGATGCACAGATATTTATATGTCTTTGGAAAAAAAGTGACTTTGATACACAGACTTGTTCCAGCTAGCTTTTCAACAAATTAGTAATGAATTAAAGATGTCTTTTTCTTCATAAGGGAATAACAAAGCCCCAAAGGCAATAGAAATGAAGAGCAGAACTGTCCTTCAGTAGGGATCTTGCCCCTGGATTGGATGTGAGGGAAATAAATTAGGGAAGGGAACACTATAACAATGGAAGGGGAAAAATGCTTGCTTTGGAAACAGGCTGAGAGGCCGGAGGGAAACTGAGGACACTGGTCGGGGGAAGTGGGCACGTGCAAAGGGATTGGTGTTGGAACATTGCATTCCTGAAACTTAACCATGAATAACTTTGTAATTTGGTAATTCATGGTGCTCAGCGGGCCTGGTAGCCACTCCAGGGTTTACGTGACAAACCAGGTCAGGTGGTTGAATGCAAGGGCTGAGCGGTGGTGCAGTTCAGATCCTATAGTGCCAGGGACCTGCACGACTACCCCAGCGGTGAGTTGGGACCACTAGAGCTGCACTTGTTAATCATTATTGTAAGTGAACCTTATGTGATTTCCGTTGTGTGTTTGGGGGCCACACCCAGCAATGTGCAGGGGTTACTCCTGGCTCTACACTCAGCACTTACTCCTGGTGGTGCTTGCGGGGACCATATGGGGTGCCCAGAACCAAACCTAGGTTGGCTACATGCAAGGCAAATACCCTGCCCGCTGTACTATCTCTCTAGCCCTAGTTTCATTTTTTTTGCTATAGCTAAAGGTAAATGCTATGATTAATAACAAAGGAAGATTCTAAATTCTTATCAGGACCCTTGTTTAATCAACTATTTTAATCTTTTTTTCATATTCTAAAAAATAGTGGAAGATAGGAAAGTATATGTAAGTGATCAACATTTTTTTGCTTTTTTGGATTTGTGTATGCAAGTATGTAATCTTCCATATCCTTTGTCTATAAATAATATGTATGCACTTATGTATTTGAAAAACTTTAAAAACAGTTGTTTCAATTTTTGCATTTCTTTGTTTCTTAAAAAAAGGAAGAAAATTATAATATTCACCTCATCGGTGTATTTATTTTAGTTATAATTTATATAATGTGGTTACAACAGCATTAATGTTTATAGATTTGGTGTATAAAGTCACTGTCTCCTCACCACCAATAAAGAACCCAAGACCCTCCACCATTCTCCTTATGAAACTTCTAGTCCAATTCTCCATTCCTCTTGCCACCTCCAGCACTATTTGGTAACATCAGTTTTATAGTCCAAGGCCAGTAGTTTGTCATTATTCAATATTATTCCCTTATTTTCTTTCTCTATGTTCCACATGTGAGTCAGAGCATCCAATATTTGTACTTCTCCCTCAGATTTCTTTTGCTTAAAATGACGCCCTTTACAGAAGTTGCAATCCAGGTTGCAGCAGACTGCAGACTTTTATTTTTTTCAGAGTTGCATAGTATTCCATTGTGTATATATACCACAGCTTCTTTATCCATTCATCTGTCACTGGACATTTGGTTTGTTTCTGTATCCTAATTATTGTACTAAGACTTCAATGAACATAGGTGGGTGTATATATGTGCATTTGCAGAGAGTCTCTTGCCCGAAGGCCTGGCTGTCTTCCCCAGGGACCCTCAGAGGGGATGGGCTCCAGCTTCCTTCCCCACACTGAGCAGAGCTCCCAGCAGCCGAGGACCACCGGAAGCTAGCTACAGCCATGCTGGAGGCCCCTCTCCACACGTTCGGACGGGCCTCATGCATGAAGGTACCAGCAGAGGAACCCAGGTGTGTGTAATCCCATCAACAGCCAACATCCAGAGAGAGACTTAAAAGCAAGCTCCCAGAAGATATCTTTAGCCTGCTTCTCCCTTTGGGAGAAACTGGCAGTCTTCTGAGAGTTTCCTGCCCACATGGGACAGCCTTGCAAGCTTCCCATGGTGTATTTATATGCAAAATCCAGTAACAAGCTGGATCTCATTCCCATGACCCTGAAGAGCCCCCAGTGCAACATTGTTGGGAGGGCCAAGTTCAGATGGACTCCTAAGATCTCAGGGAAAGGACGAAATGAGATGTTACTGGGCCCGCCCGAGAAATCGATGATTAACGGGCTATAGTGATCGTGATCGTGATGCACATACATAAATATATATATTTCAAATTGATTTTATTTTTGTAACTGGAGGTTGGGGTAGATGACAAGAAATGAAATCTTTAGGTCATATGAGAATTCTTACCTTTTTGAGGAATCTCCATAGAGGCTGAGTCAGAAGACATTCTCATTAACAGTGAATAAGGTTTTATTTTTTTTCTCACAACCCTACTAACACTGTGCCAGGTAAGAGAAGAAAGAAGTTTAAATGATAAAGATAATTTAAGAACTACATGGAACAGTATGAGGAGGAACAATATTCATATAATTGAAATTTAAGAAGAAGAGAGAAAGGACCTGGGGTCTTATTTGAAGCATAACAGCCAAGAAAAGTATGAAAAAAAAGTTAAACACCCAAATCCAGGAAATACAAAGGGTCCAAACAAATAGACCTAAACAGGGGCTGGAGCAATAGCACAGCAAGAAGGGTGCTTACCTAGTATGCAGTAGACCCAGATTTGATCCCCAGAATCCATAAGCACAACCAGGACTAATTTCTGAGTGCAGAGCCAGGAAAAAAACCCTGTGCACCACCAGATGTGTTGCCCCCACATTCCCTCAAAAATCCCCAAACCAAAATAAAATGGTAAAAATCAAACAAAGAGAGAATCCTTAAAGCAAGAAAAAAAGGGAGGAGGCAAAACCTCAAATATTAGGTAACACGCCCCCTCCCCCCAACACACACCTCCCTGCAAACCCACACACTATCAGCAGTTTCTCTACAGAAATTCTTTATACCGTGGGGGAGTTTGATATGTACAAAGTGCTGAATGGAGAAGCCTGCCCAGCAAGAGTACACTAGCGGCGAGTTTGGCATTCAGATTTGGAAGATGATAAAAAGCCCTTTGAAGAAACAATGAAGAATTTGTTACTACTATTACCAGTCCTCAAAAAAATACTTAAAAGAAATTCTCTAATAAGGAAACAAAATACAGCCTGAAAGTAACAAGCTATCTAAAATCATGAACGCTTAATGCATGAGAAAAGAATGATAATAAAGCAATAATTATTGAACATAAGAATAACATTTCAAGTATAGTGATTCTTTCCTTACTATTTCCATTCTGTTGTATTTTAATTTTTTATTTCTCAGTGTTATCTTTGATTATTTAAAAGCAAACCTTATTTCTTTTTTTCTAAGATTTCACATATATTCACGTACCCACATATTTTCCATTTTGTCACTGAATGTAGTTATAATGGATGTTTGATATTACTTTGCTCAATTCAACATCTGGTTCAAGTCAGTGTTGTCTATATTGATTTTCATTTGAGAATGAGTCATACTGTCCCAATTCTTATTTTGTTGCATATTTTTGGATTGCACTCAAGATATTTTATATATTCTATATTTATTCTGAATCTTTAGATTCTATTTTATTCTTCTGTGGGGGAAAAAGTCAAAATTATTTATTTATTTTAAGATTTTTTAAGTCAGTTACTCTTACACTGAAAAGTCTGCTTCTTGAGTAACAGCTCAGATTTCTGCTAAGTTATTTTGTCCTTCACAAGGGTTCTCCACCTGTGCATGTGTAATTTAGTGAGTAACAAGATATTTAGGCATATTTTATGCATAAGATTTGTTATGCCCTTCACACCACCCTTGCCTCCTAAGTCTCTAGTTACAGAAGTATGATCTAAAGTTTTCCATTGCTTTAGCTGTCTCAAATTTTTTTCAAATTTGTAAAGGCTAAGATTTCAAGTTTTCATTTAGAAATTTTGCCAATCTATGTGCTGTGTCTTGCCATCAACTAGAAACTAAAGTGAAAACCAAAATATGCCTGTGTTTAGTAGTCCAGAACCAAAGAGATAATACAGCAGGTAAGGCACTTGCCTTATGTATGGCCAACTGAGGTTCAATCCCACAAGTCTGCCAGTATCGATCCTTGAGTGCTAAGCAAGGGGATATGAGGTGGGAAGGGTGCATTAAGAACCTAGAGAGAGTGGTGTAGGGAGACTGGGACACTGGTGGTACATGTGATGCAGTTACATTAAATGCAGAGGTGCCATAACTTAACATAATGTTGTAAAATATAAGCACTGGCACAATTATAAACCATGTTACCTCAGTAATAATAAACTAAAGTAAATATACCTGCATTTCTGTGTCTCCCAATGCCTTTAGATAGTTGTAGTTTCTGTTTTTGTTTTTTCCTTCCCGGCCCCCTGGTTTATGGGCTGGAGTGATAGCACAGCCAGTAGGGCGTTTGCCTTGAATGTGACTGACCAGGTTCGATTCTTCCATCCCTCTCGGAGAACCCAGCAAGCTACCGAGAGTATCCCACCCGCACTGTAGAGCCTGGCAAGCTACCCGTGGCATATTAGAGATGCCGAAAACAGTAACAACAAGCCTCACAATGGAGATGTTAGTGGTGCCCACTCAAGCAAATCGATGAACAATGAGACTACAGTGCTACAGTGCAGTTTTTTCAGTTTATAGTTATATGCAGTGATGGTGTAATATAAACATTTCTCCACATAAGTGGCACTCTATTTAAATACAAATTTCTTATAATAACATACAAGGACTATGAGAATCTGACTCTTGTACATCTTCCATATCACGTCTTGTTCCATTCTTCCATTGAGCCTACCAACTACTCTAGCTTCCCATAAATATTCCAGAGTTTTAGAAACTTTTTTTCTGGATATTTTAATTTTTTACTTTAATGTAGACAAATACCACAACTGTCGATACAATTCTAGAGTGGAAATTAATTAGAGAACAAAGCTCCAATATTAAAATCAATAAATATTTTTTAAAGTTTCTATCTCATCACAGGGTTGTTGAGTATTTACTAAGGGATTCAGAGCAATAGTACAGAGGGTAGAATGTTTACGTTGCACGAGGCTGACCTGGGTTTGATCCCTGCATCTCATATGATCTCCTGAGTACTGACAGGAGTAATTTCTGAGTGCAGAGCCAGAAGCATCATAGGTATGGCCCCAAAAAGAGGGTTTTTTAAATTTTTTTTAAAAGAATTTACTAAGCTGTTTGTTGCAAGTTGAACCTTCTATGTTATTGTTTTTGTTTTTGTTTTTTAAATGCATCACTGTGAGATAAACCACTATAAAACTTTTATGATTGTGTTTCAGTCATACAATATTCCAACACTCATCCCGCCACCAGTGTACATTTCCCATCACCAATGTCCTCAGTTTCCCTTTCACCATCCTCCACAACCCCCGAGCCTAGCTCACTCGCTCACTCTCTCTCGCTCTCACACACTCTCTCTCTCCCTCTCTCTGTGTCTCTGTCTCTGTCTCTGTCTCTCTCCCGCCCCCAGCCCCCTCTCCTATTGTACATTATGGTTTGCAATACAGTACTAAGAGGTCACCGTGTTTGTGAAGAGGGCTCAGTGTTTTTATTGGGAAGACACAGCTGGAGAAGTACACTGGGTGGCAGCTTTGGGGTATGGATATGACTGCCCGGGCTTCACAGGGAGATGAGGGGAAGTAGCTCATCCTGAGTCCAAGAAAGCCTGGAGATTTCAGTTACAAAACCCTCGTACCTAAATATTCAGCAGGTTAATGTCCTGATGATGTTCGTTCTGGCTGTAAACACGGCAGCAGTTTTGGACTGTGGGAGCAAGCAGCTGCCAGGGGCTCTGTTTGGGCAGCACTGGGCAAACTCCCCCGCCGCCCCCCAGCCCTGATGTGCCCCGGGTTGTTCAGCTATACTCGGGTTTGAGAAGATTTACTGTATCTTTTTGATCTCTTTAGAGATTGCTGTATGGGTTTCTGGAGCAAGGCTGACAAATGAGTTTGTATGGAAGCGCTAGAGTTGGTTTGTGGGTGTGGCTCCCACAAACCTAATTTTGGCGGTTCAGCTTCTCAGGAATCTTGGCCCTGAGTTATTGGAGTCCAGCCAGAGGCAAAACAGCAACTCTGGGGTGTCAGGAAGCTGGAGGGCACCACCAGGCTGCTGATGCTCTCACCCAGTGGATCCAGGTTGCCCTTCAGGTGGCACTGTGCCCTGCGCCACAGTGGTGGCACAGCTGTAGCCCCCACCCAGACCAAGATCAGGGCCAGAGCGGCTCCCACTAGTCCAGCAGAACCTGATCAGCGGGGCACTGGCCCCTGTTTTCAGGTTCATCTCCAGGCTGTTGGATCACAGGGATATATCCCTCCAAAATATGCTGCTGAAACAATAGCACAGCGGGTAGAGAGTTTGCCTTGCACGCAGCTCATCCAGGTTCGATTCCCAGCATCCCATATGGTCCCCCGAGCACCAGCAGAAGTAATTCCTAAGTGCAAAGTCAGGAGTAACCCCTGTGCATCGCTGGGTGTGACTAAAAAATAAATAAATAAATAAATAAATAAAAATAGAATAAAATATTTTTTTAAATATATGCTGCTGAGACAGCAGCAGCACCCGCTGACCATGGGGAGCAGTGACAGTGGGTCTGGGGCCTCCCACGCTGGCCCCCCATGTGGGAACCCTGGGGCTGTGCTCCACCTGGTGTCAGGATGGCCCCAAAGAGCACCAGCACTGTTCATTCATGCAGATATTCTGGGGCCATGCGGCCTGCTGCCCTTAGCACCGAGAGCTGCCAGTGCCCGTGGCTGGCGGCCACCATCTCCATGAGTCCCACTTCGGGCTATTGCTTTGTGGTGGACACCAGCTTGGCTTGTTTGTTTGACTGTCTGTTTATTTTTTAATGTAGGAGTACTGATATTTATTCAGCCATTGATTAAGCTGGTTGAATTGGGCATGAACTCCGCATTATTTTTTTCTTTAATTTTCTCAATTGAATATCCGTGAGACAGATCATTACAGAGATGTTCATAATTGGGTTTTAGGCATACAATGATCCAGCAACCAAGCTGCTTTCAAAAGACACTCTCGGGGCTGGAACGATAGTACAGCAGGTATGGCGTTTGCCTTGCACGCAGCCAACCTGGGTTTGATTCCCAGCATCCCATATGGTCCCCCAGCACCACCAGGAGGAATTCCTGACTGCATGAGCCAGGAGTAACCCCTGTGCATCGCCGGGTGTGACCCAAAAAGAAAAAAAAAGACATTCTTTTTGAGAGAGAATATTTAAGGGACACTTAGATTCATTCAAGCAGAAATGTTGTGAACCCTTCAGCCCGCTGTTCGGAGCACTGAGAGCTGTGATCGCTCCCCCAGCTCTGGCACCTGCAGCCAAGCCACCGCCATCTTCCCCTGGCGTTACTGTTTTTGTTTGTTGAGTTTAGGTGGCTTCTTTGCTACTTTCCTGTGTAATTTGGCGTGTCTCTACTGGAATTTCAGGATTGAGGAATTAGGAGGTGTCTAGGCCCCTGTATGGGTTCAATCCCTGGCATATGCAGCTGTGTGGTCCAGCGACTGCAGGATCTCAAGAAGACACCTGACTTCTCAACCTTGGCCCTGGGGCACCTGAAATGATTCACAGTTTGGCATCTCCACAGAAAATATTTGTGAAGTGGGGGAGTTGAGCCCTTGGTGTGGCTACGGCCATGGGATATGGGTGCAACTGTTGGTACTCAGCCCAGGGTTTCCAGCCCCAGGGACCAATGTTTCCATGAATTTTAGTGCTTAGCTTGCATCTCCTTGAAGATTTAGTCATGAATCCATAGAACAGAGCTGGTAGGTGAGTCAACATCTTACCTGAATTTTTTTTTCATCTGGTATTTTTTATTCTATCTCTTCACTTACATGATATTTTATTTTTATTAAATCGTCCGGAACCTAAGAGATAGTACAGCAGGTAAGGCACTTGCCTTGTATATGGTTGAACCTTGGTTCAATCCCCCGAGCCCGACAGTAGAGATCCTTGAGTGCATAACCTTAAGCACGGGGGTGAGGGTTGGGAAGGATGCAATAAGAAGGTACCTAGAGACTGTGGTGGAGGGAGACTGGCATTCTGCTGGTGCACGTGATGCAGTTGCATTATATGCTTAAGACATTAAGACTAGTGAAAATGATAATACCTTGATTTTAGAGAAATATGACTACAGCTTCCATATGATCTGCAATCCCACATTTGGTTGCCTATTCAAAAGAACTGAAAACAGAATATTTGAGACACATTTGCACATTTTGTTCTTAGCACTGTTCACAACAGTCAATAGACAGACACAATCCAGATGTCCATCAATACATAAAAGAATAAATAAAATGTGGTACATATAGCCAATGAAATATTCAGGCTTCAAAAGAAAGGAAATCCTGTCACATGGTACATCGTGGATGAAACTTGAGGACATTGTGTAAAAAGGAAAAATAAACTAGTCACAAAAATACAAATACTGTATGGCTCTACCTGTTGAGGTATCTAAGGAAATTCATAAAACCTGGAAGTAGAATGGCGATTACCAGGAGTGGAGGATGTGGTTAAGGAGAATGGTTAGTTGAAGTTGTTTCATGGATTCGACATTCGAATTTGTACAAAAATTTCTGACATTTATGCATGAAACCCTATTATTAGCAGTACTGTAAATCACAATGACTAAAGTTAAATAAATTTTAAAAAACTTCGTGGTGATCTACTTCACAACTGTATGAATATACTTTACATTACTGAATTTTACATATTGCTTCAGTGTGGGCAGGCAATTTCCTTCAGTAGGACATTTGTTTTGCACTAAGGGATTTCACAAGCTTGGTCCCTGGCATCCCACACAGTCCCCCAAGTAACACAAGGAGTAATTCCTGAGCACAGAGCCAGGAGTAACCTATGAGCACCACCAAGTGTTGCCCAAAAAACTACAACAAAAATGATTAAAGTTGTAAAATCTTTGTCATGTATTCTTACCACACACACACACACACACACACACACACACACACACACAAGCCTTTTATGTAACCAATTTTTATGTAACAAGTTTTTTTCTCAACAAATATGGTTCAAGCATCTACTTTGTAATAATTAAGTAAAAGATAAGGGTTATATCTCTTTTGATGTCATCATTTCCCTTTCTTTTAGATGTATATGAAGTCTTTACACAAACCTCTCTCCCATGGCTATCAACTTACAAGTGGAAGCAATGCCAGTATGTCGCTAGTAAACTAAAATCATTTTCTGATTTATGCAAATCTCTTTTATCAAATGCACCACAATGGAATACTTTTTATAACAGTAAAGATGTTTATTCTCTGATGAGCATATCTTTCTTGGAAGAAAGTAGTTCGGAGGAGTCAGGTAAGGGAGCACTCAAAACTTTTACCTTTGTTAGTTATATGTGTAACTAGATTATTAATTATGAAGGTAGTAAGTATTTACAACAAATGAAAGGGAAAAGTATAACTATTCTGTAACCACATCTGTTATTTTATGTAACAACTATTGTTTCATGTTAACCATGTCTTATATATTGATTATAAGGATCATTGTTAATGAAATGCTCTAATGAGAAGTCAAAACTTCACAGTGATGAAATTATCCCACACACTATAGTTTTATTATACCACATTAATTTTGACATTCAATCTAAATAGCCAACATATACAATAGGTCTGTGCCTCATCTAACAGAAATGCATTTAAATGTGTATATGATATGGTTTTAAATTACAGAGCAAATAGAACTTACTTTACATGACTTGCTGTTTTCAGCACATCTTTTCCTTTGGATTTTTTCCTCTTAGAGAATTCCTCCTCCCTTCTCTCTGCCATCCACCCACATCATTTGAACTCAGGATGCAATTTAATTTGTTTCCTTCAACTTGTTTCTCCATTTACTTTCATATTTTTGCTGCAATCGTATTATGTAATAAAATAAACATATTATATATTACCTTTGATTTTTAATAGGACAGACATCCAAGATAGGAATTGCTATGTCAAAAGTATTGTTTTTGTGTGAATAGTTGCTTCCAGTTTGCTTCTCTTAAAATCCATGGTAACTTCCATTTCACAAACAATACATGCCTCCCCTTTCTAACAGCAGCATTCATTCCAACTTTTGCCAATCTAAAATTTTTTAAGGACGTTAATTTTAATTTCCCAGACTTCTAGCAAATTTAGATATCTGTGACCATTTGAATTTGCCAACTCATATACGCTGCTGGTTTTCTACTGAACTCTTTACTCTTTTTAGTAGAACCTGATTTATGTAAAAATAATCAGTTTTATGTTTTTACAACCTATGGGCCAGAGAGATAGTATAACATATAGGGTGCTTCCATTGCACTCAGCCAAACGATATTCAATTCTGGCAACACATACGGTCCCCTGAGCACAACCAGGAGTGATCCCTCAGGATAGAGCCAGGAGTAATCCCTGAGCACCGCTGAGTGTGGCCCAAATTTTTTTAAATAATAAATTAAAATTAAAATATCAATCTTTTCATTTATATTTTTTAATTTGTCATTGTCTACCAGATTTGTCCATGGCAAGAATAAGTATAAATGTTTTAATATTTGTCCAGAAAATTTTATCTATTTTTTTCCAAGTTCTGATTAAGAAGTTATTCTCCCCTACATTTTTCTGTCTGGATCATTATTGCTTTGTCTTGGACTCGTTACGTACTATGCTGTAAGATGAGTCAATATCTTATGTTAACAATCTTTACTGCCCTTTTCTGCAAAGTGGACATCTTTTCATTTCGCAGCATCTTCCAGTCTATCAATTTGTAACTAGAGGTGTCAAGGTCCTTCTTAAGATCAACAAACCTAGTTCAACAATACTAAGAAAGTTGTATTTATAATCTAAGTTTGTACTAAAGGTTAGACATTGGGGAAGTATCATATATGGAAGTAAATTGAAGTGATAGCCATGCTGAAATGATAGCTATCATTTCAGGACACTAGGACACTTCCTACTCACCAATTTTTCTTTCTAATATCAGTTATAGGTACATTATGAATAATAATCTCTCCCTCTTGGGTTATCAGTATAGAGACATCAGAAAAATATCACATAACCAGAAGCAAGTTATCAAATATTCAGTCTGGGCTGGAGTGATAGCACAGCGGGTAGGGCATTTGCCTTGCAAGCAGCTCATCCGGGTTCGATTCCCAGCATCCCATATGGTCCCCTGAGCACCACCAGGGGTAATTCCTGAGTGCAGAGCCAGGAGTGACCCCTGAGCATTGCTGGGTGTGACCCAAAAAGCAAAAAAATAAATTAATTAATTAATAAAATATTCAGTCTGACCCCCCCAGCTTCTCTTTCATGTCCTTTAATTGTCTCATATTTTGCACTATCCATTAATCTCTTTATGAGAGCCAAGCTGAAACTTAAACTTACTGTATGAACTTGCCTCTTGAAATACAAATGGTAGCTTAAATCCTATAGGAATAAAACTTTAATTTGAAACAAAGTTAGGCATGTTAAAATAGCCACAAATTCCATAACAACAACAACAACAACAAAACTTCACTGGAGTACCTATCTTTTAGTTACTTAAATATCTGATAATCTTAGTTTCTTTTTTATCTAGTTGAACTCTCTGGAAATGAAGATATGCATGCACCTGTAAATTTTCCCTGGGAAAATCTTACTTCATTTCAAAAACTTATTTTGGTAAGTTATGTCATAAGAAAATGTTAATATTAGAAACGCTTTGAGCACTTAACTCACTTACTTAAACTCTTCTAATCTAAAAACCTAACAAGCAAAATAGAATTTTTCCCCCTAGCAAACCTTTAACAAGCATTAATATACTAAGAGGTTCACTTACATTTCATCTCAATGTTTCTTTTGTGTGGAAAGACTCCAATTACAGTAACGCTAACTCCCTGGAGTGAAGGAAGGGCTTTTCAAACAGGTAAAAGAGAGATGAGTGCTTGGATCAGCCCCTCCCTCCCTATCCCTTTTAGATCTGCTTCCCTGCGTAAAAGCACACGCTGTTTTCTGAGAAGCACACTTCTCCAGCTCTGAAGGACAGAAACAGACTCCGGCTCCATGGCTGAGACCAATAGCTGCCAAACATGACTTGTGAAAGTCCAGGTTCCAAATCAGGAACACATACACCTAAACCACAGCCACTGTGTTGATCTTTCTTGCAAAGGTGCCGGTTTGCTTGCTCCTTCTGCTTCTGGCGGGGCAGTGGGAGACATTGGGGGACTGATGGGTTAGAGATGACAACGAACTTCACTCTGAGCCCCCTAAAACAACAGAAGCTTAGCATGTGCTAAACGTTTTACATACATATTTTATTTAATCCTCAAAATTATCTTAGGAAATAAGTATGAATTTCTCATTCCCATTTTTTTCATTTGTTCAGATATAGTTTTATTATTTTCATTAGTATCATAGATCAAGTGGGCATTTTCAGAAGCAAATAAAAGGAAGTAAGGTATTTTTTCTTCCATATACCATCATTCTATTAAAAATCATCTGGTCTTGCTTTCCTAATTACGTTAAAAATTTTGTGATAAGTATGTTCTGGTATCTCTTACAAGATAACAAATTTCTTGAAGAAAACAAATTTTGTAAGGGCAATTAGTATATTTAATATAGATAAATTATTTTCTTTTTTTTAAATTTTTTTATTGAGTCACCATGTGGAAAGTTACAAAGTTTTCAGGTTTAAATCTCAGTTATACAATGCTCGAATACCCATCCCTTCACCAGTGCACATATTCCACCACCAAGAATCCCAGTATAGCTCCACCCCGCACCCCCACACCCCTAACCCCCCAAGCCCCTAGCCTCCCAACCCTCAGCACCCCCCCGGCTGTGTAACTAATAAATTTCACTTTACTTTCACTTTGATTGCATACAATATTTCAACAAAACTCACTATTATTGTTTGGAGAGTCTCTCCCCTAAAGTCAGACCTGCTGAAAAGGAAGCATTAGATAATTTGTTTTCCATTGCTGAGGATGAAGAGGTATGAGGTCGAGTGACCACACTTAGGGGCCTCTCGGCTTTGGGTTTCTGTATTTTAATATTTTAGTAACTAAGTCCAGAGAGATATCTGCCAGAAGTTGCATCGTTGCCAACTTGTACTTATTCCCATTTTATATATTTTTGTTTGGTTTTGGCTTTTTGTTTTCATTTTTTTTCCGTTTCTTTCTTGGCAGGAAGTAAGGACTTCCCAAGAGGTGCTGAAGGAGCCCCAGGAATACTCAAGGGGATTCTCAGCCAGTGTGGCAAGGGCCAGTACCCAAGGGGACCAGTCAGGCTACCCGGGCAGTACTAAAAGCCCCATATCAGCACCGCGGGGTATCAAACAGGGATCTGGCACATGTAAAGCATGTGCTGTTAACCGTGTACTGTCTCCCTGTCCTAGTTTCCCCATTTTATACACTACAAACCAGCACTGAACCACTATTAAAATTCTCAAGTCTTGTTTTTATTTATTTATTTAGGCACTTTGGGTCACACCCAGCGCTGCACAGGGGTTACTCCTGGCTCATTCACTCAGGAATTACTCTTGGCAGTACTCGGGGGACCATATGGGATGCTGGGACTCGAACAAGCCCTACCGCTTGCTATTGCTCCAGCCCCCTCAAGTTGTTGTTTTTAGTACCAATGATGCTATCTTACTCCTCTTCAAAGTCGACCAACCTAAATTCATCCTTGTGAGCTTAAAAACAATCTTTTTTTCATTTTTATATTTACCCCACAAGTTTAGCAAGGGGAAAACTCTTCTTTTCATTACCTTCTTTTTGTTTGTTTTTTGTTTTGAGGCTACACTTGGTGGTCTCAAGGGTTACTCTTGGCTCTGCACTCAGGAATCACTCCTGGTGGGTTCAAAGGATTATATGGGATGCTGGGGATTGAATTTGGGTTGGCCACATGCAAGACAAGAGCCCTGACCACTATACAATCTCTCTGGCCCCCTCATTACATTCTTAACAAACGTCTTAACAAACAGTCAGACTCTTTTATTTCTACCTTAAATATTACTTTGTAAATGCTTCAAAATTCATCTGGGAGAAGGGGAAGTGTATCAGACTTAAAGACATGTTTTTATTTGGCCTGCAATTTTGTCTGGTGTCTTTTCAATGTTTCAAACAAATGCACTTGGAGCTATAGAGGGACCTATAGAGATTTTCTTATAAGATATTGAAAGTTACACTTTTCACATACAAAAGAACAATTTTTCTTCTCTCTAACCCACTTACTAATTTATCTATAGACAGATTGATAACCCTACTCTATATGTAAGTTAATAGTTCACATAGTCATAACACAAAAAAATTACATTTCAACTGAGAGTATCCCGCCCGCATGGCCAGCCTGGCAAGCTACCCGTGGCATATTCAATATGCCAAAAACAGTAACAACAAGTCTCACAATGGAGACATTACTAGTGCCCGCTGGAGCAAATCGATGAACAACGAGACGAGTGCCACAGTACCTAACATGTAAATAATGGGCAAGCTGTTTAGCTTAAGTCTATTTATACGGAAAAAAGGAATAGATGCTTATATGTTTACAGAATATGTCTAGAAGGAGTCACAAGAAACAATAGTGATTTGATTACCTCGAAGTAGAATCTTCTTGGGGCTGGAGCGATAGCACAGCAGGTGGGGCATTTGCCTTGCATGTGGCCGACATCCCGAGCATTCCATATGTTCTCCTGAGCACCGCCAGGAGTAATTCCTGAGTGCAGAGCCAGGATTAACCCCTGTGCATCTCCGGGTGTGACAAGTAGAATATTCGTCTTTAAATTCAGACTTTTTTGTGTGTTATACAGTTTAACAATAGATCTACTAGGTTTAGACACACATACAGTATTACTATCCCCACAAAAGTTCTAGGTGATTTTAGTTTATGAACTGAAAACATTTTAAGTATAGGGTTTCTGTTTTCCAAACTCACAGCCAAAGACATCAGATAAAGTGTTGAGTGGTCATGTAGGGAAACTTATTTAAAATGTTTGAAAGTGGATCTGATCTAAGAATCAGAAACAAAAATTGTAACATAATATATTAAGTTGCACTGTAGCACTGTAACACTGTCTTCCCACTGTTCATCTGATTTGCTTAGATGGGCACTAGTAACGTCTCCATTGTGAGACTTGTTACTGTTTTTGGCATATCGAATATGCCACTGGTAGTTTGCCAGGTTCTGCCGTTCGGACGGGATACTCTCAGTAGTTTGCTGGGCTCTTTGAGAGGAACGGAGGAATCAAACCCAGGTTGGCCGAGTGCAAAGCAAACCCCTTACCCACTGTGTTATCACTCCAGTATATTCAGATTTCCTGGAAAAGGGTAAATCACAGGGCTCACTGAAGCAAGAACTTTCCCTAGAACTTTCTCATGTTCAAAAATCATGAACAAAATACTAGCAAACTGAATTCAACAATACATTAAAACATTTATATATCGGGGCTGGAGTGATAGCACAGTGGGTAGGGCATTTGCCTTGCACACGACCAACCCAGGTTCGATTCCCGGCATCCCATATGGTCCCCTGAGCACCACCAGGAGTAATTCCTGAATGCGTGAGCCAGGATTAACACCTGTGCAAAGCCCGGTGTGACAAAAAAAGAAAAATATTCATATATCATGTTCAAGTGGGATTTATATCAAGGATGCAAATGTATTTGTACATATGCAAATCAATAAATGTGAGAATCTACATTGACCAAAGAAAAGACAAAATTCTATGGTCATTTCAATTGGACTGAAAAGACTTTTGACAAGATTCAGTAAAGAATATGAGAATATGAATCACTATGTGTTAGTTTTTTCTTTTTTATGGAATAAATTTTTACTTAATTTTTAATTTTTTAATATATATTAATTTATTCAAAAGGAAACACAAAAGAAAAAACTGGTGTAATAATTAAATGTATTCTTAAAGGTAAAATTGCATTATTTTTTATTTTTTGACCTGAGAAAATGGCTGTTTTTTAGATCAGGCTAATAAATTCATGCAGGTACATGTGTTTTTGGTTTTATCTTAAATATTGGCATCATTGATTTTGAAATGGACAGAATTACAATGATTCATTTTAAAAAAGCACACAGTGATTTGCATAAAACATGTTCATGAAAATGTTTATTACCTCTGAAATTTGCAATGATTCTCTACCTGATACATCTCCAAAACCTTTTACCCCTTTATATATTTTTTGGACAGATATGTATTCAATTTGGTCATCGATTTTTCCCATTGCTCATCGATTTGCTTGAGCGGGCACCAGTAACGTCTCCATTGTGAGACTCGTTGTTACTATTTTTGGCATATTGAATAGGCCATGGGTAACTTGCCAGTCTCTGCTGTGTCGTCGGGATACTCTCTAGCTTGCCGGGTTCTCTGAGAGGGACGGAGGAATCAAATTGCTGAATAATACAAATATTGCACTATTTCTTTTCATTTTGTTAATCAAATAGTATTACTCCAGTTATGATGTTCTGGATTTTCATACCTCCAACAGCAAAAGGCTTTCTTTGTCTAGAAATAAATAGCAGAGCTGAAGAAACCCAGGAAAGGAGTCCCTTTAGGCAGAATCAGGGTTAATGATTTGAATTTTTACATCTCAAATGAGATTATCAGACAAAATGTGCCAGACCCATCTTTTACCATGGGTCACATTCCCTTGAGTGGTTTTAAAAATTACTTAGAGGAAGAGAGGGAGCGGTGGAGGGAGAGAAAAAGGAAGGAGGTTAGGAGGAACGTAGGGACGGAGGGAGGAAGGAGCCTGCCAAGAGACATGGGGGGGAGGGGATTGTTGGTGGGAGGGAAGCTGGGGACATTGATGGTGGGAAATGTACACTGGTGGAGGGATGGGTGTTGGAACATTGTATGACTGAAGTCCTGTCATGAATAGCTTTGTAACTGTTTCTCACGGTGATTCAATTTTTTTAAGTTTTTTAAATATAATAAAATATTTGAAAGACTGCAAAAATTAAAAATTAACTTACCTACAGCTACCTTCCATGTTTTTATTTTCAGATAAAAATTATTAAACCAGAATGTTTACAGAGTTCGGTGAGGCAATTTATAACTGAAAATCTTGAAAATAAATATCTTCACAGAACTGAAGTGAATTGGATAGAATGTTACAAAGAATCCAATGCCAGGACCCCATTGATAATTATTCACACCCATGGTAAGCTATCTATGATCAGTTAAAGTAATGAATATTCTTCCAAAGACGCAGATCAAAAGGTTCTTTGTCAGGTGAGGTCAGATTATCCCTTATTAAAGTACTTCCTTATTTAAGTTGTTTGGGGAAAGAACCTATCACAAAAAAATTTTTTTTAACTATTTTGTTTAGATATTGAGATTTATAATATTGTTACTCATTCTACTTACGGATACATCTTTCCAACATCACCCACCACCAGATGCTCTCTTTCCTTCACCAGTGTCCCAAGGACCTTTCCACCCCACCCACCCTCACCCGTATCATGTAAACTCAGTTCTATAGATAAAATTTTCATGCCTTTTTTTTAAATCTCAGATTTGGGACAGATCTCTCTTTATGTATATATATTTTTTAATTGTGGAGGTGAATAGAGCTAAACTCCTGGGATTCCACACAATTGTAAATCAATGATAAAGTGAAAAAAATTTCAAAACTATATTTTTTTACAGGGATGTAAGTTTTAAAGTATCATGAATAATTCTATGCTAATGAATTTTAATATTTATGTGAAACAGAAGGATCCTACAAATGTAAAATTTAGAAGAGTGAAGAGTTAAGAAAAATTTAAGGGGAGAATCTGAATAGGCCTATAATAATATAAAAGTGCATTTTATCCTAAGAAAGGGAATATTAGCTATATGTTAGAAAATATTGTTTTAATATTATACTTATATTTTAATATTATATTTTAATAAAATACTGCTTAAGTGTCTACATTAATAAGTAAAGGCTTGAAATAAAAATCTCTTAAGGATTAAAAAAACACCTTATCAGATACACAACATTCAATATAAATGAAATGTTAGTTCATTATTGTGAATATATAAAATCTCTTAGCAGGATAGGAATAAACAAGCCTTTTGTTTTGTTTTGTTTTGTTTTTATCTAGTAGACAGCAGCCATAAGCTCCATGAGTGACTACCATACTCAATGCCAAGTGCTGAGGAGTGCCTTTTTGATCTTATCTTTGATCTTTTATTTATTTATTTATTTATTTGGCTTTTTGGGTCACACCCAGCGATACACAGGGGTTACTCCTGACTCATGCACTCAGAAATTACTCCTGGCGGTGCTCGGGGGACCATATGGGATGCTGGGAATCGAACCCGGGTCGGCCTCCTGCAAAGCAAACGTCCTACCGCCTGTGCTATTGCTCCAGGCCCTCCAGCCCTTTCTTGTCTTTTAAAAAAGCTCTTTTAGTGCTTCTTGTAAGACTGGTTTCAAGGCTACGAAATCTGTAAACTGTTGTCTGTCTTTGAAGTTCTGTGTTGTTGCTTCAAATTTGAATGATAATCTAGCTGGATAGAGTATCCTAAGAAACATATTCAATTCATTGAGTTTTTGTACTGTGTCTCTCCATTGTTTTCTGGCTCAGAGTCTCATTTGATAGACCTGCTGTGAGCTTAATGGACTTTCCTATGTGTATAAGTTCCTCTTTTAATTTTGCTGTTTTCTATATTCTGCCTGTCCTGGTTTTTGTCATGTTGAGAACACAGTGACCAGGAGTTTTCCTAGCTGAATCTACTTTCTCTGGGTCTCAGTGTCTATATTCCTCAACTTTGAAAAATTTTATTTTCAATGATTTAATTATTGTTTCTTTATCAAATTTGCCTTCCTGTTTTTCAGTGACTCCAGTGATTCTTCCGTTAATCCTCTTGAACTCATCTCATACTTTTCTGATATGCTATTGATTTCCATTCAGTCTATTTCCACCTCCTGTTGTTTTTTAGCAGTTTCCTTTAACTCATCTTAGAGCCCCTTGATTTTCTCATCAACTGCCCTTAAGCTGCTGCTCAGAGCATCTATCATATTTTTAATATTACCTACCATACTCTACACTTCTGCTTGTAGTTTTTTCATTTTAGCTCTCGTACTTTCTTGTGCTTTGCTGACATCATTTGTCATCATTTCTTTGAGTTCACTAAACATCCTAATCATGTTGTTACTCAAGTCATGGAGGATTTACTGAGCTGGTTGGTTCTGGTTGGGCCTTCTATTGTTTTTGCTCACTGAGCTTGGTGGGCTTCTATGCATCTTCCCAGTGGGTTTTCTGTGCTGCTGCTGTGCTGAGAATGAATCTTTATAGTTAGCCCTGCTGGAACTCAGAGGATTCAGGATGGGAAATTGTGCTTTTCTTTTCCCACCCATCTTTACCCAATGATAGGAAGTTTAACTGTGAGCAATGTAAAATGTGATGAGGAGCTGCCACGTGGCCACATGCTTCAGGAGATGTGGATCTGTACCTGCTGAAATGGTGGAGGTCAGGTGTGGAGACTAAAGATTAATCTCACCTGGTCAGGTGTTGCTTCGAGCAGAAAAGTTCAGGAGCTCTGGCGCTGGGCCTGTTGAATAGTGGAGGTTGAGATTGGAGGTTGTCAGGACCCATAAAAATTTTAAAGTATGTTTAGAATGAATCTTTTTAGAAATGTAGGAAAAAAATAAAAAGAGGACTAAGATATCCTTGATTCACAAACCTGGGGAACTCTGTCATTGCTAAGTTTCTGTACAGAAAATACATCCTAAACATGCATTCACCTGAACATTAGGATTGCTCCTATTTTAAATAACATTGACTCGTGAAAAATTGGGCTGGAGCAATAGCACAGCGGGTAGAGCGTTTGCCTTGCATGCAGCCAACCCAGGTTCGATTCCTCCGTCCCTCTCGGAGAGCCCGGCAAGCTACCGAGGGTATCCCGCCTGCATGGCAGAGCCTGGCAAGCTACCCATGGCGTATTCAATGTGCTAAAAACAGTAAAAACTAGTCTCACAATGGAGACGTTACTGGTGCCCGCTAGAGCAAATTGGTGAACAGCGGGACGACAGTGCTTTTAGACAGTGCATGAAAAATTATATTTTAAAATAAGCTATCAGGAAATTTCCCCTGCTGGCCCCACCCTTATGTTACTGAAATCTCCAAATGCTTCCTAAAATGTATCTTGTCTTTACTCTATAGTACCTAAGCAAAATATTTTCTCCTAAACTAACAAAAGTTTCTTCATTTATCTTCCATTCATCATATTCAAATCAAGTATGTCTTTAGAATTCGCCAGTTTCAAGCATTGATTCAATTAGGCAGAAATTTCTCTTCAAAGTGTCTCTATGCACAGGCTTTCTTTTCTGGAATTTTTTATTGACAGGCGCTAGCTAGAGAATCGACACACACATAGTAGGCTGTCCATTCTTGTGGGTGACCCACGTTAGCAAGGTGCTACCAACCACCTCTGTTCTGAATAGTAGAATTCACTCACAGACAGATTCCACAACTTTTTGTTAATTTAGCTTTCAGTTTGGAATTTTGCTCCCAAAGCCTATGCACCAACCTAGATGCCCAGATCTAAAACAGCAAGTGAAGCTAAAAATGAGTCATATTCTGGTTAAAGAAACTCTGGTATATCTACACAATGGAATACTACGTAGCTGTCAGAAAACATGAAGTCATGAAATTTGCATATAAGTGGATCAACATGGAAAGTATCATGCTGAGTGAAATGAGTCAGAAAGAAAGAGACAGACATAGAAAGATTGCACTCATATGTGGAATATAAAGTAGCTGAGGGGCTGGAGTGATAGCACAGCGGGTAGGGCGTTTGCCTTGCACGCGGCCAACCCGGGTTCGATTCCCAGCATCCTATATGGTCCTCTGAGCACCGCCAGGGGTGATTCCTAAGTGCAGAGCCAGGAGTAACCCCTGTGCATTGCCAGGTATGACCCAAAAAGCAAAAAAAATAATAATAAAGTAGCTGAGAAGTACAAGCTTACAATGATGCAATTTCTGGCAGATATTTCTCTGGACTTAGTTACTAAAGTACTAAAATACAGAAATCCAAACCCGTTCGGCTGCTAGTGTGGCCTCTCAACCTCATATCTCTTCATTCTCAGCAATGGAAAACAAATTATCAAATGCTTTATTTTCAGCAGGTCGACTTTAGGGGGGAGAAACTCCAAATCAATAATACTGAGTTTTTTGTTGAAATATTGAATGTAATCAAAGTAAAGTGAAATTTACCAGTTACACATGCGGGATGGGGGGCTGGGGAGGTGGGGGGAGGGGGAGGTATACTGTGATTCTTGGTGGTGGAATATGTGCACTGGTGGAGGGATGGGTGTTCGAGCATTGTATAACTGAGACTTAAACCTGAAAGCTTTGTAACCTTCCACATGGTGATTCAATAAAAGAATAATTTTTTAAAAAAAAAATGAGTCATATTGACTGACTTTAGAGCTAAGTTGAAAAAGGGAGAAATGAGAGATGAATTTGATATTGATAACCAGAAACTGATATAGACTGCTATCAGTCCCCATCTACCCAAAGATCTAGTCATTGGTTAGGAAGTAACAGAGCCAAAACTATAAACTCTGGGTGAGAATTTCAAAGATGGGGCCAGAGAGAGTACGGAGGGTAAGGCACTTGCCTTGCACACAGCTGACCCAAGTTATATCTTCAGAATCCCATATGATACCCAGAGCACTGCCAGGATCTGTGAGTACAGAGTCACGAGTAAACCCTAAGCATTCTGGGTGTAGCCCCAAAGCAAAACAAAAAATAAATAATTTCAAAGACTCATTTCTTTACTATTTCTGTACCCAATACCACCAATAAATAAATGCTAGTTAAATTTTTTCATAGGGAATTGATTTTAGGGTTTATGAATCTCTTTATATTGTCACATAGGCTTTGATATCTCCAAAACTCTCCAGAAATTAACAAAAGAGTTAAAGGAAGCAACACACCCAGTGACCACAATTTATCTGGGTCGTGGTCAGGCAGCTAAAGCAGAAGACATCATTGTGAAGGCCCTGAGCAAAGCAGAATGGGTCTTCCTGAAGAACTGCCATCTTGCAGCATCGTTTATGCCCAGACTTTGCACTATTATAAAATCGTAAGTGTTTTTCAGTTATTGAAAAGGATCAGATTATTTATCAAAACAGGGAGAAAAGACTGTAGAGTGGGTTGGATAGGGAGAGATAGTACAGTGGGTTGGATGCTTGCCTTGCACACAGCTGACCTAGGTTCAATTCCTGATACCATATATGGTCCCCCCAAAACCCACCAGGAATGATCCCTGGACACAGAGCCAGGAGTAAGTTCTGAGCATTGCCAAATGCAGTGGTGACAAAAAACACAAAAAAACAAAAAAACAGAAAATGGCAGTATATATGATGTTTAAACAATGATAAAATAAGATGTAAGGCCTCTCAAAGCAATCATGAATCACAAAATCCTGTTAATCATCAATTTCTCGAGTGGGCTCAGTAAGCTCTCCATTCGTCCTTTCCCTGAGATCTTAGAAGCTCTCTCAACTCGGCCCTCCCAAAGATGTCGCACTGGAGGCTCTTTCAGGGTCAGGGGAATGGGATCCAGCTTGTTACTGGATTTAGCTTATGAATACACCATGGGAAGCTTGCAAGGCTGTCCCATGTGGGCAGGAAACTCTCAGGAGCTTTCCAGTTTCTCCCAGAGGGAGAAGTAGGCTGCAAGATATCTTCTGGGAGCTTGCTTTTAAGTCTCTGGATGTTGGCCGTTGATGGGATTACACACACCTGGGTTCCTCTGCCAGTACCTTCATTCGCAAGGCCCGTTTGAACGTGTGGAGAGGGGCCTCGAGCATGGCTGTAGCTAGGTTCAAAGGAAACTTTTATCATTTCCCATAGTTGTTCTTTTCTCTCAAAATGTGAAGACCCCATTAAGAAAGACATCATTTTTTTTTAATTAAGGGAACAGATCTCAGGCCAGAGAGATTATTAAAGGGCTAGAGCACAGGTGGAGCCATGGAAGCAAGCTGAGAGGGTAGGGGGTGACGGGAGGGAAACTGGGGACACTGGTGCTGGGAAATGTATACCGGTGGAGGAATGGGTGTCAGACTGTATGACTGAAACCTAATCATAAACAGCTTTGTAAGGGTCTATAAAAAAAACTTAATAAAAAAATAATTAAATAAAGTCTTAGTATTTAACACCCTGTGATCAGATATAACAACTTTCACATAAATTGATTTTATACTTATTGATTTTAATATTGAATCTCTGCTTTCTAAACAATTTTAATTTTAGAATTGTATCAACAGTTAGGGCTTTTTTCTTCATTAAAATTAATTGTTTTGTTTCTTTTTTGGGCCATACCTGGGGATGCACAGGGGTTACTTCTGGCTCTGTGCTCAGAAATTACTCCTGGCAGTGCTCGGAGAGCCATATGAGATGCTGGGAATCGAACCCAGGTCAGGTGCTTGCAAGGCAAACACCCTATCCGCTGTGCTATTGCTCCAGCCCCTAAAATTAATCTTTAAAAAAATAGAGCACAGAGTGAAATGAGTCAGAAACAGAGGGACAGACATAGAATGACTGCACTCATTTGTGGAATATAAAATAACAAAATATGAGACTGACACCCAAGGACAGCAGACACAAGGGCCAGAAATATTGCTCCATAGCTGGAAACCTGTCTCATGAGCTGGGGGAGAAGGTAGATGGAATAGAGAAGGGATCACTAAGTCAATGATGGTTGGAGGGATCTTTTGGGATGGGAGATGTGTGCTGAAAGTAGATAAAGAACCAAATATGATAGCCTCTAAGTATCTATATTGCAAACCATAATACCTAAAAGTAGAGAAAGAATATGGGGGAAATTATCTGCCATAGAGGCAGGGGAAAGGTTGGGCTTGGGGGGGTTGTAATACTGAGGATACTGGTTGTAGAAAATGTGCACTGGTGGAGGGATGGGTGTTTGATCATTGTATGACTGAAACTCAAACATGAAAGCTTTGTAACTGCATCTCACTGTTATTCAATAAAGAGAGAGAAAGAGCACGCGTGTGCGCACAGGTAGAAGAGCTGAGTTCAGCGGGTAGGGCATTTGCCTTGCACGTGGCTGACCTGGATTTGATTCCCAGCATCCCATATTGTTACCGGAGCACCACCAGGAGTAATTCCTGAGTGCATGAACCAGGAGTAACCCCTGTGCAATGCCAGGTGTGACCCCTACCCCCAAAAAAAGCCTAATAATAATGATTATAATAATAATATCACTGTATCACTGTCATCCCATTGTTCGTTGATTTACTCAAGCGGGCACCAGTAACATCTCTATTACACTCAGCCCTAAGGTTTTAGCAGCCTCTCCTTATTCATCTTTCCCAATGATTGGAGGCTCTTTCAGGGTCAAGGGAATGAGACCTGTCATTACTGTTCAGGCTCTGTCGTGTGGGCAGAATACTCTCGGTAGCTTGCCGGGCTCTCTGAGAGGCATGTACATATCTTTCACTATATCTAGGATATGAATATGCCATGGGGAGCTTGCAAGGCTCTCCCGTGTGGACAATAGACTCTTGGTAGCTTGTCAGGTTCTCCAAGAAGGAGAACAAGGCTGTTAGAGTCTCTCGCCGCTTCTGGGAGCTTGGTTTTATAGTCTCTGGATGTTGGCCATTGGTGGGATTACATGGCGCCGGGGGCAGTTTGTGAGTGTGGCTGCCAAGCTACTGGAAAATGGGGGGTCTGGGTGGAGAAGGCTCAGTCCCAATCCGAGTAGGCTTGGAGATCTCAGCCCCAGATCTCAGCCCCAGGTCCTGCACACCTGGGTTCCTCTGCTGGTCCCTTCATTAAGCCTGCATTAATAATAATAATAATAATAAAATAAGTAAAATATCTGTCCCTTAGGGAACTTAGTCCTATACTAAGTTCCTCCCAGATGGGAAGTTTCCTTCTCTTCTATTTTCCAATAAACTTTTCTATTTTCTTAAAAAAAAATCTTTCACTCAGTATTATCCAGTAATTTTTTTAAATTGCAATATTCTCATATTATATGTTAAATGGTATCTTTCTAACCGCAGTTCTTCAGTCCTATTCCATTGGTTTATGCCCTTGTTTTGATCCTAAAACCATATTACATATAAGAATAATTATATATAATATTTTATATATATTATATATATAATTCTTCTAAATTCCTCTAAACTGAAAGGGGAATGCTCCCAAACTTAATATATGAGGCTAATATGTTAAAACCAAATCAGAAAAAGACAGCACACTTATGCATGCGCACACATACAAAGACACACCTACTGGATTATATTTCTGATGATTTAATGCAAAAATCTTCAAAAAAAAGTTTGGCATAGTGAATCACCAACACATGAAGAGAATCCTTCATCATGACCCAAGGATGCAAAGAATGGTTCAACATATTAATCAATTAACATAATATAGCAGATCAGCAAGAGAAAAGATAACCACAAGATCATGATCTTGTGGTTAAAGATAATCACAGCATCAATAGATGCTGAAAAAAAAGAGAAGAAAACAGTTGACACGATTCAATAACCATTTATGACAAAAACATTCAACAAATTGGAGAACAAAAGGAAAATACCTCAACATAATAGAGGCCATGAATAACAAACCCACAGCTAACACCATATTCAAACATGAAAATTTAAAATCTTTCCCCCTAACATCTGGAACAAGACAAGCATGTTTTGCAAAATTCATCAGTGAAACCATCTGATCTTGGGTAATTAGGAATTAATGGGTTTTGTGCAAATTTTTGTACAACCTGAAAGAAAACTCTTAGGGTAGTCTAATAAGATCTTTGATCATTAAACTTATTTCTAAGACCACTTCAAATATTCAAATACTATTCTTAGAACATGTTAGTTTTGTTTGAATTTGTTAGGGCGAGGATCAAAATCTCCCTATAACGACAAAGAGACTCCAGAGACTGCAAACAGCAAGCAGGGTTTATTGTAAGACTGGCAAACCAGGGTCCAGCCGCCTACGCAGACAAGCAGGTCCAGCAGGTTGGGCAAAAGACCCCGAGCTTCTCCAAAGGAGATCTTATATAGGCCTTCCCCAGCCGTTACAGCAGAGCCCACGCATTTCATAGCAAATATTGCAATATTGTAATATTGTATATTGCAAACTTATATTTATATTGTAATACTGCAAACTTTCTTAACCAATCCATTTAAAAGGACATCACTCCTTAGCCTATGGTTTTAGAAATCAGTATTCACGCCAATATTCAGGAATGTCCCAGTTCTGGGGGCAGTCCTTGGTCTGTGATATGGGTCATGTGATATGGGTCTGATTATCTGGTCTGACCACCACCCTTCTTGCGACCCAGGGTGCCTGTATCCAAATTCCTTGCTCCGGGACAGATAGACAAGTTATTCTACAATGCGGGCTCCTGTAAAAAGAGTCTTAAGAAAGCTAAATAGATTCCTGTGGTCTATCCTAGGCCAGATCCTCACAAATTTTCACATTAAAGTACTTAGAATCTTTCTATATTTCAGATTTCAGAATCCAGATGTGAATATAAACCCTGAATTCAGGCTCTGGTTAAGCTCAAGATCAGACAATTCTTTGCCACCTTTTATTCTTCAGAGGGGTTTAAAGGTGAGTTTTTTAAAAATACATTGTTGGGGCTGGAGCCATAGCACAGAGGGTAGGGAGGGCATTTGCCTTGCACGTGGCCAAGCCAGGTTCGATTCCCAGCATCCCATATGGTCCCCCAAGCAGGAGTAGTAACTCCTGAGTGCAGAGACAGGAGTTAACCCCTGTGCATCACCGAGTCCAAAAAGAAAAAAAAAAAAAAAGAACATTGTTCAGATCCCTCAGCACAGAGTAGCCCCAAGTACTCCTGGTGTAGTCCTGAAAAAGAGAAACAAGGCAAGAATCAATCTCAGCCAGTGAGAAAGATAACACAGGCATTAAGGACAACAAAAGAATCAATTTTAGCAAATGAGAAAGATAATGAAGGGATTAAGGCACTTGGGTTGCATGCAGCTGACCTTTGCACGACCAAGCAATGCAGGGTGTGACCCAAAATTATCACTCATCAGAGGAGAGGGGTTTTGGAGGAGGGGAGGATCAGTCTAAGGTGGCCCTGGAGGTGAAACAGAAGACTCAGCTTCGGAAATGTGTTCCCTGAGTTGACACGCCTCCGGCCTGCTCATCTGCATGGAGCCCTACACGGTCCCAAGCACTGCCGGGGGAAGGGCCATATTAAAATAAAATAAAAAGAAAGAATTTGCTCTAACAACTGAAGTTGGGTGCTCTGCGACTTTCCTGCAGGACTTTCTCGGGGCTTCCTGAACAAAGATTTCTGGCCAACAGAATTAAAGCGAATGGCAACGTTCACATGCGGGGGAGGCCAGGTCTTAGCGCAGGGCAGGTGCTTCTCCCAGCTCGTTGCTCTCATTCTAGGGGTCAGAAAACTCAACACCATTTGCTTCTACTCCTGGCATAGTGGAAACTAGGTACCATCTCCTCTTTTCCCAGACAGGGTCTGTTTGCCTTCCAGACACAAAACCCCTCTTTCTGGGCAAGGACGGAGGGTTACTCTGCTGGCTCCTCTGCCCGATTTCACAGTTCCATCACCGGAGGCTCTTTCCTGGGTCTCCCCCTCCCATGCACCTACTGGCAGCTGTGTTGGAACCCCACTCTGCTTCATTCTGGGGCTTCAGAACAGGGGAATATCCAACCCAAACATCCCGAGTTCATGAGCAAGTAGTCATTGCATCTCCCCACACATTCAAAATATCATAGCTTCATAACTCTTAATAAAATCCACAACCATGTACATAAAGGTTGGGACCTGTAAGCTATTCCAATAAGGGAGTCTTAGGGAAACTCCCTAAGTTTCAGATCAAGACAGTCACCCTCAAAATAAGCTTCCCGGTTAGTTCTCTCCCCATCTCACCTCACTTATCCTAATTAAGAAATCAAACAAAGGGCCAGAATTGTTGACCCAGGTCCTCGTCATTCCATTTGGTTTCTTGAGTACCACTCAGATTCCTGAATGTAGAACCAGGAGTGATACCTAAGCATCGCCAGATGTACCCCAAAAGCCAAAAAAAGAAATCAAGCAAAGTGGGGCCAGAGAGATAGAACACCCCAAGCCCGCCAGGAGTAATTCCTGAGTGCAGAGCCAGAAGTAACACCTGAGCATTGCCAGGTATGCCTCACACCCCCCCAAAAAAAAGAAATCAATCAAATGGATTTGGCAGGGGGGGGGAGGGGGGAACACAAGGTCCACCCCTAACTGTGCTCAAAGTTACTTTGGATGCTATGCTCAGGGAGTGATCCCCTTTGGGCTCTGGCCCAGAGGACCATAAGGGGTTCTGGGGATCAAACCTGGGGAAGCAACATGCAATGTGCAAGGCACACACCCTACCCACTGTAATCTCACTCCAGCCCCCAACCAAAGGGAGCTTCTAAGGCAAGCAAAATAATTTAGTAACAGCAAATTTTTTCTCATTATTAATGTCAGTGATGAGTATTGACTTGGTAAATTCTTGGATCTGACGCCTTGCTATCAGCAGCCACTGAAACCTTTGGCCAGAGCTGCTTAAATGTTTTTCCCTCAACTCCTTTTTTGTCCGAGAAATGCAGCATGAGCAAGCACTGCCAGAAATACCAGGGATTCACTCCTCGGTTAATTTGAAACTAATTTCTGATTGCTGGGCATTCAGAAACCTTTCACTATTGCCAAATTTTTCATGATTCCCCACACTCAGCTAATGGGACTGGGACCCAGAGTGTAAGATGCTAGGACTGAGGCTACACTGGTGCTTTCATTGTTAAACTGTCTAAAATGCCATCCTTCCGAAACTCTGTGTCTAAACAAACCAATTTTTTTTCACTTATTTTATTTTTATAAAGTAGTTCACAACATTTGATTACATTTGCTATTCAAACACCAATCCCACCACCATTATACCTTCCCACCACCATATTTCGGATGTTTCCATCCTGAACCCCAATCCCTGCCCCAAAGCAGAACTGAAATAATATATTTTGTATTGTTTGTTATGAGAAACCTGCTGAAAATGCTACAAAAAATTTTCCTTAGAGGAAAGTGTGTGAAGATTGTTGCATTTCACCCAGGGGCCATTCAGTCCTTCTATGAGAGATCACTACATGTTATTAAAGGTTGAGCCTTGTGTGCTTATATACACATATATACGTGTGTAAAAATATATTTCCCTCAAGATTGGTTGCCTTCTACTTTAAACTCCATCTAATGCTACTTCTGGAGTATGAGCGGTGTGAGGAATGAGATATCCGGGGATAGGTTTACTTGTGGGTGAGGCTTGACTCAAACGTGTGGAGAGTGGCTGTGAGCCTGGCAGTGATTGAGTTCTGGAGGTTTTCGGCTGCCAGGGCTGGGTCTCTTGGAATAGGGAGGGGCCTCATCTACTCCCCTCTGGGGTGCCCCAAATGAAACAGTCTGGAGTGGAATCCAAGGTCTGGTGGTATGGCTACAGGGAGTTGTAAACAAACCACTTTTAATGACAATGCTCTACTTGTCACATGGACATATGAAGTGTAACCACAGGCAAACTGGACCAATCCTTTTACAGAACTTTTCAGATGGGGAAGAATAGCACATTGGTTTTGATTCACCATGGAATCTTAAAATTAGTTGTATAATGAGGGAGGTTATATTTTTTTTCACCAGCTATGTAGAGAATTGGATCTGAGTTCTCATATTTCTCCTTACATTTGTTTTCAAGATTGCCTTGGAAAATCCCCAGGGGATGAAAAATACTTTACTGCATACATTTGGATTGGATGAGAATAAAGAGGTGACAGAAGAGATATTTAAAAAAAACAACTGCGGACCAGGCTGGAAAAAAATTGTATTCAGCTTATGTGTGTTCAATGCTCTGGTCAGTGAAAGGAAAAAATATGGAATATTGGGCTGGAATATAGCTGAACGATTCTGTTCTTCAGATTTGGAGGTAAGTTCAGGATCTTAAAAGCAAACTAGAGCAATAAATAAGTAGCAATACTGTTCCAAGTGAGTGCTCCTATGTGTCTGTACAAATCCTAAGTGCTTTTCGTGGTGGTAAGAAAATAAATCCTGCAATGGGGCTATGTCAGCAGGGCTCATATTTGTAAGCTTGGATCATGGAGCCAACTTTTCTGGAATGAAATCACAGCTCCAGCTCTTCAACCTTACACAAATTTCATCTGTCCAGCAAACTAATTGAAAGAAAGAGCCTCTTAGTTTCTTTGACCCAAAACAGGGGCGTAAAGGTGGGCGGGGAAATGTCAGTGCCCTCTCTCAAGAGCCAGATAGGAGGATGAATCAAGGTCTGTAGCATCAGAACGGTATCTAACACAGGTGAAATACAAAAATATGTTTGTTGTTCTTATTTGTTTAAAACAGGAGAAATTGTGGCCAGGCATAGGATCAGGAATTTAATGTAAGGGTCTTGTGTTGACAAGTGGTCTTCTTTTTCCTCCTCCTCCTCCTCCTCCTCCTGCTCCTTTTCCTCCTCTTACTCCTCCTCCTCGTTGTTGTTGTTGCTCTGACTTACTCCTAGCTCTGTGCTCAGGGATCACTCCAGGCCATGCTCAGGGAACCACACATGGTTTCAGGGATCAAACTGGGATCATTTTGTGCAAAACAAACACCTTATCCCTGTGCTATCTATCCAGCCCCAGGAGTGTTTTCTTCAGTGCTCAGGTGGGAACACCTGATTAAATTTGTCCCAAGTTAATTTCTTATAGTTTTTCCTCCCCTCCCACACACACACAGAACAGAACATTATCTTGTTGATATGTTAGAGCAGATACCAAAAACCTTTTTTGTGTGTGGGGTAGGACAGGGGCCAGGCAGGTCACACTATGTGGTATTCAGGGCCACTCCTGGCTCTGTGATCAGGGATCAATTCTGGAGGGGCTTGGGGGAACCATTTGGGGTGCTAGGGATCAAATCCAGGTCAGCATACACAAGGCAAGCACCCTACCTGCTGAACTATCTCCTTGGCCCCCAAAAATTACCTTGCAAAGAAAAATTTGAGTAATGTCACTGGGCATCTGTCACTCAGACCCATGTTGAATAGGTGGGTTCCTTTCGCATTTCCTATGTTTTCATTAGGTTTCATTATTTCCACAAGAGGCTGTCAGACTCATTGCAAGTTCAATTGCCTGGCAGTGTATCTGCCTCAGCACCCAAACAACACGTAACAGAAAGCAGCTGCACTCTGAACGCTTGTCAAGGAATGTGGGATGTGAGCCCGAGTAGGCCTCTGTCCAGACCTTACTCAACGCTCAAGCAAAAGATAAATGATATATAAGTGGACCCAGGGGCTTATGCCATATATCAGACACAGAGTTTAAAGACTTATTATATAAAGAATTTCCTGTAAGAGAAATTTTTTAAATCCTAATTAGCAAGAATCGATAATTCTCAATGAAATACACAAAAGGAAGATTATGAAAAATGGTTCCATTTCATCAGCGAATGATGTGGTTAATTATGTGCCAGGCCTGAGAAACAATTGTACAGGAGGTAGCTTGCATGTGCCTAATCCCAATTTAATTCCTGGCACCACATGAAATGAACCCTGAGCATCGCTAGGCCCCTGAAGGCTGCTGACACTGCCAGGGCATCCTGGGTAACCCTCGATACCACCAGGCCTGAGCAGCACCATCTCCTCAGGCCCTTGCATTCACAGTGAGTAAAATAAACAAAAATGTGGAGAGGCAGAAGATCCGAGCACTGCCGTTGGAAATTAAACTGCGGTTTTCTGAAAGGGAATTTAGTCCTCTACATCAAAGGCTTTGAGAGGATTCTGATTATTATTGATGATGCAGAAGAAGCCACATTTATAAGATTGTTTAATAAAATTGGGCTATCAGAGAGCATCAATCTCATGAGCTCATGTCTGCACACAGAGACATACTATGTATTTACTTCCGTGTAAATTAAACTTACAGATGATCTCATCTGCAAGGGAAATGGAGAGTAGGAGTGGGGTGGCCTGGGTGAATGCCAGCAGCAGCTCAGTCTTAAAGGATTCCTGGGGAGCTGCTCTCTTCTGGCATCTTGCGAAGAAACTTGCTTCAGCCAGCCGCAGTGGATTACATCATGGGGCTGGGCTGGTCTCCAGTCCCTTCCTTTGTTCTCCCTCTGGGTGCAGCCTGTATGTAGTAGTAGACTTGTCAACAGGAGAGGTCCATAATGCCAAGAGCCCAGCTGTATGAGTTTAGGCGCCTGGTGTTCCTGGAAGTTTTCTAGAAATTCTAGCCGCTAACTTTGAGGCTTTGTGGAAAGTTGGATTTATGTACAACCTTCTTCACTGAGGCCTGAGTACTATAGGATCACTGTGAAATTACTTTTGGACACACCAAGGAATGCCGAGAGAAAGGGGAACTCCTTTCATTAAGGGGAGGCCCCCAACTGTGGGCAACTTGAGAGTGTCTCCTTAGGGGACCTCCGTCTAGCAGCCTATCAATCCATGTTTCATCAGGCTCCAGCAGATACCACTAAAAAATCCCCCAAAACCTGGACCTAGGATCCAATGACAAAACCTGGAAAAAATAATATCCAGTAAGCTCCAGGAGGTAAAGAGAGAAAACATACAAGAAAGAGAACTTTATTAGAAAATTATTAGAGCTCTGAAAATATATAGAAACCCATTCACATACATATTACACACATAAGATTGCTTGCTTCTTTGTTTGAGGGACACCCATCAATACTTGAGGGCTACTTCCTCCCAGCTCAGTACTTAGAGGCTACTCCCAGCTATGCTCAGAAGACCAGCCATGCTCAGAGGACCATGTGGTGCTGGTGATTGAATCCAGGGCTCTCAAATGCAAAGCATGCATTCAAGCTTTCTTGGGGAGGTGAAGTGGTCAGCACACACAGGGGATCTCCTAGTAATCTGGAGTAATCTGCTTAGATGAGATTTTGTTAATCTCCTGGAAGAGTGGTCTTACTCTCCTTTGTTGATTTGTTAATGTTCAACCCACCGTTGTGTCACCACCCTGTGTGATTGCTATAAAAACTAAGACTGTGAGAGAAGGGGAGAAGACACAGAAGCAGAGCATAGAGCGAAAGAGTATCAGGGAGTCAATGGAGCCAGAAGCAGGGCGAAGAAAGAGCACAAAGAGAGTGAGAATCAGAGTCAGAAGTGAGAGCGAGTGAGAATCCAGAGACTGAAGCAGAAGGGCTCCAGAGAGAGAGATCGGAAGAAGAGAGATCGGAAGAGACCAAAGGAGAGAAAACAGAGACAGAGAGAGGTCGGAAGAGACCGGAGGAGAGACTACAGAGACAGAGATAGAGATAGAGAGACAGGCAGAAGAGAGCACAGCATCACACAGAAAAGCAGAGCACAAGGAGGAGTCATCCCGATCTGGTCCATACACAGCGGCTTGAGAGCACTGAACGTGAAAGGGGGGGGGGGAGAGAGAGAGAGAGAGAGAGAGAGAGAGAGAGAGAGAGAGAGAGAGAGAGCCGCCTCGAGAGCCCACAAACAACATCACCCCCTCCGCGTGTGCCTGCCTTTGTATTTTTTACACCTGAGCACAGAGCCAGGGGTAAGCCCTGAGTATGGTTATAAACATTTTGCAAATATTATTATCACAAAAAATATATCTTACATATTTGAACATGATTTGTTTATACATGCATAGCAAAAGATATTTGATAGTTCACAGCTTAACTACAGTACAGGTCTATGTACTATAGTTAAAATTTTGAAATCATAACACACCATGCTTTTTAAACTAAAAACAGTGAGATATATGAAAGAATTTATAATCAATACTTGAATTAATAACTGGAAAATTAAAGAGAATAACCAAGAGCATGGGAAGGAAGTTACCGAAAAAAAAATAGGAATCATGATCCTAAAATTTGTAGAGAAACCTAACATTCAAATGATATGAATTTCTGGGGACAAAATTGAATAGATGGAGAAAAACAATCCAAAAGGACAAGTTTTTTTCATTTCTCCTGAACTGATGACAGATTTGCGTTTTCCAATTAAGAATTCCAAATCATATCAGAAAGAGAGGGAGAGATATAGAAAGATTGCACTCATCTGTGTAATATAAAGTAACAGAATGGGAGACTAACACCCAAGAATAGTAGAGATAAGGACCAGGAGGTTTACTCCATGGCTTGGAAGCCGGCCTCAAATGCTGGGGAAAAGGCAGCTCAGATAGAGAAGGGAACACCAAGTAAAGGGTATTTGGAAGACCAGCTCAGGTCGGGAGATGCAAACCAAATGTAGACCATAGATTGAACACAATGGCCATTCGATACCTGTAGTGCAAACTATAACACCCAAAAGGAAAGAGAGAACAAAAGCGAATGCCCTGCCACAGAGGCGGGGTGGGTTGGGGGAGGGGCTGGGGGGAGGGAAACTAGGATCATTGGTGATGGAGAATGGGCACTGGTGGAGGGACGGGTACTTGATCATTGTATGACTGAAATGGAAGCACAAAAGTTTGTAAATCTCTAACTGTACCTCATGGTGATTCACTAATAAAAAATATTTTTTTTTAAATTTCAAATCATGAAGGATGGGGGGTTGGAACATTATATGACTGAAACTCAATCATGAACAACTTTGTAAATGTGAATCTCATGGTGATTCAATCTTTAAAAAAATTAAGAATACCAATTCAGACAGAATCATTGCAAATATGTACATTTGGACACCTGCTGAAAATTTCCTAAACTCTAAGCATCTAGAACAAGCTATAAAAGATCAGTATGACATTAGACTTTTTATTTATTTCACTGACTTAGAAGACAGTGGAATAGCACCTAGCGATTAGAAGAGAATAACACTGCACATAAATCTTGTTCCCAACCAAGATTTCATTCATTCTGTCAAAAGAAGAAGGAATAGTTGCTTATTGGCAAAGATGTAGATAAATATCTAATGAGTATTATCGATCTATGGAAAATACATGAATGAGCTCTATAGCTATTTATTTTTAAGTATATCAGAATAGAGGCCTAATAAAGAAAAATGAAAAGGAATAGAAATTATGGTATACACTGTTAAGTCTTGCAGTGCATTGTTCAATCAAAATGTATAACAAAAATTATTAAGAATGAACAGTCTAAGTGCTAGAATTATTTAATATATATCAACTGGAAGGAAGAATCAACAATCAATGCATTTGCATATATATTTATATAGTTTAAATTTTCCATAAGACTATTCAATTAAAAGTATTAAACGGGGCTGGAGAGATAGTACAGTGGGTAAGGCTGTAAGCCTTGCACGCATCAACCCAGGTTCAATCTCTGGCACATATGGTCTCCTGAACCCTAACAGGAGTGATCCCTGAGCACAGAGCCAGGAGTAAGCCCTGAGCACCACCAAGCATGGTCCAAAATATAACAGCAAAAATGTACTAAGCTTTCTCAAAAAATTAAAATATATATATATATATATATCTGTGATATATATACTTACTGGAGTAGAGGGAAAATGGGGAAGTGAAATGAGAGAGAGAAAAGGCACCTCAGCACCAAAGAAGGTTGACAAAGGCTCTGTAATCCTGGATAACCCCTCCCACATTCCCACCAGCACCACTGGGTGCTGGCTTGGAGGCCCCTCAGCACCACCAGGATGGACCTGGGCACCTGGGCCCTGCAGGACCCAAACATTGAGTCTCTTGGTCTGGTTGGCTAAGAATCACCTATGAGGCCCCCAAATCTCTGAGCATTGCTTGAGAGGCCCAAAAGTCAAAAAACAAATGAGCAAATAAAAGAATTGGTCAATAAAAAAAGAGAGGAGCAGGAGGAAGGCATTGCTAATAACATTAGAATGAAATGTTTGAACCTTAGTTCACTTTGAATTTTTTTAAGGCTATATTAAGATTATTTAACTATTCCAGACATTGAAAGAGGTGGCAATCTTTCCAGCTCTTTTTATAAACCACCATAATTTTCATATGCATACTTAATAAAGATAACATAGAGACAATTTTCACCTAGGACTTGGTAAAAATATTCTGTATGATCTATGAGTAAGTTTTGGCAATGAATCAAACGAATAATTTATTATAACAACATAGTTTTTACAGGAATGAAGGAATGTTCAACATCTGGAAATTCATAAGATCGTAAGATAGATATAGAAAAGATTTTTATTATGAATACAGGAGCAAGGAAGGAAGGAGGAGAGAGAGAGAAAGATAAAAAATTATTGAGTGACACAGGAAGAGCAGAAAAGAAGAGAGAGGAAGGGAGGGAAGACAGCAAGAGGAGGACAAAAAGGATTGATGTGTGTGTGTGTGTATGTGTGTGTGTGTGTGTGTGTGTGTAGTCACACAGGGATACCCAAAAAACTAAGTACCAGTGTTTACCCCACAAGATGGGACCTGATTACTAGAATCGGGAGTAGGAGAAAAATTAAATTACCTTTCCTACTTCCTTACTCAAAGTAAAATAATAATAATAATAATAATAATAATAATAATAATAATAATAATAATAATACAGCAGGTGGGAGGAAAACGGGCAGGGGGCCATTGATGAAGGAAATGGACACTGGTGAGGGATTGACATTGAAATATATTTCTTGAAACCCAACTTTGTAATTCATGGCGACTTAATAAAAATTAAAATAATTGTGATAATAAAGTAGCTCGACAATTGTTAACAAAGAATTAGTGAGTTGAAAATCCTAACACTTTTGTTCTTTTTAGGTCCATGTATCATATTTTTAAATCTTTTTTTAAAATTTTAGTCATCATAATTTATAATACAACTAATGATAAGGTTTCATGCAAACAACATTCTAAGACCACACCCTTCACCATAATGTCTCTTCCCTCTACCATTGTACCATTGCCCACCGTTCCATCCTCCAGCCCTCTCACTCTATCTGCACCCAGTGACAAACTCATTTCTATAGACCAGTACTCAGGTTCTGTTGCTTTGGGGCAGTTGTTGCCTTTGGGCATTTCCTTATTATGTTTCTTAATTTTTTGTTCAAGTGGGCACCAGTAACGTCTCCATTGTGAGACTTGTTACTGTTTTTGGCATATCCCACTATAATAGAGCTCATTCTGGGATTGTCCCTCTCCTTCAGACTGATTTCATTCACTCACTATGATACTCTCCAGATTCATTCACATAGCAGCAAATTGCACGGCTTCATCTTTCCTTATAGTCAAATAGTATTTCATTGGGTATATACCATAGTTTCTTTATTCAGACATCTATTCTTGGATACTTGGGTCGTTTCCAGATTTTGATCATTGTGAATAGTGTTGCAATGAACATAGGAGTGCAAATGTTTTTTCAGATGAAAGTGTTTGGTCTCTTGGAGTAGACACCGAGAAATAGAATTGCTGGGTCATACAAAAGCTCACTCTTGAATTATTTATTTGAGAGTTACTGGTTAGTTTAACAGATCAAAGTAAGATGAAAACATGTACAAAAATAATAATAAACTGTTGTATTTCCTAAAGGCATCTATAAATCTGATAGGCAGTATCCTAAACGCACAGCCAGAGGTCCCCTGGCAGACACTGCGAAGTGTGATTGGGGAAGTCATTTACGGTGGCTGGACCACAGACATCTGGGACCAGCGATGTTTAAACACTCTGCTCTACAAATACTGTAATCCTCATGTACTGACAAAGGACTTCCAATTCTCTGCATATAAGGTCAGAAAGGAATTTGTTTTGGGGGGTTGTTTTTTTTTTTTTGGCTTTTTGGGTCACACCCAGCAACGCACAGAGGTTACTCCTGCCTCATGCACTCAGGAATGACAACTGGAGGTGCTCAGGGGACCATATGGGATGCTGGGAATTGAACCCGGGTTGGCCACATGCAAGGCAAACACTCTACCCACTGCGGTTTCGCTCCAGCCTAGGAATTTGTTTTCTTATGTATTCTATTATGTTTAAGTAAATACCATTAAATTATTTGGAATCTATAAATTAGCTTTCATATCCACATGCAGTGCCTTTCATTAACTTTCAGTATTACAAAAGTCAATTCTCATCTAATAGAGATCTATTAGATATAATAGTGTATAATGCAGGGAAGCTGGAACGATAGCACAGCGGGTAGGGCATTTGCCGGGTTTAATTCCCAACATCCCATATGGTCCCCCAAGTACCGGCAGAAGTAATTCCTGAGTGCATGAGCCAGGAGTAACCCCTGCATTGCCAGGTGTGACCCAAAAAGAAAAAAAAATTAGTGTATAATGCAGCACCAAATAAAAAAGAATGATAGAGAAATGGTCAATCAGAAGTAAGGTTACTGAGAGTAGGGGAAGGGATGAGGGAAGGGGGGCAAAGGGGTCAGGACGGAAGGGCTCAATGGCCAAAGGATATTTGCGCTTTGGTGGTGGGTGTGGTGTGGTAATATTGTACCCCTAAAACATTTGCACTCTGATAAATCAGTGAAGCCTGAGCAAAACAATAATCTCTGTCATGTGTGACCACTTCCCGCTTTGCTAGGACTGGTATACATCTGAACTTTCGCACAAAAAGGGACTCCTGTCTATATAACTAAATCTGCTTTTAAATTTTTTACAGCTCTTTTCTCAGGGGAGGGGGTGAGGAACGAAGGGGGAGGTGGGGTTTGGGCCATCAGTGCTCAGGGCGTACTCCTGGCTCAGAGCTCAGGGATCATCCCTGGCAGGCTTGGGGGACAATATGGGGGTGCTAGGGATCAAACCCAGGTTTGCTGTGTCCAGGACAAGTGCACACTAGACCACATCTCAGGCCCCTTCCCTTATGTTTTATTGTCTCTGTCTCTTTTTGTCCAAGCTGTCACAATTTTAAACAATTCATTGACACAGGGGGCCAGAGTAGGGTGTGGGGGGCGCTAGCGGGTAGAACGGTGCGTTTCCTTCACTTTAACTGTTTCCCCCTTCCCTCACTGCTTGGTATTCTCGGTTTTGCAATCAAAGGCCAAGAGTTTGTTATTCAACCCTGTCTGGTTCCCTTGTTTTGTCTCTCTACATATAACAGATGAGTGAGATCATCTGGTATTTGTCCTTCTTCCTCTGGTTTATTTCACTTAACATGATATCCACATGTTAAGTGGGGGGAGGTATAGTAGGGGGGTAAATACCAAGAAGTAGAATCACTTGGGTCATATGAAAGTTCTACTTATTTCCTTTTTTCCTTTCCACAGTCTTTCTTTGTTGGTTTTGGGGAGGAGGAGACTTTGTTTTCTTTTTTTTGTTTTTGGATTATACCCAGTGGTACTCAGGGATCATTCCTGGCAGTGTTCAGGAAACCATATATGGTGCCAGGTCAGCTGCATGCAAGACAAGCACCCCGCACCCTACCCACTGTACTATCCCTTTGGCCCCACTTTTTGTTTTTGTTTTGGGGTTACATACCGTGGCGTTTAGGGACCAAATGGTGCCAAGAATCAAACCAGATCTTCCTGCATGTGAAGCAGGTACACCAGCTTCTTGAACCTCTCTCTGACATTTCACCATTCATTTTTAAATGTACATGTGTGCTTGAAATCAGTTTATATTCTAGACCCCAACTGCATCAAAATAAATTTTTAGAAACTGCATCAAAATAAATTAAGAGCAGGGCTTAGCTCTTAGAGGGCTCTTAGGGCTTAGAGAAAAGAAGTTGCAGTGTGTATGTTACCAGGCCTCAAGAGTCACACACCATCCCTTTCATTTACTCCAGAGAAGCAAGTCATCCACCCCCTTTGAAGAGATGAATGTCAGAGAATATGTGGACATACTTTGAATCCACACAATCATTGTAATCACCTAATCGATTTTTTTTTTTTTTTGCTTTTTGGGTCACACCCAGTGATGCTCAGGGGTTACTCCTGGCTCTGCACTCAGGAATTGCTCCTGGCAGTGCTTGGGGGACCATATGGGATGCCGGGGATCGAACCCGGGTCGGCCGTGTGCAAGGCAAACGCCCTACCCGCTGTGCTATCGCTCCGGCCCCAAACCTAATCGATTTTTAGGTGAAAGTGTTTCTCTTCCCAATTAGTTGTAACTCTGGGGCAGAGACAGTGGAAAAACTACTGTCCTTAATGGAGAATTTATTCCTCAGTACTTAGAGCTAATGAACAGGAAGATTCAATTGATACATAGGAAGCAGGAGTTCTTTCCTCCCCGTTTATATTAGATCATGTTTTATTTATTTTATAATATAATTTCTGCCTTTTGGGAAGAACCTCCTAAGCAATGTTCATGGAGCCAGAGGTCACCCCAGGGATACTCAATTAACTAGATGTAATGGTTCAATTCTCACCTCCAGTGATGTGATGCTACCTGGGTCAAGCAGTGCTGGCAGCCAACCAGGGCCACATCCAGTGGAGTACAGGAAGTCTTATGGTCCCTAGAATCAAACATGGGACATCATATATGCAAGGCATAAACTCCAAGCCTTTGAACTATCTCCCCAAGCCTATGGAAGTCCCTAGCTTATGACAAATTTCACCCACTTTGTCTAATTCCCAAGTTGTCAGTTATTCATAAGACCATTTTCACATTCCTCACAAGTCTTTTTGGCTTTTTAGGTCACATCCAGCAATACACAGGGGTTACTCCTGGCTCTGCACCCAAGAATTTCTCCTGGCAGTGCTTGGGGGACCATATGGGATGCCGGGGATCGAACCCGGGTCAACCACATGCAAGGCTAATGCCCTACCCGCTGTACTATTGCTTCTATAATTTTTGCCAAAGAAAAATATTTCAAAGACTGATTGGTAAGGCCAGAGCCAAAGTATGGGGTAGGGCATTTGTCTCATTTGCCTTGCATGTGATCAATCCAGGTCAATCCCTGGCATCTCATATGGTCCTCCAAGCACTCCAGGAGTAGTCTCTGAGTGCAGAGCCCAGAATAACCCTTGAGCATCACCAGGTGTGGCCCCAGAAACCAAAAAGTAAATCACTAAGGCAAGATGAAGTAAGACCCATCTTTGCCTTTATTTTGTCCTTTCTTTCCTCTCTCCTAACTAAAATATCCAAAGTGCATATTAAGCATATGTGAGCTTTACAGTAGTTACAAACCTAGCTTTTAACAGGATTTTCTAGAACAGACCATTTACAAATAAGAGCTCTAATAATAAAAATTTCAAGGGCACATAGTGTGCACTATACTTGATGTATCGCTCAAGTAGATGTCTCACTAGAAAAAACTAACAAACTGCTTAAATTTTCTGATATTCCAGCCACAGCAGACAACACTTGAAATGATGAAGGATTACATAACCATCATCAAAGCCTTGCCTGATGATGATACTCCTGAGCTCTTAGAAATGCACCCTGAGATCCTGAGGGAATTCAGAGAGACCACGGCCCAAAATTTCATTGAGAATCTCATTGCTCTGCAGCCGAAGACTAGCACAGCTGACTTCCTGATGGGGTAAGAACTCAGGGAGAATTCGAAGTTGAATCTTGTTAAATATTCATGTGTAGAGGTAGAGTATAGAAGTAATGAGGAGATGCAGACTAAAATATGATGTAAAGCACAATTCAAATATCCCATGTAGGGGCCAGAGCAATAGTACAGCGAGTAGGGTGTTTGCCTTGCATGTGACCAACCCAGATTCAATCCCCAACATCCCATATGGTCCCCTAAGCACTGCCAGAAGTAATTCCTTAGTGAATAGCCAGGAGGAACCACTGCATATCCTGGGTATAACCCAAAAAGCAAAAAAAAAAAAAGCAAACAAATATCCCATCTAAAAACATAAAATCTGAATTCTCCAAATAACACAAGTGCAAGGCCGGAGAGATTGTAGAGAGCTAACAGTGCTTGCCTACCGTCACCCAAGCACCACCAAGAGTAACCTTTGAGTATTTCCAGGTGTTTCTCAAAACAAAAACACAAATCAAGCGCACGCACTCCTGCACACAGATATGCATGCATGCATGCATGCACACATGCACTCGCACATGCACAAGCACACAAAAATATCCCCAAGTATATGATAGACATCAGTCTTTGAGTGGACATTGAATTATATCTGGTGAATGGTATTTTTGGTTTTGGTTTTGGTTTATTTGGGTTTTTTTTTTTTTTGCTTTTTGGGCCACACCTGTCGATGCACAGGGGTTACTCCTGGCTCTGCACTCAGGAATCACCCCTGGTGGTTCTCAGGGGACCATATGGGATGCTGGGAAACGAATCTAGATCGACCGCGTGCAAGGCAAACGCCCTACCTGCTGTGCTATCGCTCCGGCCCAATATCTTTATCCACTTTCATAAACAAGGATCTGTGTCTACCCATCCAGGCTATTGTGAGAAGAATGATAGTAGGATAGCTTGGAAAACCCAAATCTTCAGGCTGCCTTCAACCTATCACTGTAAAACCATACCTTGCTTATTACCACCAGAAATACAAGGCTTAAACCCTCAACAGCTTGATTTCCAAAGGGATCGTTTCACTCTTTGCTCCTAAAATGTGCCCCCACGATCTCTGAGGGGCACCCAGACATCTGCTCAGGAAATAGGCCGCCTCTCCAGGCACACTCCTGCCTCCCTCTTCCTCACATCTGTGTTCCCAGTCCAGCCCCACCAGGTGACTCTGTGGACTTCTCTCTCTTGTCCTGGCCCTTCACATTCACCTGTGGGGTTGGCCCCCGTCAGCAATTCTCAGCCAACTGGTTCAATGAGTTCAATGAGATGCTGCCCGAGACCTGCTATGTCAGGAAAAGTCAGGCCACCCTGGCAGTGCTGGGGACCTCCAGGGTCACAGCTAGTAATGCTCAGGGGACCATGTGGTGGCAGGAATCGAACCTAGATATGGCACATACAGGCATGCACCCTCACCACAGTAGCCCTGTCATGTCTTGGCCTATCGTGTTCAATTTTATGTCCTCCGCTGTCACAAATCTTTCCCTATCAAAGGATTTCAAGGTTTTATATTTCCATCTTTCCAATCACTAAATATGACCTTGATTGAATTCCACTGATAAGCCCAACTTTACAATCAGAAACTAAATCTGGTGAGGGGCCAGAGCAATAGTACATTGGGTAGGGTGCTGGTCTTGCACATGGCCAACCCAGGTTCAATCCCTTGCACCTTAGATAGTCCCTCGTGCCTGCCAGCAGTGATTCCTGAGGGTAGAGCCAGAAGTAATCTCTGAGCACTTCTGGGTGTGGCCCAAAAATTTAAAAAAGGAATTAAATCCAATGAAAAAGATGAGAAACTACAAAGCAGAGAATTCTATTTGCTGTGATTTGTAAACTGGCTCAGCAGCTGTACTGGGATACCAAGCATACAGCCATGGCTTCCAGATTACCCAGACTTTGAAGGAGCACATCATTGGACTGAGCAATTCTCCCTAAAGAAGCAGAAAGAGAGGGCTCAAAAGAGGTGTGTCCCAATAGCCAGAATCTGGAAACAACCTGAGTGCCCGAGAACAGACGACTGGTTAAATAAACTTTGGTACATCTACACAATGGAATACTACACAGTTGTTAGGAAAGATGAAATCATAAAATTTGCTTAAAGGGAATGATCCTGAAGAGTAACATGCTAAGTGAAGTGAGTCAGAAAGAGAGGGACAGACATAGAATGATTGCACTCATTTGTGGAATATAAAATAACATAATGGGAGACTAACACCCAAGGATGGTAGAGACAAGAGCCAGGAAGATTGCCCACGATTGGAAGCCTGCCTCATGAGCTGGGGAAGAAGGTAGCGGGGATAAAGAAGGATCCCTAAGTCAATGATGGTTGGAGGGATCGCTCGGAATGGGAGATGTGTGCTGAAAGTAGATAAAGGACCAGACATGATGGCCTCTCAGTATCTGTATTGCAAACCATAATGTCTATAAGTAGAGAGAGAGTAATATAGAGACTGTCTGCCATAGAGGCAGGGGGAGGGGTGGGATGGGGATGGGATGTAGGGATACTGGGGACATTCATGGTGGAAAATGTGCACTGGTGGAGGGATGCGTGTTCAATCGTGGTATGACTGAAACTCAAACATGAAAGCTTTATAAGTGTAGCTCATGGTGATTCAATATTAAAAAAAAAGAGGTTTGTCCCTTCCCCCCTCCCCCATTAATTGTTAAAGAGTCAACCACTAAACCGAGCTCTGGTTTCTGCATCTCTTGGAAGATTCCAAACAACTGTTTCCGCCTGAGTGTTTTGAGGCTGTGTTAGATATCACGACATTACTCACACCTGCACCCACACTGTCTTCACCCCTGAGTGGTTACCAGAAACCTGGTATGAAAACACAAACTCAACAGGCTTTTGGCTCCTGAGGGCACCTCTCTTGGCCTGCCGGTCTCCCCTTCTTTGTTGCAGGCTTGGGACTTCTTTCATAAACATGTTTATCTAAAGAATATTTTTTATTCTTTATTTTTAATATAAGAATATTTTACCAAAAAAATCCAAAGAAAATTTCAACTCCTTGAGAACAGGTCAAGTACATCAGAGGCCCAGAGCGATAGTATAGTGGGGAAGGCACTTGCCTCGCACACAGTCAACCTGGGTACAATCTCTAGCACCCCACATGGTCCCTTGAGCCCTGCCAGGAGTGATCCTTGAGCAAAGAGACAGGTGTAAGCCCTGAGCTCTGCTGAGTGTGGACCAAAAACAAACAGAAAACAATCAAACAGTGGTCACATGAGACTCACTCCATGGCCTCAAGGTCCTCCCTCTTGTGGCTTTGTGGCTCCATGACACTGTTTTCCTGGAAAGAAGGCCTGTCTCTGGCTTGTCCCGCTCTGCAGCATGTTGTTTTCTCTGTTTCTTCTGCAGCAGTAAGAAGAGTGACGATGAGCAAGTGATGGCTATTATAATGGACTTGCTGAAGCGTCTGCCCTTATCTGTAGAGAAAGAAGACTGTGCTGGAACTCAGAGCACGCTGAAGTGCATCCTGTCCAGCCCCATGTGGGAGTCTCTGAATAAAACTCTGAAAGGTGAGACTAGCATAAGATGCACCTCTCAGTCTCCTCCAGGAAGGATTCTGGCATCAGAAGGAAGAGAGACAAAAGTACCCCAGAAGTAGAAAGACTACGATGAGGGTTCAGCGATATAGCTCAATGGGCTGAGAGTGTGTTTGGCATGTGGGATTCCTGAATTCAATCCCCAGCACCTCATGGTCCCTGAGCACCTGCAGGAATGAGCCCTGATCACAAAGCCAGAAGTAGGCCCCAAGCACTGGCAGGTGTGGTCCCAAAACAAAGACTAAGATGAGATGGGAGGCTATATCTCTGCTACCTGCTTCTCTCCCATCTTGGGAGATAGAGAGAAGAGAAGAAAATGATGCTGCATGGGGCTGGAGAAATAGTACAGTGAGTAGGGTGATTGCTTTGCAGATAGCTTACCTGGGCTTGATCCCGCAGTATTTCAGATGATCCTCAGAGCATCACCAGGAGTGATCCCTGACTGTGGAGCCAGAAGCAAACCCTGAGCATTGCTAAGTATAGCCCAAAAACAAAGAGAAAAGGAGAGACAGAGACAGAGACAGAAAGAGAGAGAGAGAGAGAGAGAGAGAGAGAGAGAGAGAGAGAGAGAGAATGATGCTGGATATGCAGTGTGTTGATTTGAGGAAGGAGGGAGGAACAGCAATAAGCAACTACAAGTGAAGAATGAGCATTGTAGAATGCCAGAAAGGAGTCACTCTTCTGCTAAAGAAACTTCTAGGTCCCTGCCTGCAGGAACACTATTTTGGACACTGAGGTTTAGATAGGAGGCCACGTTGGATGCTGAAGAAACAGATAGAATAAGAGGACTGAGGCAGGGCTGGAGAGATAGTAGAGCAGGAAGGGTGCCTGCCTTGCACATGGTCTACCTTGATTCAATTGCCAGCACCACATACGGTTCTATGAGCCTCACTGGGAGTGATCCCTGAGTGCAGAGCCAGGAGTATGCATTGGGCACCTCTGAGTGTGGCCAAAAAACAAACAAAATAAAAATTTGTAATTAATTTAAAAGTAAGCTCCCTGTGGCATAGTCGATATGCCAAAAACAGTAACAATAAAAGGTCTCATTCCCCTGACCCTGAAATAGCCTCCAATCATTCGGAAAGACGAGTAAGGAGAGGCTGCTAAAATCTCAGGGCCAGGACGAGTGGAGACGTTACTGGTGCCCACGCAAGTAAATCGATGAACAATGGCATGACAGTGACACAGTGAATTTAAAAATAAGAGGAGAGGGCCTGAGCAGTCATTTGCCTTGTACATGGATGACCCGGGTTTGATCCCTGCTATCCCATATGATCCCTTAAACACCACCAGGAGTAATTCCTGCCCTGAGCATCACCAAGTGTGGCCAGCAAATTTAAAAATAGATATATAGAGGGGCTGGAGTGATAGCACAGCGGGTAGGGCGTTTGCCTTGCACGCCGGGTTCAAATCCCAGCATCCCATATGGTCCCCTGAGCACCGCCAGGGGTAATTCCTGAGTGCATGAGCCAGGAATGACCCCTGTGCATTGCTGGGTGTGACCCAAAAAGCAAAAAAAAAAAAAAAAAAGATATATAGATAAAAAGGGGAGGATGGACAGGCCCAAGGGAGACAGCACCAGTTTAATTGCACCCAAGCTAGCTCCCCAGCCCTACGGAGCTCAAATATTGGATTGTGATAATTTACTCAGGTAAATTTCAACACCCATTTTTTAGTCCTTTAAAAAAAGGGTCATTTGGGGGGTGAGAGAGATAGTACAACAGGTAAGGTGCTTGCTTTGCATATGACTGACCCAGGTTCAATTCCCAGGTCCCCATGTTCTCCCCCAAGTCTGCCAAGAGTCATCCCTGAGTGCAGAGCCAGGAGTAAGTCCTGAGCACATTCAAGTCTGCTTCAAAATGCAGAGGGGAAAGAAAAGATCATTTGTGGGTGGCAGAGGGTAAGACACAGTGGGTAAGACACAGTGGGTAAGGTACAGTGGGTAAGACACTTACCTTGCATGCAACTGATTCAGATTCCAGTTGAGACACAAAACAAACAAAAGGTTGATTTGACACCAACTATTAAGCAGAAGTCTATCCAAACAATACTGTTGTTTAGGTTAATGATTAGTGAGCTAGGGTTAATGGGTTAAATCCAATACAACATTTGCTTTGCACAGTCTTTAAGCCAAAATATTTTATACTTTGTGTGTGTGCATATGTGTGTGTATTGCTACCAGATACTGAGGGAGATGTGGGGAGTTCATATGGATTTTGTTGCTATTTTATGTTTTTTTAGGGCTGGAACCCAGGGCCTGAGACATCTAAGCATGTGCTCTACCATTGAGTTATATCTTTTCTCCCCATTTTTTATTTTTTAATCACTTGAACAATCAAGAGAAGTATAATATTTTGTGATACATAAATATTGTGTGAAATTCAAACTTGAGATCCCTTATTGAAATGCGGCCATGTCTGTTTATCTGCATAGTAGCATGAGGTATTTACCTTGGAGGGGAAAAGTTCGGTGTTTTCCAGGAAACATTAAAAGTCCTAAAAAGGAAAAAAAAGTCCTAAAAAGACTCACTGGTCTTCACAGAAAATCTTCCCTATACCTGAACTAGACACATGAAATTCCTCTAACTTGCCTCCAGAGAAAGTCTCACTTTACCCAGTAGGTGTTGTAACTATAACTTTTTTCTCTCTCAATCCAGGCTATGATCCCCTTATACATTCTGTCTTGTTAACTTTTCTGTGCCAAGAAATTGAACGATTTGACAAGTTATTAATTATTGTACATAATTCTTTGAATGATCTTCAACTTGCTCTTAAAGGATTTTCCTTACTTACTGATGAGTTGGATGAGGTATATCACTCCTTTCTTAATATGAAAGTGCCAGCGCTGTGGCAGGTAACTGACAATGACTTTCTATTTACTTGCTTGATAAAAAAATTAATGTCTGAGGGTCAGAGAGATAGTACAGTGGGTAGGGTGCATACTTTGCATGCAGCTAACTCAGTTCAATCCCAGAACCCCACATATTCCCCAGGCCTCTTGGGAATGATCCCTGAGTGCAGAGCCAGGAGTAAGCCCTGAGTAACCCCCCAAGTGTGGACCAAAAACAAATAATAAATGCCTCAATTCCAGAGAAGGAATAAATAAACTATGGTACCACTACATGATGAAATACTATGTCACTGTTAAAACATACTGACTGATTTGGTGTGAATATAGAGAAAAATTGTCAATTTGACTTAAATCATTGCATCTAAGAGATGTTATCAGAAGACTGTTTACAACACCATAAAATTGAAAGCAACTCAAGTATCTATTATTAGGAATCTGGATAGCTAAATTATGCTGCATTTAAAACACATGATTCAAGCTGATATGAAAACACCTCTAAAATGTATTGTTAATAGTTGGAAATGATCCTTTTGGACAGGAAATGGGTGTTGAAAGTAGGTTAAGGAATATACTTGATAACCTTTCAGTATCTGTATTGCAAACCATGAGGCCCGAGAGAGAGAAAGAGAAGAGAGAGAGAGAAAGAAAGAGAGAAGAAAGAAAAGTGCCTGCCATAGAGGTGGGGGGAAGGGGGGAAAACTGATGACATTGGTGATGGGAAGGGACAGGTGTTGGAACATTATATGATTAAAATCATCATGAAAAAAGTGTATTGTTAATCCAAGTGGTGCTCAGGAGATCTGGAGCCCTTTTTGGGAATTACCAACCACCCTGGCCAGTGGTTGAACATGAGGCTCTGCGGGTTTGGGGCTGTTCAGGCCTTCCGGTGTGGGGGATGACTCAGACTACACAGTGGTGCTCAGGGCCCTTCAAGGCCACGCCTATTGGTGCTTGGGGCTTCCTGGGTTGCACCTGCTGATGCTTGTGGGACCACATGGTATCAGGGATCAAGCCAAGGTCAGTCACATGCAAGACATGTGTCTTAACAGCTGAGTTATCTCTTCAGTTACTGTTAATATTTCTAAATTTCATAAAGACATGCCACTTTTTTTTATTAGTTTATTTTTAATTAGAGAGTCACCGTGAGGGTACAGTTACAGATCCATACATCTTTGTGCTCATGTTTCCCCCATACAAAGTTCGATAACCCATCCCTTCACCAGTGCCCATTCTCCACCACCAGTAAACCCAACATCCCTCCCCCCCTCCCCAGTCCCGTCTCCCCCCACCCCACCCTGCCACTATGGCAGGGAATTCCCTTTTGTTCTCTCTCTCTGATTAGGTGTTGTGGTTTGCAATAAAGGTGTTGAGTGGCCATTGTGTTCAGTCTCTAGTCTGTATTCGGCCCGCATCACCCTTCCCCCACATGACCTCCAACCACATTTTACTTGGTGAAGACATGCCACTTTTTGAAGATTATAAAAATATATGTGTACTTATATAAAGCACAAATATTTACATGTGTGTATAAGTGCTTATGATAACATATATGTGCTTTAGATTTTATAAGCCAGATTCAAAGTTTTGGAAGATAATATAAGACAACTGTTAACTGGGGCTAGGACAATACTACAGCAAGTTGGGCATTTGCCTTGCACTCAGTCAATCCAAGTTTGACCCTTGGCACTGCATAGGAGCACCGCCAGGAGTGATCCCTGAGCCAAGAGCCAGGAGTAAGCCATGAACTCCACTGGGTGAGCCTCCAAAACAAACAAACAAGAGCTCTTAACTGGGGCTGGAGTGATAGCACAGCGGGTAGGGCATTTGCTTTGCATGCCGCCAACCTGGGTTCGATTCCCAGCATTCCATATAGTCCTCTGAGCATGGCCAGGAGTGATTCCTGAGTGCATGAGCCAGGAGTGACCCCTGTGCATCGCTGGGTGTGACCCAAAAAGAAAAAAAAACCACAAAAGCTCAAAACTGTGATTACCTGATATGAGGGAGACTTGAGGGTCTTCCATTTGAGGAAAGCAACATTAATCTTATTTTTATATTTTATTGTTTCTCATTGAATTCACTTAATTGTTTAACCATGCAAATATTTTTTCATAAGCATTCCATTTCAAATTTTAACAAAGAAGCTATTAGATTCTTCCCAGTAGTAACACAAGGAAAGCAATCAAAAGAGCTTGATTTATAACTTATAATAGGGGTCAAAGATATAGTACAGCAGGTAAGGCATTTGCTTTGTATGCAGCTGATCCTAAGTGCAGAGGCAGGAATAAGCCCTGAGCATAGTCAGGTATGCCCCTAAAAAGAAAGAACTTTTAATTCACTAAATGCATCAAAGAGCTGATAAGAAAATAAGAAATTAACAGGCCAAAATCTAAAGCAAGAGGCCAGAGAGATAGTACAGCCAATAGGGAACTCACCTTCAACACAGCCAACCTGGGCTCAATCCCTGGCACCCCCTATGGTTCCCAGAGCCCCACTAGGAGTGATCCCTGAGCACAGAGCTAGCAGTAACCCCTGAGCATCACTGGGTGTGGTTCAAAACAAAACGAAACAAAAAAATTTACAGTAAGAGAACAAAAATGCCTCTGTAACTCAACATTTGAAAAAGAATGTTTCAGTGAAAGCATACCAAGAACTTAGCCCTGAGAGTATTTGTTACAAATCCTATGCAAACAGCTAGCTGATTTAGAGGTCTATAGGGATAAAGGGACAAAAGTCATTTCCAGGGCTCAACCAAGGTGAAATGTCTGATGTCAGATCAGCACTTTAAATTCTACTCTCCTACTGAAAAGCAGCCAGAAAAAAAAGTCTGATCATCTCTGCAATGCTCAGGGCTCTGCAGTAAAGAACAAGAGGGCAGGGCTGGAGAGGATTGTTCAGCAGGCAGAGTTCTTGCCTTGCATGTGGCTGACCTGGGTTTGATTCCTGCAAACCCATATGGTCCCCTGAGCACTGCCAGGAGTGATTCCTGAGTGTAGAGACAGAGTAACCCCTGAGCATCGCTGGGTGTGGTCAACAAAAAGGGGCAGTGGGGGTGGAGAACATGAGGAAAGAAAGAAAAATATTTCCCTGAGCCTTGGTAAATGGCAGCTTCCCCCTTTAAACAATAAATGTGGGGGCAATAGAGATAATAAGCACATGGCCAACCCAGTTCGATCCCCCCAGCATCACATGTGGTCCCCTGAGTCCTGGCAGGTGTGATCCCTGAGCAGAGTCAGAAGGAAGCTCTGAGCACTGCCAGTTGCTGCTCCCAGAAGAAACACAAAGTAAAGGACTGGTGGCCCAAATTAATGTGGGATACACATGAAACGTCATCTCAAAGCCTCTCTGGGGGGGTGAAGAAGTAACATTCCTTAAGAGACTCAGGGAATTCTTCAGTCTTTTGCAAGGGGGAATAAACAATCAGTCAAAATAGCCAAGTGGACTGAAAAATAAGACATTACAGGCAAGAACCACAACAAACGAACTGTGCAAACTGACCCAAATACTTAAGGCAATAGAGTTATCAAACATGAACACAAAAGACTTACTATGGACCCTGGAATAAATAGACTTAAACAAGCTATATGGCTTAGGGCACAAGAAACTATTCACGGAGACAGAAGGCTTGGCAGGAGATGGGACGCTGTTGGAAACAGATTTCTTAAACCATAGAATCAATGGTATGAATGTATCCAGGAGGGCAAAGAAATCCTGCTGGAAGGAAAGCCTTGCATGCTAGTTAACACTCCCCTTCCCTGCCCAGTTCTCTCGCCAGCACTGCCTCAAGCATAGCCAGGGAGCACAAAGCCAGGAATAGCCCCTGAGCATTGCCAAGCATGGCCCAAATACATTCACCCACCCCTCAAAAAAAAAAAAATCTTATTCCGAATGCAGCCAAAGAGACTAAAGAATGAAAACTACGGGCCCACACAGCACCACACGCTCAGACCTAAGAGTTGAATCATCCAGGCCTCAAGGTCAGGCAATCATCAGGCGTGCCTCCCAGACCTATTGAGCACTGATTGGGAGGATTAAAAATTTGATTAATTGGGGCTGGAGTGATAGCACAGCGGGTAGGGCGTTTGCCTTGCAAGCAACTGACCCAGGTTCGATTTCCAGCATCCCATATGGTCCCCTGAGCACCGCCAGGGGTAATTCCTGAGTGCAGAGCCAGGAGTAACCCCTGTGCATCGCCGGGTGTGACCCAAAAAGCAAAAAAAAAAAAATTTTTTTGATTAATTGATAATATATGTGTGGGTTTATTTCTGGGCTGTCTATTCCAGTGTTCTTCAACTTTTACACGCTTGGACTGGCACCTATCTGGTGGTCGAAGACTACTGTTCTATTCTTTTCCATTGTTGCAGTTTTATGGCCATACCCTACTGTTTTTCTTACTATAGCTTTGTAATGTGGCTTGAAAGAAGGAATATGCCTACAGTGCTGTTCTTCTTTCTTGGTATTGCTTTGATTCTGTGGGTTCATATAAATTATAGACAGGTCTTCTGTTTCTGTGGACCATGTCATTGGAATTTCCCCTTTCCTTTGCTGTCATAGTGACTTGATGAACCCACACTTGGTTTTGGTACCTGCCAAAGATGAAACTCTTGTATTTTTTTTAATGTTTTATTAAGTCACCATGATTTACAAAGTTATTCGTAGTTGAGTTTCAGGCATACAATATTCCAACACTCACCAGTGTCTACTTCCCTCCCCCAATATTTCCCAGGGTCCCTCCACCTCCAGCCTATCTCCTTAACAGGCACATTTTCAAGTTTGTTACGGTTTGGATCTCGTGGTGACAGTATGGTTGGTTCTGTCGTTCAGATACATATATCTCAGCTCCATACCACCAATGTGTCCAAGGCCACATGCCCCTGTTATAACTCCATCTTTCTCTTACTCCTGTCTCAGTTTCCCTGGCCTCAGTTCTCTTTAGTTGTGGTGTTGGCATGCATTTGGTTGCAGCATGTCAGAGGTTAACACTTTGTTGTAGCACCAGATCACAAACATCAGTGCCACTAGGATCTCACTTGGCATGTGGGGTAGCCCTGGGGACAGAACTCATGGTCGCACATATACAAGACAGGTACTCTAGTGGGCCTGTCTGTTGGGTTTTTATTAGGATTGCATTGTATGTAGATCACAGTAGGCAGTATAGACACTAATTTCTCCAATCCAAAGGAAAAAGGCAATAACTTTCCAATTATCTGTGACTTCAACATTTTCAATGTGTTGCAACTTTTAGGATAGAGGTCTTTTACCTCCTTGGTTAAATTTATTAGTGTATGTTTTATTGTTTCTGGACTGGAGCGATAGCACAGCAGGTAGGGCATTTGCCTTGCACACAGTCGACCCAGGTTCAATTCCTCTGTCCCTCTCAGAGAGCCCAGCAAGCTACCAAGAGTATCCTGCCCGCACAATATGCCGAAACCAGTAACAACAAGTCTCACCGTAGAGACGTTACTGGTTTCCGCTCGAGCAACGGGATGGCAGTGTGACGTTGCTACAGTGCTTTATTGTTTCTGTGGCAAATGGAATTGTTCTCTTAATTCACCTTTCAGATAGTCTTTGTACCTATATAGAAATGTAACTTGGTTCTCTATCTTGATTTTTTTATGCTGCAGCTTTACAGAGTTCACGTACTAGTTCTAACCACTTGGGGTTTTTGAAGTCTTTCAGATCTCTGAGAAGATGTCATCTGAAAGCAATGATAATTTAATATCTTTCTTTCTGACTTAGATGTCTTTTGTATCTCCTTGCCTAATACCCTACTATGATTTCCAATACTGGGCCAAACAAAAATAACAAGACTGGGCATCCTTGCTTAGAGGAAAGGTTTTTCATTTTCCATTGTTAGCAGTGATTTTCTTATGAATGGCTTTTACTATGCTGAGACATTTCTTCTCTACCTAATTTGCTTCACTTTTTATCATTAAAAGATATTTAATTTGGTGAAATAGCTTTACTGTTTATATTGAAGTGATAATTATTTTCCATTAATTTATTTTATGGTTGTCATGTACCACATTGATTGGCTTTCTCAGGAATGAATCCCACTATTTCCTACAAGAATCTTATAAATGCATTCTTGAATTTGATTATTAATACTTTCTTAAGGACCAAACAAGTAGGAGTAAGTGTTGGGTAGTTTGTATATTTAAGATACAAAAAAATCTCATGATAAAATGAGGCTGAGGCTGAATGATTGAAACTCTAGAGAAACGGGGACAGCATGACTCAAAACAGGAAGAAAGGTTGAGAGATTAAGGGCTTGAGGCACTTGCTTTGAAGGCTGCTGACCCTGGTTCAATCACCAGAGCACCACTGGGAGTGGCCCTCTGAAATATGAACCAGGTTCCCCCTAAAAAAAAAAAAAGAAGAAAGAAAGAAAGAAAGAAAGAAAGAAAGAAAGAAAGAAAGAAAGAAAGAAAGAAAGAAAGAAAGAAAGAAAGAAAGAAAGAAAGAAAGAAAGAAAGAAAGAAAGAAAGAAAGAAAGAAAGAAATGTTGGATAAGGAAGAGTAAATAGTGAATGGGGTTGTGGGGTTGTATAGGATTTTGGAAAGAAAGGTCAGAAAGTTGAAATTGCTCACAGCAAATGGCACATGAAAGTAATCTGTTCATAAAAGGGGCAGGGGAGTAGGCAGAGAAGGGGGTGAATTAAAACATTTGATATGAGAGAGGAAAGCTTTCATTTCTGGTGAAAGTTTTCAAGAGTTTTTCCCAGAACACCATCAAGATAATGCTGTTTTGCCCCAATCATGGTTTTCAGAATTCTCACTATGTATGTACTTTAGCATGGAGAATACCTCCTGAGCGAATGGGAGATGCATGCCGAAAGTAGATAATGGACCAAACATGATGACCTCTCAGTGTCTGTGTTGCAAGCTATAATGCCCAGAAGTAGAGAGAGAGTATGGGGAATATTGTCTGCCATAGAGGCAGGGGGAGGGTGGGAATGGGGGGGTATACCTGGGATATTGGTGGTGGGAAATATACACTGGTGGAGGGATGGGTGTTTGATCATTGTGAGATTGTAATCCAAACATGAAAGCTTGTAACTATCTCACAGTGATTCAGTAAAATTTAAAAAAAAAATTTTTAAAAGAGAATACCTCCTGACAAATTATTTCTTCTGGCAAAAATTTGTTTATATGTATTGCATGACCCCAAATACAAATCTGGAGGAATAAAATCAGATGATGTACCTGTCTCAAAATCCCAACAGAAACAAGCCTACAAGTCCTGTAAACCCCTGGTTTCCTGGGTCAATGATCTCATCCAGCGAGTGAATTTCTTCAATACCTGGACCAAAATGGCATATGCTGCAATACATAATAGGTATGGATGAAAGTGAATCATATCCTTCCTTCCTTTTGCTCAAGGTTTAACCATTTAAAACATCATTTCACGTACTTGGTCTTTTTGGGTTCTCACACCATCTGAGGAGAAAAGCCAGGAAGGCACTCTTATCTTCACTTTAGGGTGAGGAAAGAAAGCTTAAGCAGCTGAGAGGCTTGTCCATGGTAATTCTATTCCAAGGACAGAGCAAGGACCACATCCCTTACATTTCTCTTTCTACTATTCTGCATTATACCCTGCAAAACTAGCAAGGGTAAATCAAAAGGGAAATAAAAATTAGCTGCATGTAATATTTAATGTGATAACACAGCGGGTTGGGCATTTGCCTTGCACGTGGCCTACCTGGGTTCGATTCCTCCGTCCCTCTCAGAGAGCCCAGCAAGCTATCGAGAGTATCTCGCCTGCACAGCGGAGCCTGGCAAGTTACCCGTGGCGTATTCAATATGCCAAAAACAGTACCAACAAGTCTCACAATGGAGACATTACTGGTGCCCACTCGAGCAAATCGATAAGCAACAGGATGACAGTGATACAGTGATACAATATTTAATGTGTTTGACACAGAATACAAAACTGTTTGAAAGGCCTAATGTGCCTGGTCAAACATATTGCTGAATGCTTTACTCATACTAGCTCACTTCATCCTCATAGTAACCGCAGGTTACAAATATCATCTATCACCATTCTCATTTTAAAGCAATAGCCTAGGTTACCCAAATCCATTGCCTTCCAGCACTTTGTGGAGTCAGGTCTTAGCTGGTTTCCATCCAGGTACAGGATAAGGTGTTGTGAATGAAGAAGAACTTGAGATTTAAAGGAAAGGCAGAAAGGAGGAAATGGCTCAGGACATCTAAGTGGGTCATTATGACACCCTTGATGGCTCCACCCCGTGCTCTGCCTTCCACTAGGTATCTGAAATTCATCACTCCTTGGATGTCCAAAATTTCATCGACAAAGACAAATAACTTGCCTGACTACTCGCAGAATAAGACTGACACGGGCACAGAAGGATTTCCTACCAAATACTGGTTCCCAGCATTTTTTTTCCCACAAGGTAAGTGTAAGAATCAAGAAACAATCCCCCACTTGACACAGGCAAGCTTGGCCCAGTCCCTCCCTGGCTATACTTTCTTCCTCCCTGTGAGGATGAGAGGATCCCACAGTACCTGTGCATCTCCAAAGCTCTAGGGCTCGGTCTTGCACTCAATTACACCCTTGATCCTCCCACTACCCTACCAAATACCTCCTGTTCTTGGTACACCTCACCTGCATCTTGGCAAGCTTCCCTTTCTTACCTCCAGTCTCAGATCCTGTGATGTCAGTGAATGGCATTAGTTCTCTCCCAAAATTCACTGCATTCTTTTGACGGGGACTGAGGGGCAGGGAGTTTGGGGGTCACACCCAGTGATGCTCAGGGATTACTCCTGTTTCTGTACTTACGGCTCACTCCTGGCATTGCTCGGATAATCAATCATATACAGTTCTGGGGATCAAACCAGGGTCGGCCACATGCAAGGCAAGCACCTTCACCCCTATATTATTTCTCTGGCCCCTATGTAGTAGAAGGGATTTTCAAATGAACACCTACAAGGGATCTGACTCTGTGTGTCAGTTCTCTCATTCATTTACCCACTAAACAGGAATAAAGGATGAATATTAGATGGGTCATAAATGTTCAACAAGACAAACATCCAATCAGAAGAGATGACTGACACCAACCCGTGATGAGAGTGTAATAGGAGGTCTAAAGTGCCAATACTAGGGCTGGAGAAATAGTAAAGTGGGTGAGGGTTTGCTTTGTACACAGCCAATCCGAGTTCATCCCTGAGCACCCCACATGAGAGGGAGCCTGTTTCAGGGAGACGAGAAGTCACAGCAAGTTTGAGATATTTAGAGAGTCCAAACACAATGTTCATTCCGCAATTGGGTCTGTGGGGCTGGAGCTCAGGAGAGTGGCCTGGGTGTGACCAAGATGAGTATCTCTGACAAAGACACAGCATGTCAGCTGCCACCACGGGCGCAGAATCCGTCAAAACCCACGTCTCTTCTCCCACAGCCTGCAGCCCGCTGAGATGAACATGGGGAGGAGTCAGCCACTCTGGCTGGACTCAGAGAAATGCTTTCTTTGGTCTTGAAGAATGATAGAGAAATGTGAGAAAGATTATCCAAGGAGGAGGGTGGGAGCAAAGGCCTCCAACACAGGCGCCCTGTGTGGATCGTTCGTGTAATAGCAAAGAGGTGGCATGCCAGTCTAAAAGGTGCAGGCAGGACTGGGGATTTAACTGCACAGTCCAGGAATTAAAATGACTCCGTGAGCACCTGAGGCAGATTCCAGGCAGTGTGATTACAGGCCCTAGCCATAGGATGAAGTTGCTAACTGACTTCTTATGCAAGATGAGTTAGCAGGGAAAAGAGGAGATTGTGGGAAACAGAAAAGTGAAGAGTTGTGTTGGGGGTGGGGAAGTGGTTCGAAGGGCTGGAGTGCATGCTTTGCTTGCACTCAGTACCATATGGTTCCTTGAGCACCACTGGGGGTGCCATGCAAGCAATATTGCAGGACTGAGCTCTGAGCACTGCAGGTGTGCAAACAACCACTCCCCCCCCCCAAAAAAAAAAAGACACAGAAGTACAATCTGAATATGCCTGAGCAAAATAGTATAAGGTTTGGGTTGTGTAAATAGGAAAGGGAAGGAAGATTGTGTGTGGGGGGGGGGCACTTGGCTTTAGGCATAGCTGCATCCATTTGTCCTGATCAAGTGGCCAGATTCCTCATTCCTCACTTCTCAAGGTCCTCCTGTCTCTGTCTCTGTCAGTTTAGCAACTCCTTTCCCTGAGGCCCATATACAGTTTCTGGAAAGACTCTGACACTCTCAGTCACTCCCTGTAGCCCAGTGTTATTGCCAGAAGGGTGACATACTTGACCCTCCAATACTGGGTCAGACGTGGGTAAGACCCATCTCCCCACAAATGAATCTGGCCAGGATGCAATGGCGAGAATCTGGCTAGGATGGGACCTACCAAAGCAGCCCACGCTCCCCTGGACGCTCACGCATCTGGTGCAGCTGATGTCCCCAGCCTGAGTGAGGGGCTGGACCCACACACTCCTCCTTCCTTCCTCCTGCATTTCCCAGCTCTCCTCTGCTTCGCCCTCCCCAGGAGAGCTCAGCACTGCTAGCCGCAGCAGCAACGTTAGGGAAGCACACAGCCCCTGAATCTTAATCCCTGAAACTCATAGGATCATGTTGACGTGGTTTTTCTTCTCCAAAGCCTTTCTTACTTCTGTGCTTCAAGACTTCGGAAGGTACCAAGGAATCCCTCTGAATGCCCTCACTTTTACCCACAAAGTCATCTCTGATAACCCCGATGCCAACGAAGACTCGATGTTCTCTTTAGCTTTGCAAAAGAGACTCAACATGATCCGGAAAGCCTTTAAGGTACTGGAGAGCTTACAGGTGTGGGGGAAGGAGCCCAGGAGGCGGCTCCAAGGGCTGGAGGAGCACAGACCTGCGAGACAGGACTCCTGGCTTCTAAGCACTGCACTGGGAGTGCTCTCTGAGCACACTGGGTGTGCCCTCAAACAAGTTTGGGGGAAAAAAAAGTACGTAAGAGGGTCCTCCTTCGGTTCTAGAAGAACTTACATGATTGGTGTCCAAACCCAGATCTCTAGGCTCAAAGGGAGATACTATTTAAAGTGCTTTTCCTGTTTGGGACGTAGACCAAAGCCTACATATAGGTTGGAGCACTGACCTGGGAAAATTGCTGTGAGCAGAATGGTGCCCCATGGGGGACGTGAGGCCCCCTTCTCCAAACAGCCCTCCAGGTGGAGGGTGGAGCTTCTATTTAAGGAAGAACCCTGTCTGGAGACCCACTGACACCACCTCTCTTTGATCTCAGGGTATACACCCCCACTCGGTTGGGGTTCATATCTTTGGTTTGTTCATCGAGGGGGCAAGGTGGAACCATGAACAAAACATACTTGAAGACTCGCTGCCTTTTGAGCTGTGTTGTGATTTTCCTGACATATACTTTCTGCCAACCAAGGTAACCACCCGTTTCCTGCAGCTTTGGTGCCGCCCCCCACCACCATTTCCCCCGGCTGATGTTTCGTCGGCTGGGGCTGCCGGCTGGGGCCTGCCCATGGAGCTGTGACCTCCACCTGCCAAGCGCGGTGCTCACACACGAGCGCCTGGCCCCCTTGCGGGTGTGGGGCGTGTCCCGGGACGCCTGCGCCTCATTCCAGCTGCGGTGCTGTCTGCGGCTGCACCATTCGATTGTGGAGAGACTGTCGGCTGCCAGTGGTGCCAAGGAACTCAGCGTTGCTGCCAGACCTCCCCCGAGGCCACTCACAGGCAGCCTCAGCCCCTGCGCCAGGTCCCCTTGCTCACTACAGACCGTCCTAGTCTCTGGATTTTCATTCATCCGTTCCACCTCCTAAGACTTTAGAAGGGTCACGTATTTACATCGGTAATATACTTCAAACAAATACAATTAAAGCAGCCCCGTGGACCGGAAATAGTAAAGCAGGCCTTGCATGAGGCTCATCTGGGTTGGATCCTGTTACCCTGTATAGTCAGTCCTCCACGCTGGCCATGATTGATCCCTGAGTGCAGAGCCAGGAGTAAATTCTGAGAACCTTTGGCACACACACACACAAAAAAGCAAAAATAGCCCCAAAATATAGACTAAAATCTGAGGAAGATGCTATAACCTCCACTGTACTTTCTCAAAAATATATACTAGTTTGCCTTGCACGCAGTTCACCCGGGTTCGATCCCCGGCATCCCATATGGTCCCCCGTGCACTGCCAGTAGTAATATCTGAGTGCAGAGCCAGGTGTGAGCCAAGAAGAAAAAATAAAAGAACTGAAAGTCATGACAATTGCTCTTTAATCCTTGGGCAGAGTTTCACTAATATCACTGTATCACTGTCATCCCATTGTTCACCATTTTACTCGAGTGGGCACTAGTAACATCTCTATTACACTCAGCCCTAAGATTTTAGCAGCCTCTCCTTACTCGTCTTTCCCAACAATTGGAGGCTCTTACAGGGTCAGGGGAATGAGACCTATTGTTATTGTTTTGGGCATATTGAATACGCCACGGGTAGCTTGCCAGGCTCTGCCTTGAGGGCGGGATACTCTTGGTAGCTTGCCGGGCTCTCCGGGGTATATATATATATCAGTTACTGTATTTTGGATATGAATATGCCATAGAGAGCTTGCCAGGCTCTCCCAAGTGGGCAAGTGATTATATTTTGCATAATTCAAAAATTCACTAGTATACAGACTATTATTTCAAAAGTAGGCAGTCTCCCAAATCCTAGTGACATTAGTTTGCTTGAGTTCTCCAACTTATCTTACAGCT